>NC_058410.1:30627876-30997466 GCF_002201575.2 Neomonachus schauinslandi
TTTTTTGAGGTGATTTTTTCCATCTTGTCATTTTGTCCAGAGGAGAATAGATGAATGAGAGAACAAAATGCTAACAGGGTAACAACGACCCCAGAAAAATATAACTAAACAAATCAGAAGAGACCTGAAACCAGGGGAAAAGAAAGGGAAAGAAAGAAAAAAGAAAAAAAGAAAAAGATTAAAAAAAAAAAACAGAATATGATCAAATATGATCAGGCTGGCGCATAGATCAGTGCCACACACTAGATTTTGGGCATATTTTAGTCTGTTAGAGGAAAGTGCCTCCTAAAATTTTAAAGAAAGAAAAACTTATATATGTACAAAAATAAGGGTAAATATGATGAAGGGATGGAATATGACTGTAAAGATGAAAATTATAAAAGATTTTATAAAAGGAATTGATAAGAAGTTGGTTGAAAAAAGAAAGAAGAGGAATTAAAAAATAAATCGAGAGAATGTGATCAGGCAGGAGAGTAGAACAAAGCCATACACTAGAGATTTAGGGTATATTTTGGTCTGTTAGAAGAAACTGTATCCCAAAATTTTAAAGAGAGAACAACATATATATATACCAAAAATAAGGTTAACTACTATGAAGGGATAGAATACGACTCTAAAAATGAAAAATAAAAAAGATTTTTAAAAAAGGGATTGATAAGATGTTGGTTGAAAAAGGGAAAAAGAAAAATTCAAAAAAAAAAGGAAAAGAAAATTTAAAAAATTAACTTTGAATGACTAAAGATTCAGGGGGAAAAAAACGTGAATTCTATGTGCAGTATTCCCCTGCACCAGAGTTCTGCCATTCTCACTGATGGGTAAACTTGGTCTTGGCTGGCTGCGCTTGCTGATCTTCTGGGGGAGGGGCCTGTTGCTGTGGTTCCCAAATGTCTTTGCCGGAGGCGGAATTGTCCCGCCCTTGCCTGGTCAGGCTAAGTAATCTGCTCGGGTTTGCTCTTGGGAGCTTTTGCTCCCTGCAAGCTTTTGTTATAGCTTTGGAAGACAAGAGTGAAAATGGCGGCCTCCCAATTTCTGCCCCGGAGGAGCCGAGAACTCAGGGCCTCACTCCTCAGTGCGCCCCCAGAGAAAAGCAGTCAGTCACTCCCATCTCCCCGGTCTCTGGCCGCACTCCGTGCTCACCCGGCCTGTGACGGAGTGTTTCTATCTCTGACACACGATCCTGTGTAGAGTCTCCAAACCCAGCAGATCCCTGCGGTGCGCTCCCGTGCCTCTCCTGCTGGGGGAGGAAGGGGAGTCTCCCCGGATCTGCCACTTGTTGGGTCCCTACTGGAGGAGCAGTGGCCCAACTGTGAGCCCGCACCTAGGCTCTGTCTCTGCAGCCGGCTTCCCTGCTCCAATACCTGGGAGCTCTGCCACACTCAGGCATGCCTGGACTTTCTGTGACCCCGAGGGTCCTGAGACCACACTGTCCCAGGGAGGGTTCCACCCCCTGCTTAGCCACTGGAGCTACGTCCCTCAGCAGAGCAGACCTCTAAAAGTTCCGATTTTGTGAGGAGGCTCTATCACTTGCCAGAAGCGGCTGAAGGAGGCCCCTCCCCCACAGTCTATCCTCCTGAATATCGCCTTGGATTCACTTCTCCGCACGTCCTACCTTCCAGAAAATGGTCACTTTTTTGTTCAGAGAGTTGCTGCTCTTCTTTTCTTCGATCTCCTGTTGAGTTTGTAGGTGTTCAGAATGGTTTGATCCCTATCCAGCTGAATTCCTGGGACCAGACGAAACCCAGGTCTCCTACTCCTCCGCCATCTTGCTCCTCCTCATGTCAGAATCCTATACATATTTTGTTTCCTACAGCAATGAGACTGCCCATTTCTCTAATATTTTTGTAAACTATAGGTATCTTCAATTTTCCAAACACTGGTTTTAATTTTTATTTCCTTCTTAGCTAAGTGACATTGTTTTTTTTTTCACCAAATATTTATTGGTCATTCATATATTTTCTTGTGTAATTTCTTACTATCGCTCTTTGTTTTTGTTTTTTTTACTTCATTTCTTATTTTTAATATATTAATATCTGTTTGCTGTTACAGTTGCCAGGTTTTTCTGGTTTGCCCTTTGCATTTCAATTCTGTTTATGGATTGTTTTAAAGCTTTATATGTTTAAAATGTTTAGATCTGTACCTGGTCAGATCTATCAATATTTTCTTTTATTGTTTCTATTTGTGGGGCATGATGTCAAAGGAATATTTAATAACATAGGACTTTTCCAAAGTAAAAATTAAAAAATACTTTGGTTATTCTAAATAGACTCCTGTTATGTTTTGCCCTTTACTGATTAGATGATACTCACCTCACAATAGAGTTCCTCCTCAGCTATGGATTGTTCTTTGAGATGACCCCACTCCTTCCAATGGAGATGTGGAAGGTGGTAGACCTTCGGGTGAAGATACATGTGTCAGTGCCAGTCATGTGGGAACCTTAAAAAAAATTAGGTCTCCTTTATCAGAGATTGTATAAAATATAAATTAACAGTTCAAATTTTGAAGCCAGACTAGCTTCAAAAGATGATTTCTACTACTTACCAGGTGACATTGAGTGAATTAACTGTGAGAGGACAATAATGCTTATCTCCCAGCATTGTTGTTAATATTAAAATAAAAATTCAGATAAAACACCTTGCATGTTTGGTGTGTAGTAAATGGGAAGTAAATTATTCAGAGTTATTTCCAAATTTCAAGTGTCTTAAATATAGATGGATCAATTAACTTTTGCCATGGTATTACAAGAATGTTGAGCAAAGTGGTAGTCATTTCCAGCACTGGAGTCCCAACTCTGAAAACAGAGACTTGGTACGTCATTAATACCTGTATGGCCAGCACATTTTACAGGGACAGACACATATAATTTAAGTTATAAGTTCAACTATCCAAAATCTTCTTTTATGTTTTTCTTCACGAATCATGGATGGAATATTTTGGCTAAACATACATCATCTTATCATTAAGAAGGTTATAGCTATTTGAATGGAATAACTTAATCTATTGTTTTGGTAATGAGTTGTGAGATCATAGAGCCTTGGATAAAGGAAAATTGAGCTGAGATCACCCTACTCACCTACCGTTGGGGATTATAAACAGACTGAATTGGACTATATTTTGGGGAACTCTGTCTGGTGGATAGTATAAATTGGAGATAAATTGATTGCAGCCTGGATTAATAGCTTTTTTGGTGACAAAATGTGCAACATTAAGGATACCATGATTTTATTTTTATAAACTTCAGTCTCCTTCTTAAGGATTTCATCTATGTTGAGGCTACATCAATTCTCTATCATCTAATATTCTAAAATCTCTCTTGATTTGCAATTGCTTTGTATCAGTACTTTTTATATTATATAGAGACATGATAGATTTTTCTCCTTCCACCAGTGTCCAAAGTGATAGATGTACAATTGATATGACTCAACAGAATAAACAGATCAAAGTAAATGAACTAAGACGAGAATAATTAGTAAGTATGGAGCAAATATGAAGTGACATAAGACTAGGAGCCCCAAAAGGTCTGCCATGCTGAACAATAAAATAGAAAGTTATGATAGGGCCAAAGATGAATTAATTCATTACTCAATATTCATCAAAACAAGACGGAGGTCAAGGCACTCAACTGAGACTTGATGAAATGTAACGATGACCAATAATAGGCTCCTTTACCCAAAGGACTTACAAGCCAGTAGAAAATAAAACCTTTTATAGATCGTGAAGCATTTTATCATAAAATTTGTTTACTGATCCTTACAATACAACTTGTAACTTGAATAGGGCAGGTACAGTTAGGTACACAATGCAGAAAGGTAAAAAAAAAAATGAACCAAGGCTCAGAGAGGATTTTCCTAAATCCTAAGTTACATAACTTAGTTTCAAGTTTCAAAACTAGGACCTTTTAATCCAATGCTTGTTCAACTATGCTTTGCTAATCTCTTATGGTTGGAAGTATTTTGTAGATATTTGTAAGTTGGAGGTATTTCGGTTAAAAACAAATTAGTGTGCGTGACAATTGAATTAAATAATGCCTCTGCCACAGGTTTTTTTTTTTAAATTTTTTTATTCTTATGTTAATCCCCATACATTACATCATTAGTTTTAGATGTAGTGTTCCATGATTCATTGTTTGTGCATAACACTCAGTGCTCCATGCAGAATGTGCCCTCCTCAATACCCATCACCAGGCTAACCCATCCTCCCACCCCCCTCCCCTCTAGAACCCTCAGTTTGTTTTTCAGAGTCCATAGTCTCTCATGGTTCGTCTACCCCTCCGATTTCCCCCCCTTCATTCTTCCCCTCCTGCTACCTTCTTCTTCTTTTTTTCTTAACATATATTGCATTATTTGTTTCAGAGGTACAGATCTGAGATTCAACAGTCTTGCACAATTCACAGCACTTACCAGAGCACATACCCTCCCCAGTGTCTATTACTCAGTCACCCCCTCCCTCCCACCCCACCCCCCACTCCAGCAACCCTCAGTTTGTTTCCTGTGATTAAGAATTCCTCACATCAGTGAGATCATATGATACATGTTTTTCTCTGTTTGAGTTATTTCGCTCAACATAATACCCTCCAGTTCCATCCACATCGTTGCAAATGGCAAGATCTCATTCCATTTGGTGGCTGCATAATATTCCATTGTATATATATATACCACATCTTCTTTATCCATTCATCTGTCGATGGACATCTTGGCTCTTTCCACAGTTTGGCTATTGTGGACATTGCTGCTATAAACATCAGGGTGCACGTACCCTTTCAGATCCCTACATTTGTATCTTTGGGGTAAATACCCAGTAGTGCAATTGCTGGATCATATGGTAGCTCTATTTTCAACTTTTTGAGGAACCTCCATACTGTTTTCCAGAGTTGCCACAGGTTTTTTTTTACGAAAGATAATGGTGACATGGAGGTAAGGTGGGGTAGCTTTTTCTATATCTTTTAACACCTTTGTTTATTTTCAGGATGAAAACTGCTCTTGCTTTTGGAAATCACTGTGATTGGATGGCTTCCCCCTATTGTCTTTTTAAATAACTCCTGTATTTGTAGTGGAATCCTTGAGAAGCAAGAGAGTAAGGCTCTGTGAGACAATCAGCTTCAGCAGAAGAGAGTGTTTGGTTTGTCTTCTATCTGCTACCCTCTAAACACAGCAAGGACCCAAGACAATGGAACCTGAGAGTACCAATACTTAAGAAGCCCTGAGACACAGGACATGCTTGTTGGATGAAGAGGCTTATGGCAGGATGGAGCTGGGATCCTGAAAAAAAAAAAAGAAAGAAAGAAAGAAATAGAAAACTAGAGAGATAATCCAATAGGGAGAAGAGTTCTGGTACCTAAAGGAAAAAGTTTCCCATGGATCAAAAAGGACCATAGGAGAAGAGTAATAGGATGTTTGCAAAAACCCTCCTGTGATGTTTGCAAAACCCTCTTGTCTCGACGTATATTTGTAATGGGCTGCAAGTAAGACTGTGTTTTCTGTGGGATGGATTAATGGAGGCTGCTCAGCTTTTCATTTGTAGCAAGCATAATGTCAGGGTTAGTTTACCAAAATGTACTTAAATTTATTTATCTAAACATTAAACATTTAGGTAATTTTAAAGATTTTTTTAATTAAAAACTTTGATAAAATGAATTAAAAATTGTAGAAAATACCATTTTAGCTGTCTGCCTTGCTTATGTTGACCCTTTTTCTAAGAAAGCCTCTCTATAGTCAAGGGTAGGCTCCCTATAACCATGTTTTTGGGTACGTGCCTGTTCCCCTAGCTAGAATTAATAGACACAGGTATGTACCTGTTTCTCAGTGTGGGCCAGAGAATCTTCACCATCTGCCTTTTGTTGAAATTTGGGATTGTGATTCAGTGATGATTGCTTTTTCTCAGGATATGAATAAATTGAGGGTTTTGAAATGGGAGTTTATTGAGCAATCATCTACCTACCCGAGTGTAGATAAAGAGAGATGTTCAGAGAGGAGCAGAAAATAACAGATGGCACAGCCTATTACCATTCTGGTTTTCAGAGTCATAATACTATATCAACACTACTATAGGAATGGGTAGAAATAATACAGTATATTAAATGTGATTAAATATAACATGAAATGCAAAAGCCAAAGAAATCTGAAAAGAGAATAAGAGATGATTGGCTAAATAAGAGCCACTGTTAACTCATAAAAGCATCTTTTGTACATAAAACCAGGTCTCCAGCTATTCCAAGTCTACTACTCCTTCCTCCCAGGTCCCTTGACTTCCCTAGTCTCTTTCCTCACCCCCCCCAAATGATCCTTACTTCTAATATAATCTAGAAGTTGCCTATGTATATAAAAATATTTTTATTCGCTCACTAAATATTTTTTAAATACCTACTATATGCTAAAGACTATGAAGTCAGGGGAAAAAAAGACATTTCTCAAGTAATTTACACCCATGAGATAGTGGTAAACACTCTGCAGAGAATTAAAATAGGAAGATGTGATATTGATGAGATATCAATGCTTTATGGTGGCTGGCCCGGGGGAGGTTGCTCTGAGTTCACCTTTTAGCTGAGCCCTGGCTCAGCTGGTGGAAGACAGGTGCTGGAAGAGAATATTCCTGTTTAGCAGGGACCTCGAGTCTAGGACAGTGGTTTTCTAAGTGTGGTTTTAAGACTTCCAAGACATTTTATGAGGTCCACAAGGTCAAAACTATTATCAGAATATATCATAAATAATAAGATATTATTTAACTTTGTCACTGTGTTGACCATGACACTGACATTGCAAAAGCAAAAGTGGGCAAAACTGTGAAGCCCTAGCAGGGATCAACTCAGTGGTAACAAATTGTACTAGGAGTCATTGTATTTTTTGTTTAACATTAAGCACACACAATTTTTAAAACACTAATTTCATTTAACAATCTCTTTGTTGAAACAGGACAATGATTAGTTTTATTATATCGCACCCCTAGAGTACACATCTTTTAATATTCTGTGTGACGAAATGGGAAAAACAAATGAATCATTCCTGCTGCATATCAAAGTGCAATAATTGTCTTGAGGCAAAGCCCCTAATTGACCTTATAATTAAAAAAAAGAAGATATATTCTTATGGAAAAACTGCAGCTACCAAATAAATCAGTAATAATAAAATTAGAAAAACACTATTTTACCATTACTGATAAATTAATGGATCTGGGGGTGCCTGGGTGACTCAGTCAGCTAAGCATCTGCCTTCAGCTCAGGTCAGGATCCCAGTGTCCTGGGATCGAGCCCCACATCAGGCTCTCTGCTCTGAGGGAAGCCTGCTTCTCCCTCTCTCACTCTCCCTGCTTGTGTTCCCTCTCTCACTGTCTCTCTCTCTGTCAAAAAAAAGAAAATCTAAAAAAAAATTAATGGACCTAGGCATTGATCATTATTGGCCACTACCCACCCCCCACAGACACAAAAATCAAACAGATATTTTATGCATCCTGAGGGAAACACACCCTAACCTACAAGGCAGTTTTGCCAAATAAAATAAAATAAAATAAAATAAACCTTAATTTGATCAAGTCTCTAGTTCAAACAACCAACATAGAGGAACTACGGGCAAAGGGGGACATGTTAAATGATACCATGGAGATGCAGTTAGCAAAACCCAGGCTGGGGGACATTCTGTAAGACAAATAATCTAATTTCTTTGATGAAAAAATTGCCAAAAAAAAGAAAGAAAGAGAGAAAGAAAGGTGAGGGATGAACCTATAAATAAAAAGAGGCAAGAAATATTAACTGAGGGGTGCCTGGATGACTCAGTCGGTTAAACAGCTGCCTTCAGCTCAGGTCATGATCTCAGGCTCCTGGAATCGAGCCCCGCATCAGTCTCCCTGCTCATGGAGAGCCTGCTTCTCCCTCTTCCTCCAATGCTTCCCCTGCTTGTGCTCTCTCTCTCTCTCTGTCAAATAAATAAATAAAATCTTAAAAAAATCAGACAGATAACATTAAAAAAAAGAAATATTAATTGATTGCAATATGTGGATCTTTTTGGATACTGAATTAAAAATTTCTTATGATATTTATAAGATAATTCGAATCAGTTTACTGGATAGTTAATAATATTAAGGAATTATTTTATTATTTAATGTGATTAGTATTATAGGTGGTCAGGTCTTTGAAAAATATCCTTTTTATAGGTTCATACTAAAATTTCCATAAATTGAATAAAAACATAAAAACAAACAAACAAATAAATAAATAAACTAAAACGTGCATCAGGCTTAATGGTGAAAATCTCTACTTAATCAGGAAAAAAACAAATATGCCCACTATTGCCATCATCATTTAATATTATTTTAGAAGTGCTAGACACTCACTTAGGCAAGAGAACTAAATAGGAAGTATAATAGTCACAGCAGAGAAAGCAGCATTCATATACTACCAAAAAATATTTGCAGAGCTGGAACTGGAAACTTATTAGAAACATTTTAAAGAATCAGTAAAAGTACTGGTTATAATATAAATGCAAAAAGCATTAACATTCCCTAATGCAAACATCACAAAGCTATGATATATAACATCGGACAAGATCTCACTCAAAATGGCAAGAAAAATGGCATATATGTAACAAGAAGTATGAAAGACTGGATGAAGACATTTCTGAAAATTTTATGAAACGTGAAAAGTACGTAGAAGAAACTGACATTAAAAGGATATCCACTGGTGGGTGGGAGGATGGGGTAACTGGGTGATGGGCATCAAGGAGGGCACGTGATGTGATAAGCAAGGGGTGTAATACGCAACTGATGAATTTTTGAACACTACGTCTGAAACTAATGGTGTACTATGTGGTGGCTAATTGGATTAAAAAAATAAAAGGATATCCACTCTCTGCATATTCTGTGCATTCCCAAAACAAGAGCCAGTGTGATTTGGCGTGGATAACATGTTTGAAAAAGTATGCTAAATTTCTTTTTACAAATCAACAGGTAAGTATCAGTAGGAAAATGTTGATTTTTGGGTCCTCTTTTGCCACTCTTTCACTTTTTGAGAAGGAAGGAAAGCAAAAGACATGCCTGGGTGACCATCTGCAGTGGGCTCGCTAGGAGGGGCTTTGGCTCTGGCGGCCCCACAAGACCCATCTGAGCAGGAGAGGACGATGTCAGCAGCTGTGAGCCCTCACCCAGCATCTCACTTAAAATGTCATGTGTGCTACTTGGTTTAAATTGTCACTCCTCCAGCAACCACAAACAATGCAGGCACAGCAGATGTATTTTCTATTTAGAATTAAACAGTTTATCTCAACCACTGTCATTGTTATAGGGAAAAAATAAATAAATATCCATCTTAATGTAAACTTCAAAAGGTACTTTCTGGCAACAGGAGATATTTTCAAATCCAAATCCAATGAGAAAACTAGGATTTGACCACAGATTTTTTTCAAATCGGGATGCTGGCAGCTCCAAGAGTAGTAAAACGCAGCCTGGTCAAAAGATATTTGGCCAGATATTACATACAATAACTCATGTCATTGATGCTTAATGGTCCAAAGCATTAAGTAAACATCATAAATGTCTTTTGTTATTAAATGTTCCGTTCAAACATTTTGTTTAACACTTGTGTAATGGATAGAAAATAAGAAAGCTGTAATAGAAATTGGCCCTCAAGACAGTGGTTGATTCACCTTTCAGAGATTTTTAAAAAATGTATGCCATCCTTGAAGTCACAGAAAGGAAATAGCATTTCTGTCCTGTTGTGTATGCATTCTAACTCTGGAAGTTAGGCTACTTGTGAGCTTGACTTTGTTAGGTCAGCTTCAAATTACGACCCATGTATTCAGAAGACTGTAACTTTGTTCTCTCTAAAGTCGGGAAGTCAGCCTTCCTCTGTGATAACTAAAGAAGAAATATGGGTGTTTTCTTAATGTGAAGTGAGCAAGACAAGGAAAATGCTACTTTTCAAAGATCATTTTGCAAAAATAACAATTGCCGTAGTAAAAGAAAAACCAAAATTGGTTTGTAAGATTGGCCTATCAAGACAGTGATCACCTCCTGTAGTCTATCCCAACCCAACATATCTTGACATAAATGCATTTGTGTTGCCATAATTTGAAGGTTCTATTTAGTCAACAAAACATGACTCATTTTATCCTCGATCTAATCTCAGCTTTTCTCTTGAAGTGTTTGTTGTTGTTGTCGTTTGTCTTTTGTTTTGTTTTGTTTCAAGTTTTTATTTAAATTCCAGATAGCATATAGTGTATATTAGTTTCAGGAGTAGAATTTAGTGATTCATCAGTTACATATCGCACCCTGGGCTCATCACAAGTGTCCTCCTTACTACCTATCACCCATTTAACCTATCCCCCCTGCCAACCTCCCCTTTTCAATCCATAACTAAAACAGTGAAAAGCCCTGCAGTGATATTATATTTGTATTTTTCTATGGAGCTTCTTTTAGTCTAACTTAAGTAAAACTCAGCTACCCTATTGACCCAAAATGCCAAAAGAATTATTGGGATGCTTTCTAGTTCTATTAGGGAGGAGAACACCCAAACAACACAAACCAAATGGCCATCCATTTATATTTTATAATTCTTATGTAAAGAAAAATCTAAAATCACATTTGGTATGGTGTATCCCATCTCAGTTGATTCTGTATGTCTTGCATCAGATGTAGGAAACTTTATGCTTTTTGGAGAGAAGGAAACCTGCACTGTTCTTAGCAATAGGATTCTCTAATTGAAACTCCTAAAACTTTGCGTTTTCACGTATATCTGTGATTCATTTGTTTATTCATTCATTCACTCAACGTTTTATCTGACAATTATTTATTAAGCATCTACTATGCTATAAATACAAATCTTGTCCTTTCCTTCATGAAATTGCTATTTAGACTCTAGCTTGTTTGCCATATTCCTTCCTGCCAGAACTAACAGAATTTTCTCTGTATATAAAACTCATTCAGAATCCTTTAGAAAAATCGCCTTCTGCATCTATTGTGGAATGACTGAGGCCACTATGTTACCTTTTGAACTATATTTACATAGCATCTAGAACCATAGATTTTGCAAATGAATGATGTAAAAAGTAACAGGGCTACCAATTTTAAAATAAGAGCAGTAACAGGAAAGGAAAAATAGCAACAAAGATGCTGCTATTTCTCTCTTGAGCTTAGGAAAAAAATGAATATTCCCAACAATTATTCCAAAGCAGTTGTATTCCACCTGGCTCCAAGATCTAATGCCTGAACAAGTAATTATAGATATTTTTGAAATAAGCAAACATATAATGAGGGAAACCGATAGTGTTGTTTTCTCTATCAAAAAACCCTTAGAATTTCCACTATCAAACTGTTATCTGAAAAAAGTGATACTTCACAGCTCAACCATCTACACCTTGCTATGTCCTGGGGCATAAACAAAAGTGTGGCTGATCTGACATTTGACATCAAACGACTGAAAACTGTTCAAATACCACTCACCATGATATGTATTTCTCTCTGAGGGGAATGGAAAAAAATGGTATATAAATAATAAAAATGGTCTTCCTGACTGTTTGCTTTTATCACAACAAAAGCATCATTGGAGTTTTTGGAAAAGAAAAGATTTTAGCAAATCAAGGTCATCAATCAATACCTAAAAGAATTACATTTCCATTAAAAAATCAGAAAGGTGGATGGGGAAAAAAACTGTGAACTTCTTCTAAATAGATCAGTAAAATTTGAAGCCTAAAGTCAGATATATCATCATTCTATTCTTCCTTTTTCACTGCATTGAATGATAACACAGATTGAGTGAAATAGATGCATCAGCTTTATTAAAACACCAAAGAATCTTTCTGTATTTTCTTTGGTTAAGGAAAATTTAAAAGTATTATTATCCTGAAAAATCCCACTAATGCTGACAGCTGTAAAACCATTAAAGCATCAAGGACTCCCTTAGTGACTTTCTCTAGGCGGTTATAAAGTCTGGGACCTGTTCATGTTGTATGAAATGCTCCAATCTACTTCTATTAATAAAGCAGGAGGTCTTTCTCTGACTGACTTTTTTCGCTTAGCTTTATTCTCTCTAGCTCCATCCATGTCATTGCAAATGGCAATATTTCATTCTTCTTATGGCTGAGTAATATTCCATTACAATACACACACACACACACACACACACACCACATCTTCTATTTTTTTTTCCAGATTTAGGGTTAGGGTCAGGGCCAATAAGTCAGTCAGAGAAAGACAAATGCCATATGATTTAAATCATATGTGTAACATATAATGTATTATTTGTTTCAGCGTACAGGTCTGTGATTCAACAGTCTTACACAATTCACAGAGCTCACCATAGCACATACCCTCCCCAATGTCTATACCCAGCCACCCCATCCCTCCCACCCCCCACCACTCCAGCAACCCTCAGTTTGTTTCCTGCGATTAAGAATTCCTCATATCAGTGAGGTCATATGATACATGTCTTTCTCTGATTGACTTATTTCGTTCAACATAATACCCTCCAGTTCCATCCACGTCCTTGCAAATGGCAAGATTTCGTTCCTTTTGATGGCTGCATAATATTCCATTGTATATATATACCACATCTGCTTTATCCACTCATCTGTCGATGGACATCTTGGCTCTTTGCAGAGTTTGGCTATTGTGGACATTGCTGCTATAAACATCAGGGTGCACGTACCCCTTCGGATCACTACATTTGTATCTTCAGGGTAAATACCCAGTAGTGCAATTGCTGGGTCATATGGTAGAGGGCACATATTGAATGGGAAAAAAAAAATTATTTTTTTTCTTTTTCCCAACTTTATTGAGGTATAATTAGCATATAACTGAATAACATCTTGAAAGTCACATTTAAAAAAAATAACAAAAGGAAAAGATTGTTAGCTCTAATATTTGAAATCAAAATGTAAAAGAAATAAATATTCTAAAATTTCCATTCTGAAACAACTACAATAATATCATTCCTGGAGAATGCCATAAACATAAAAGCAATTCATTATTACTATTCTAATTATTGTTTTTAATCACGTTTGAGATAAGAAGATGGAAATCATAATAATGTGAGATAAAAAGAATAAAAGTAAATTATAATAATAAATGTTAAAAAAATCATATGTGTAGTTCGAGAAACAAAAATGAGCAAAGGGAAAAAAAAAAAAAAACAGGCAAACCAAGAAACAGACTCTTAACTATAGAGAACAAACTGATGGTCACCAGAGAGGAGGTGGGTCAGGGGATGGGTGAAATAGGTGACGGGGATTAAAGAGTACACTTGTGATGAGCACTGGCTGTTGTATGGAAGTGTGGACACCTTGCACACCTGAAACTAATATTACACTGTATATTAACTAACCAGAATTTATTTATTTATTTATTTTTTTAATGATGACTGACTTTTATTAGTGTTTGTGCTCTGAAGCTCTAGACAAGTAGTTATAATAACTAACCAGAATTTAAATAAGAACTTAAAAAAATAGAAAAATGAAAAAGCACAAGATTACTCCATTCTTAGGCTTGTTAATGATAATCAATTGCTTCATCCACTTAGCTGGAGATATGCTTTGAAACAAACCTTGAGAAGTTTTTGTATTTATGTAAAAGTATTCTTCGAAAAGAGGAAAGCAATGCAGAAGAGAATAAGAACTACAAGTTGGAAACCAGGCTGCGTGTGTTCAAGCCTTCAGCTGGAGCCAGCATGGTTATCAAGGTCCAGGGATGACTTGCTCTACTTTTGTTTCCTTCTTTGAAGATGAAAGAGCTTCCCTCACTTAGTAAGGATAGTTGGCACTTAGAAAATGTGAAATATGTGAAAACTTTTTCAATATGTTCTAAAAAAGAAAAGTATAATTAAAGAAATCCTAAGTGATGAGACTATCATTTCTTCTTAGTAATACAAAAGAATCAAACATAATGGAATTCAAAAGCAATGCAATATCGAGACTTGTTTTAAACTACTGGCAAACATAGCATTAATAATGAAACATATCATTTAAGACTCAATAGAACATAAGGAGCTCAAGCAGTACTTGCATTTCAAATGGAAAGTGTAGTGGCTATATGAAGAGCAGTTGGTTCATAAATTGACTACAAGGTATTTCTTTTAGCTTTCAGTGAACATTTTTTTAAGGTATCCAGCGATAAGAAATTCTCCCTGGCTCAAAGTAGTCCTGCGATTACAGGAGAATTTTAGTGTTTACATATCCTAAAGGATGGGAAGAGCCTGAGGCTGTGGAGAATGCTGAACCCTCATCCTTGTGACCAACTTTTTTTGCTCTCAGTAGTTTTTTTTTTTTTTAAGATTTTATTTATTTATTTGACACAGAGAGAGCACAAGCAGGAGGAGCAGCATAGGGAGAGGGAGAAGCAGGTATCCCGCAGAGCAGGGAGCCCGATGCGGGACTCGATCCCAGGACCCTGGGATCATGACCTGAGCAGAAGGCAGACGCTTAACCAACTGAGCCACGCAGGTGTCCCTGCTCTCAATAGTTTTAATAGCTAAACCTCTATAGATAGTGGATTGGATAGAGCTGTTTCGGTTTGCAAGTGACACAAATCTGAATGAATTTGAGCTCATATACCCAAACCAGGAAGGGAAGGGGTGGAGTTGAACACTCTGACAACTCATCCTCGGTTCTGAATTCTCTCAGTTAATACCTCTGTCTCTGTCTCTGTCTCTGAGTGTGTATGTGCCTATCTCTGTGTGTGTGTGTCTCTCTCTCCATTGCTCCCCGTGCTCTCATTTTTATCTCTCTGTATCTCTATCTCCATCTCTATATCTCTGATGTTCTAATCAGTATCCTAGACATTGTGATAGAGCAGTGAACAAACACATAAAGCAGATAGAATTTTCCACCTGTATGAGCTTGCATCGCTTCATAAACCTTTATGCATGAGTTGGATATAATCACACAGAGATGGGGAAAAGGCATCCTTGGAAGACAAGAAAGCATGAGCAAATGTACCGAGGGAGGGAGGTGCATGTGATGGAACATGCCAGTAATAGCCAAGGATGGCTGAAGCACAGATTACAATAGGCGTGAAAAGGGAGTTGCATGGTTAGAGCCAAATGCCATAAAGATGAGTCAACAGAGTTTGGAAACAGATAATAGATAAAGAGAGAATTGTCAAAGGGGAGTATAAAATTTCTAACTCTAGAAATATGAAAGAGCATTCCCATTCCCTGCACTCATTTTCATACACAGCCACACCAAGTTATAATCTGTCAGTGTATTAGTCAGCGTTGTCCAGAGAAACCAAACCAACAAGATGTGTATTTATACAGAAAGAGATATATTATAAGGAATTGGTTCACGGGATCATGGTGGCCAAAAAGTCCTAAGATCTGTAGTGGGCAAGCTGGAGGCCTAGGAGAGCTGATGGTGTAGTTCCATTCTGAGTTCCAAGGCCTAAGAACCAGGAGAGGGGATGCCATAAATTGTAGTCCATAAGCCTGCAGGCTCAAGAAGAGCCTATGTTTCAGTTTGAGTCCAAGGGCAGGAAAAGACTGATGTTCCAGCTCAGCAGCCATGCAGGAGGAGTTTCCTCTTACTTTCAGGAAAGTGAGGCTTTTCTTCTTATATAGGCCTTCAGTGGATTGAATGATGCCCACCCTATTTGGGAGAGAAATCTGCTTTACTCAGTCTACGGATTCAGATGTTAATCGCATCTAAAACTTCCATCACTAACACACCCAAAATAGTGTTTGACCAAATACCTGGGCACCAGGTGCATTCAGTTTGACACAAAATTAACCATCACATTTGGGATCAGGCACATTTTCAAGCCTTTGTTCATGGAAATTCCTCTCTTTGCAATGCTTTCTCTACCCTTCTGACTCTCTTCACCCCCACTGCTATTAGCCACCACCATTAACCTTGAGAATATTTCATCATCCTTTAAGGATTTTCCCAAATGTCATTTTTGAAGTTTTCCTTGAAGCCCTACATCCCACTCTAAGGATTATTGGGCATGCTGTAGTTCACATACCACTTTGCACATGCTATCAATATAGCACATATCCTATTACTTTAATTATCAGTTCAAGTCCCTGTCATTTCATATTAATATGTGGGTCCCCCAAAGACACAATGTTTTTTTATGATTATTTTATTGTGTTAAAAATATAAGTAAACATACTCATGCACCAGTGTTCCCAGAAGCTTTTTTCACAATGGCCTAAAGACAAAAACAACCCAAGGACCTATCAAAAGATGAATGAATGGATAAACAAAATGTGGTCTATGAAGATAATGGAATATTATTCAGCAATAGAAAAGACTGAAGTTCTGGCATGTCCTACAACATGGAGGACCCTTGAAAATATGTGAACTGAAACAAGCAGACCATGTTTTACCCACTCTTGGACATCCACCACTTCACATGGCTCTTAACCCATGCCGAGCAAGTGATTTCTGGCTTAGGCGTGGGGCCAGAGTTCCTGGATTCAAGTCTTGGAAGCTTCATTTTCTGGTTGTTTGATCTGGACAAGTTCTTTCACTTCTTACACCTCATTTTCCTCATTTCAGAAGTGGGGGTAGTAAGTGTATGTCTTTTGTAGGGTCACTCTGAGGATTAAGTGAGTTAATTTGCAAGGAGCTTAAACAACATCTGAAACACAATAAGCACTAGCAAGTGTTCATTATTATCATCATTATTATTAATGTTATCTCTTAATGAATTTACGGATGAGGTGCAAGTTGGGGAAAGAGCTCTTAACATTTGAGGGATACAGTCTTTAGGAAAGAACTGTTAAAGCTAAGAAGACTGATACTGTTTCAAAGGTGTTTTGTGTGCCACTATCACAGAGAGCAGAAGGGAATGGGCACTGAAGTTGTGCTGTCCAAACATGAATCATGGCTTTACCATGCACTATCTGCGTGGCCTTGGGCAAACTGCTAACTGTCGAGCCTCAATTTTTGTTTTCTAAAATGGGGTTAGTAAGGGTTGTTATGAAAACTAAATGAAATAATGCATGTAAAGTGCTTAGCATAATGTTGGGCACAAATTAAGTACTTAATGAGTGCAAGCTACTATTAACAGTGTTAAATGAGATAGCGTTCATTGGCTTCTTGGAACTCTTTGATCAAAAACATTAGTCTGTGATTTTAAATATTCTATCCAGTTGACCTCACCCAAAACCTCAAGTCAAAGACAGCCTACTTTACATTGGAAGTGGGTTTTAACGAGTTTTCCAGAATACCTACATATGCAATAATAAACATGACATTCCTCTGAAATTGACCTCAATCATTCACTACTGCCTAGACAGTGAGGAGCAAAATTCTTCAGCTTTGTGTAATGTCAAGTTCAGTGCATGTCCTAGTTTTTAAAATAAGACAATTATGCAGATGGAGAGAACAGATGGATTAGATCGGTGAGTGTTTATCATTTTTTAATATTTTGAAACGAGATGTGCTACATACACATTACTGGTTGCCATCTAAGGAAGCTTCATTGGTGGGTTACTAATCTTTAATAAGAAGTACAACATTTTCATCCAGCTTAAATCAACTATTTTTAATATACAATTGGACAACCACTGCAGCAATCCTTGAGAAAATAGAAAACAGATGCTTAATACAAGGAATACTATCAGCCAAGAAATTCCTGATGATCTTTTTATAGAATGTAAACTTACATATTTTATGGGTCTTTTAATGAACTGCTATAGAACAACTTCAGCAGTCAAAACATTTCGTGAAAATAGACGTGAACAATTTGTCACTTGTTACCATATTCACAGAAGATCCTTCAGTTGCACTCCTGGGGAAATGGGCATATGAGTGGCTCTTACTATGTTATTAACGACATCTGTTATTTACCATAGATATGATTGGATACACTGGAGAAAGGAGGAGTTGGAATAAGCAAACAGAGCTGCCTCTATTTCTCTATGTGTTTCTGCCAGACCTGACTTAAGATTCCTTGCTAGGTATGAATACTTCTATGCTAATTGTGCTTACGGGGGAATGACACAATGGAGTAAGGCCAGGATTGTGTTCTATTTCAGGGATGTCTTTCAGAGAAAAGTCCAGTAGAAATTTGGACCATTTTGAGCAGGATTATGGATTAGGAGAGCCTAACAGGGACCTAACATTTGCCCATCGGGACAACAACTTAACCAACATTTGACTGGCTCAGTCCAACTGTGACATTGGAAAGGAGGTAGCAAGCAATGGTCACCTAGTTTCATTTCTGAATTCACTTCTGTTGGATGTTCCCTGTACCTCCCTAAGTTGAGACACAGAAGTAAGGGTTGAGAAAGTGGGACTTTACCCCTCCCATATCTCTACCCCACCATCTATGCTTTTCGTATACATCCCTCATCATCCTTTGTGATGTTTAATGCTGGTCTAGAGTATGAGGGAGTGGGGTGAAGAAAGGGAAAAAGTAGGAGAAGAGATGGTAGAAAATTTAAGAAGCACTGAAATGATGTACTTGGCTCCTTCCCAAAGAAGAGAATAGGTTTTTAAACAAAACAAAATAAAATGATGAAGCATCTTACCCACACCATCTCACCACTATCCATGGGAAAAGATGAAGGCTGGGTGTGTGATGGTGCTGAAGTCACCCAATTTAGAACAGAAAGGTATGGAGACACAGTCTTCTCCCCTGGAATTATACAAAGTTATTTCCTTTGTTTAAAAAGAACAATTTTGCTCTTAGAATCTTTTGGGAGGTTAAAAAAAATGGAAGTACTGTTACACCAAAAATTTGCTGCCTTTGGAAAAGTTTAAATAGCTAAACTATTTGACCCTGTAAGAAATGAGTGGAAACCTCATCTTAAGAAAATACAGCATAAAATACAACATTTACAACATAATGACAGTGTTACTATAAGAAGACACTTAGGGTGCCCTGCAGGTAGCAGGAAATGGGTAAGATTTACCTACTACCCATATGGGCTTCATGTACAGTTCAAGTGAATTAATATTGATTAGTTCATTCATTCAACAAACATTTTTGAGTGTCCTATACGTGCAAATCTCAGTACTATATACTATTCAAGATGCACAGGTATAATTAACGTGTGCTTAAGGAACTTACAGTCTTCAGAAGGTGATAAAAATGAATATAAAGAGTGGCAAAGACTGCTATTTACTATTCAATATCTCTTTATCATTCAACTAAATGGCTACACACCCCTTATAAGGAAGTGTTACATATCATTAGATTTTGGTTAATAAAATATAAACAGACTGCTATTTGGGATTTCTGGGAAGGCTTCCTAAAGGGAGCTGAGAGATGGACCCTTTGCCCCTTCCCTTGTGAACCTTCTACCATCCTGTTTCTTGGAATACATACGACTTGAGCTTTAGCAGTTATCTTGAACAATGGTGACCTTCAGGTTGGAAATACCAGACTAGACAAGTCAAAAGTTCAAACAAGACTTGGTCTTTTTGAATGAAGAGTCTTCCTACTAGATCTAAACTGGGTATACTCCATTGCTTTTACATTAGAGAACAATTAACCTCTGTCTTAAGCCTAATATTAACTGATACATTAAATTACTGTAATTAATGCTGGAAAGTGATCTATCATATAGACACAAATAAAATGCCATGAGACTAGAGGAGGGGAAATGGTGATGATCAGAGAGGATTTGATCAGAGGAAGAAGTGTGTGTTAGTCCCTTGGATTGCCATAACAAAATAGCACACACCGAGTGGCTTAAACAACAGAAATTTATTTTATCACAGTTCTGGAAGCTAAAACTCCATGATTAAGATTTATCAGAGCTGATGTCTGGTGAAGGCTCTCTTTCTGGCTGTGTTCTCACATGTCTTTTCCTCTGTGTGTGCTGAGGAAAAGAGAGATCTCTGGCTTCTCTTCCTTTTATGAGGCCACCACTCCTATAGGATTAGGGTCTCACCCTTATGACCTCATTTAACCTTAACCACTCCCTAAAGGCTCTTTCTTCAAATGAAGTCACACTCTGGGCTAGGTCTTTAAAATATGAATTTTGAGGGGACACAGTTCAATCTATAGCAGGTGCTATGTAAACTAGGCCTGTAAAGTTAGTTAGAACTTAAACATACAAAGACTTCCAGTGTTGAAAACTAGGGGAGTAAATAGATAGAGGTAGGAATATCCAAGGTACACATATAAAGCAGGAATAATTCCAGCTGACCTGACTCTAAGGGCCATGAAGGAACTATAAGGACCGTAAAATGGAAGGCAGAATGGGAAAGCTAGTTTGCAGATTAAATGCCCCACTCAAGTTTGGACTTCATTGTTCAAAGAATGAGAAGTCTTTGAAGGTTTATGAGCTGAGGAATGACACAATCAGAATTGAACTTCAGAAAGATACTTTGAGGGTTGAGTGTATGACAGATTGCAGTGAGTGAAAACTGGAAGCAGAAAGAACAGTAAAAACGCTATTGCAATAGTTCAGGGAAAAGATAATAACTTGAAAGTTACATCCAATTAAAAACAACCATTGTTTTGTTTTTAATGTGGAATTCTTAATATGTTTCTTATCTCTATTTTCCCGTTTGGTTTTTGGCACTCTCATCCTGCAGCTTTTGTCTTGGCATTTTGTGTTCTGAAGATTTAATCCCACTATTGAGAAAGTCTTACAGGCAAGTACATAGAATTGACACCCAGTGATTAAGGAATTCTGGGGAAATTTCAAAAGCAGAATAAATCACCCATCAGAGATCCATAATACCCACTGTGCAATTGGATTCACCGACCGATAGGAAACCTTATAATTTTGGTTGTCAAAAAACCTAAATATTTCACAACTAAAAACATAACTGTCTATGGAAAATGCCAAATGGTGCATTTAAATTTTATTGAGAAATCTTGTGTTTAGCTACACAAACTGACTACCAAATGAGCACTCATGATGTTATCCATACCTTTCAAAATAAACATCAGTGTTTATTATGTGAATGAGAATTAAAAAGAAATTCTCAACAAAACCTCTTGTGTAGCAAAAACAGCATATTTTGCTTGCATTCTAGCTACCAAGTTGTTTAGCTTTTCATGTTGTTTTTTCAAAACAACCTCATTTCTTCTCATGGAATTCAGCCTGTAGTTCTATTCATGATAACCAGAATCCCAGTCCATTTGGCATTGACCCAGCTGATCCTTAGCCAGAATAATTTAGTTATTGTTTCCAAATAGTCCCTCTAATTTAGTTGCTATTTTCTTTCCCAGCCTGGAGGCTCAATGGTTTATAGCACATTCTTGTAGTTTCTCCCCAATGCGAGAATCAGAGTCCACTCCCTTAGTTTGTAGAGCAAGAAAGTATATCATTCATCAATAAATAGCTACTGACTTACCATCATGAGCAAGGCAGTAGGCTAGGCACTGTTGGGAATACAAATGGAATCCCTGTTCACTGACTCATGAGCGTTAGTTCCAAATTTTTAAAAAGACTTTTTCCAGACTATCCCCAACTAGAGAATTGCAGGAGCTTTGGTCCATGTGAAATTTCTCTGGGGTAGCCTGGGCCGCCCTAGCAAGAGGCTCATGCGTGCCCCTTATGGGTGCTTCTCATGTTCCTCTTCCTGTTCCACAGGCATCTCCATGCCTCTGTTCTACAGTTCTGGCTGCCAAGTGATGCCTGCCACCCTGCTGCAATCTGATGCTGTCTCTTCCTCCACCCCGAGGTGTTGGTTATCTCCATCCATTCCCAGGGTGGTGTGTCCATCTGTGCTTCAGCAGCTCTAACAGTCCCCTTCACTAGACCTGAACAGCACAGACTATAAAACAGGGCTGCTTGGGTATCTCCAGGTCTCATAGATGTTCTAATTTCAATTGTATTTTTTTATTATGATACTGGATCACAGAAACTGGACAGAAGGACCATCTTTGGGACTAATATGAAAAATACTCCAGCCTCCGCTGTCCTCCTCAACTCTTTCCTCTTTCTTTTAGAATGAGTTCTTACCCATAAGGTTTCTCCATCCCTCAGACCCCCAACTCCCCAGAAATATCTGAATCCTGGGATGAAACAGCAGAGGCAGAGAGCCTGGAATTGCAACAATAAAGTCTTAGCAATTCTCATAAAATGCTTCATGTCCTAGCATCAAATGGTCTTTTAACTAGGAGCACTGATATTTCCTTTCTAGGCTATGTAAGTTGTAAGACTCCAGCTTACCAAGTAGCAGTTGGTTTTGCAGCCCATACCAAAGTGGAGCACAGGTTGAAGTAATGGGAGAAATCCCCACTAGAAGGAACTAGAAACAAGTTGGTAAATGGAATGATCACATTGCTTTAAACAATGAACTTGACTAACCTATGTGTAGGAAGAGCAGAAATTGACAACATTCAAAAGACAATGTATTTGAAAATTTCATCTTAGCACTCCCCAAAATGAGGATAAATTACTCCAAAAATTGATGTTATTTCACAACTGCCCCTAAGGGAAGCTGGTTTCCCATAAAAGAACTCGAGTTTCCTCCTCTACCTTCTTCAAAGACTTCTGGATGCAGGTCCTGATCAAGTAGAAATCCAATCCCAGTTCCCGATATCCCACTGAAGCATGCACAGAATCAGCTTCAACCACAGAGGTGTCTGTGTTTAAGTATTAAAATGAATATTATAACAATCTTACATTTCTAAAATAAACTTCACTTGGTTATTATGCATTATCCTTTCAGATGTTATTGGATTCAACTTGTTAATTTTTATTTCTTATAATGTTCTTATTGGATTTTGATATTAGAGTGATGCTGACATCGTAAGCTGAGTTACGAAGGGTTTATTCCTACTCTATCTTTTAGAAAAGTTTTGTGTAACATCGGTATTTCTCAAATGTTTCAATGAACTAACCAAAAAATCCAGCTGGTCGTAGAATTTTCTTTGTGGAAAAGTTTTTTATTATAACTTAAGTTTTTAAGAAATAGAGTTAGGTATGGCAAATTTTGTCTTTCTAGGAATTTGTTCATTATATCTAATTAAACTTATTGGTATAAAATTGCTCATAATATCATTTTATTGCATTTAAAATTAATATTTTATTAGAACCAATGCCTTGTTTTTTCAATTAATGTGTTTATTTTCAGAGAACTAACCCCACATGTTATTAAAAGAAATTATACAGAGAGCCCCTGTATACACTATCCAATTTCCCCCAATGGTAGGGTCTTGGAAAAGTATTATATAATATCACAACCAGGATACTGATACTGATGGAGTCAAGACACAGAGCATCTCCATCACCTCAAGAATCCCTCATGTTGTTCTTTTATAGACACACCTACCTACCTCTCCCCAAGCACTCTCCCTCTGTCAAGCACTAAAATATTCTCCATTTCAATAGTTTTGTCATTTCAAGAACGTTAGATAAATGGAATCATACCTATGTAATCTTTTGGGATTGATTTTTTCCACCCTATTTTTTATTTTTAAAATTTATATAGGGTTCTTCTTTCTATCTTCTATTTCTCTGCTTACACTTCTGATTTCTTTGCTGATGCTTTCTTTCTTTCTTTTTTTTTTTTTTCCGCTTGTTTTGAGCATGTTTATAATTGCTCACAGGAACATTTTTATGATGGCTGCTTTAGTCTTTGCCAGATAATGCTTGTTGGTATATACAGATTGTATTTTTCATTCAATTTGAGATTTTTCTAGTTCTTGGTATGCCAAGGAGCTTTTTATTGAAATCCAGACATTTTAGTTATTATGTTATGAGATTCTGAATCTTATTTAAATTTTCCTCTGGTACTTCTCTGACTGAGGATAGGGCAGTGGACACCACCTAATTACTGCCAGGGGTGGGGGTAGAAGTTCAGGTTCTCTACTCAGCCTCTCTTTTTTTTTTTTTTTTAAAGATTTTATTTATTTATTTGAGAGAGAGAGAGAATGAGAGACAGAGAGCATGAGAAGGAGGAAGGTCAGAGGGAGAAGCAGACTCCCCGCTGAGCAGGGAGCCCAATGCGGGACTCGATCCCGGGACTCCAGGATCATGACCTGAGCCGAAGGCAGTCGCTTAACGAACTGAGCCACCCAGGCGCCCCTCTACTCAGCCTCTCTTAACACTCAACATGTGTGTGTGTTGCGGGGAGGGGTTCTTGCTACTGTTGAGTGGGGTGGGAGTTCGTGCTGGCCACTAGGCTTCTATGACCCCTTCCATCTTGAGTGCCTTGTCAGTGCTCCTCACGAGGCTGACATACCAAGAGGTGGGGGGGGAGGTTAGCCTGGATAAAATCACTTCTCCACTAAGTCTCCTCTGTCACCACCCCAGTAGGACGTAGAATGGGTATTTTATGATTGCCTCTTAGAGATGTAAGTTCCTGCTCCTCATGCATACTCCAGTGACATGGCAGTGAGGGGAGGCTTCATTACTTGGGATGTAATGCAAGGATGAAAGTCCCAGCTCCCTACTCAGCCTCTGATGCCACCTCAATGGGGAGTTGGGGCACCTTGTTGTAGCTGGCAAGGGTGGGAAGTACGGGTTCACCCCTCAGCCGTGACTGCACGTGTGTGTGTTTAGATAAAATAGGACAGTTATTTTCTAAAAGACTTGTGTCTTTTAGGCTACCCTTTACCTGGACCTTGGACTAAGGAGAGCAGTCTTCGTTAGGGCTTTATTTGAGTTTATATCCATTGGCATCTCCAGCTTCTCCAGCACCCAGTCTGGGGACTAACAGGCAAAAAGAAAGTCAGCAAATTCATCCACATGTCATTCTTCAGGTCCTGAGGTCTGTAACCGATCTGCCTTCTTCTTTCAGAATCTTCTGATGTTTATTTTTTATGTAATTTTCAGGGTTTTTAGTTCTACTTAGTGGGAGAAATAGGGAAATGTACAACTACTGCATCTTCCTGGAAGGGGAAGTCTTACTCTCTCAATTTTTATTGGGTCCATAGAGACGTCTGTTCTTTCATTCCTAATAGAGGTCATTTTCTTGCTAGGAATTAATTTACTCATTTTTCAAAAGCATACTTTTGGTTTTGTTAATTTTCTCTATTGCTTGTTTTCTATTTCATCGATTTTTGCTCTTTATTATTCCCTTCCTCCACTAACTTGGGGTTTCATTTGCTCTTCTTTTTTCTAGATTCTTAAGGTTAAAGTTTAGATAATTGATTTTAAACTTTTTTCCCTCTAATATAAGCATGTAGCATAAACATTGCTTTATGTATATATTACAAATTTTGATATGCTATACTCTTGTTATTCAGTATAAAATGTTTCCTAATTTTTTGTAATTTTTTTCTTTAAGGTATTTTAGAAGAGTGTTGCTTTGCTGGCAAATAGTTCACTCTTTCCTTCCGTTCACTCACAGAGAACATTTTCATCCCTAACCTGTGCTCTCGAAAGTGTGACTTAGGCATAATTTTCAGAGTTCTTAGAAATTTCCTTTCAGGAATGAAGTGGTGATGAAGTCTGGCTTTGGCAAACCTCTCCTGCTCCATTCTCCATCATTCCCACCACTTACCCACTCACACTGTGTTGTCTGGTTACTGACCTAGTTTTCTGGCAGACTTGCTCTGTGGTTCTATTCCTAACCAAAGGAGAGGTATTCTAAATACCCAAAGCTTATTGTTTTAAAGGGACCCATGCAACCTATATTCATGACTTAGACCTGTATATTTTGTCTGAGTCATCAAATTTACTGGCATAACGTTGTCCTTCACATTTCTTCACTGTATCCTTTAGCTAGATTCTCTTGCTTCCTCAATAACCTACAGCTTTCTAGACTCTTAGGAATCAATTTCTTTACTACTAGATGGCTCCTTCTTTAAGTCTACAAAAGAACAAGGTCTAAAAACATAGGTCATAGTAATAAATCTGGCGCATAACAATAAAAATCCCTTTATGAGAGTACCCTAACCAGGGCATACATAACCATAATAAAATATAGAAGCAAATAAATTTGATTTTATTAAACACAAGCTCAAAACAATTTGCTCTAAACATAGAGTTATTCATTAAACTTAATTTAGTAATCTAGATCTGGCAGCTTGCTTTCTCTGAATTGTGATATTTCTCGAGAACTCACCACTGCCTGAAATATCTTCTTTACTAATATCTGATTGATGGATATTATCTGATTAAAGATTAGGGAATAATATTGTAGAATAATAATAACAGTGTGCATATTCTTTTTTTGTTGTTTTGATATTTGCAAAAATTTTCTGGGTACTGATTTAAGAGATATTAGTCTTCTAATTTATAAATAAAGAAATGGGTTCAAAGAGAAGTGACTTTCAGGAAAGCACTTCCAGTAATGGCTAAATGAAGACTAAAATTAAAGTTTTATAGTTTTTTGTTTTATATTTAGATTTATGATTTATTGGGGCACTTGGGTGGCTCAGTCGGTTAAGCTCAGCTTGATCTCAGCTCAGCTCTTGATCTCAGGGTTGTGAGTTCAAGCCCTGCCTTGGGCTCCATGCTGGGTGTGCAGCCTACTTAAAAAAAAAAAAAGATAAAAATAGATGTATGATTCATTATGCATTAATTTGTGTATAAAGTGAAGCTAAGTAATATATCCTGGAAGAGATTGTGAAAAAATGATGTATTTTTTTTCATAAATGAATCTACCAGTCAAACCATCTAGATCAGAAGATTTCTTTTTCAGAAAGTTTTGACTATTAATTCAATTTCATAGTAGTAGGATTATTCAAGTGGTTTTTATCTGGGTTGAGTTTTGGTAGTTTCTAAGAAATTGGTGTCCTTTCTCTAAGTTGTTGAATTTATTATTGTTAAAAGAAGATTCAGAGAGCTTTGCTTTTGATGTGAATAATTTATTGAGCAAGAAATAAATCATTTAGTGGCACCTGGGTGGCTCAGACAGTTAAGCATCTGCTTTCGGCTCAAGTCATGATCCCAGGACTCTGGGATCAAGCCCTACATCAGGCTCCTTGCTCAGCGGGGAGTCTGCTGCTCCCCCTGCTTGTGCTCTCTCTTTCCCTGTCAAATAAATAAAATCTTTTTTTTTTAAAAGAAAGAAAGAATTTGTGAACAGAGATACTTCAAACCCAAAACTGACATGAAGCTTAGAGGCATGATTACACAGGGTGGCTTATAAAGTGAAATATGAGGAAGGTTTTTAACCTTTACAATGATTGGTTATTATGATAGGGGTTTCCCAACGGCAGGGGATTGCTTAATAGTGATTATCTTATATCATTTTAGGATGACGACTTAAGTTTCTTTTATGATTATCAGAGACATTACAAGAAATAATAAGGTAAATTGCTATTATGTTCATGAAATAGCTAGATTCAGTTTTGCTTACATGGCTTAAGTGGTTTTGTCTGCTTGGGGGATTTTCAAGCCTGGTTTCCATTTTATTTTATTTTAACAGTACATAGGGTTGTTGGTAACATACCTTTTTATCCTTTTATTAACCACAGTGTCTGTAGGGACACATCCTCTTTCACTGTGGGTGTGGGAAATTTGTGTTTTCTCTTTTTTTCCCTTGTCAGTTTAGTGAGATGTTTATCAATCTGCTTGATCTTTTGAAGGAAACAATTTTTACTTCATTGATTTTCTTTATTGATTTCCTGCCATATCTATTAAATGGAGAGTGTTTATAGAGATAACATCTATTCTTATTTAATGCAATATTAATATATTTGGATTTATATCTATCATTTATTTGGATTTATGTCAAGTATTTTATTATTTGAAAATCACAAATCTACAAATGACTTTAACTAGTATATTAAAAAACTCTCAAAATTAAAAAAAAGAAATTAAATAAACCAATTGAACAGTCAGCAAAGACATGAATGATACTTTATTAAAGAGGCTATTAAAATGGCAGTGGGCACATGAAAATATGTTTTATACATCATTAACCATTAGGGAAATACAATTTAAAACACAATGAAATAACATTACACATCTGTTGGAATGACTAAAATAAGAAATATGGACACTCTCAAGCTCTGGTGAGCTAGCCTTGCATATGAGTCGGTAAGGGAGGACTCTTCCAGAAACTGTGCTGACATAAATGTTGCAGAAGGAAAAGAAACTAAAATGACCTCTCTCTTTCTCTCTCTTTCTCTTTCCCTCTCTTTCTCTCTCACACACACACATAATTGCAGGTGTATCAAAGATCTAATGTAAAAAGAAAAAAATGAAACTTTCAAAGAAAATACATGGGAATGTGTTTACAATTATAGGATGTAAATGTTTTCCTAAACAAAACACAATAAGCACAAATTGTAACAAAAAGGTAAAATTAATTGTATCAAAACTTAAATTTTCTGTATTATACCAGACCCTGTACATAGAGAAAAAATGCAAGCCACAAAAAAAAGATATTTTTAATGCATGTATACAACAAAGGATTTGTAAACAAAACACATAGTAACTCTTAAAAATCAACCAACAAAGGACAATCTGATAGACAAGTGAAATATGTCTATTTATGTTAGATAACATAAATATGACCAGGTATATTGAAGGAAAAAGGCAGTAAATGGCTAAAAAACAGTGAAAAGATACTCGCTGGGAAATTGGGATACATAAAAAAAAGTCAACAAGATGTGCAATTGCATAGTCATTGGATTGAGAAAAACACCTTGATACTCATTGTCAGGGAATATGTAGAACAACCGTTAAAACTATTTGGTAGAGATTTGACAAAATACATGTACCTTAGGACTCAGAAACTCCATGTGTACCTATATTCTCAGAAAAACTCTGACTCGTGTACATAAAGAAAATACAAATTTCAAGACAGTGATATTTGTATTAAAAGAAAAAGGGAAAAAGGAAGATCTTATGAACAACATAAGAATGAGTAAAAATTGTGAGTTAAGTATTTAATGGTTTACTATATAGCAGTGAAAATGAATGAATGAGTGAATAAATGAATGAATGAACTTCAAAAATATAATGTTGAGTGAAAATCATGAGTTGCAGAGGAATACATCCAGCATGGCTCTACTTCTATAAAGTGTAAAAACATGCGAAACCTGTATCATGTAGGTGTATATATTCTAATTAGTAAAAGTGTGAGGAAATGGTTGGAAATGATAAACCTCAAAATGAAGGTAGCAATTATCATTGAGAAACAGGAAAATTCAATCAAGTAGAGGTATATGAGGGCTTTAATTCTTTTTTTTAAAATTTTTTATTGTTATGTTAATCACCATACATTACGTCATTAGTTTTTGGTGTAGTGGTCCATGATTCATTGTTTGCATATAACACCCAATGCTCCATGCAGAACGTGAGGGCTTCAATTCTAATGTCAGATTTGTATTCTTATGCTAGGTGGTGGCCACACATTTTTATATTTGTTTGTATGCCTGAAATATCACACAATGTATTTCAGGAAAAAATGAAAATAATTTACATATTAACAGATTAAAAAGATAAAGTATCATACAATGATCTCAGAGGCAAGAAAAGCTCCTGGTATAACCCAAACTTCATTCATTACCAAAACTCTCAGTAAAAAGGAGTGGAAGGCCACTTCCATATGATAAAAGAATACAAAAAACTTAGCAAACATCACATAACTTGGTAACATATTTAAAGTGTCCACTTTAAGTTCCCATTGAGGCAAAATTGCCTACTTCTCTTCCACGTTACACGGTGGGTCCAGCTGCCCCAATCAGACAAGGACAAGACATAAAAAGAATGACCGGCATGCTGTGATGGGTGCTGGGTGTTCCACTTAACTAATGAATCACTGAACAGTGTACAGTGTACAGTAGTTAACTGAAGATAATAATAAAAAAAAGTATGATCGGAAAGAAGGAATCCAGTTGCCTCCTGCATTCTCGGTTCTCCTTTTGCCTCTTCCAGGTGTATGTCTCAGGCTGCATGCCTCTCGTTTTTAGTGCTGTGCGGGGGGCTCCTCTCCCCACCAGCCCCACTGCCTCATGGGACACAGCCCGCCACTTCCTTGGTAATTTACACCCTAAATTGGTTACTGTCATTCTCAGAGAAAAAGAGGTAGCAAAACAAACAAACAGAATATAGAAAACAAAACTTTTATCATCTCTTGAACTAAAACGCCCATCCCCCCTTCTCAAATGCCGACGATGGGGGTGTGTAGCTCGCGCACAACCTCCTCTTGCACACGGCCTTCTAATTTCAGATGTTCTGTCTTTGCAGAACGGTCTCCAAACGGCTTTCCTGTGTGTCTGGGTTCAGGCAATGTTGTACTACACATGATGTGTGTGGATCATCCTGCGGCACCATCTCCCACTGCTTACTCTTCTCATGATGCAAGGCTTCCTTTATCAGTTATTACTTAAATCTGCTTTAAACACAGTAAGCCAACTGCGTCTTCACATTCCTTTGGGGAAGTCAATCTTTCTTACTCATTAAGAGGAGGAACAGAAGAAAGATTTTTCCACGTTAAAAATCTTATTAAACCAATTTGCTCAGTGTAAACAAAGGGAAAAAAAAAGATAATTCAAGGAACTCTGCATTATGGTAATAAAATCCTGTATTTACAAAGTTTATTACAGGTGCCAAGTATTTTTACATCTATTAACTTGGCATTTTCACATCTATTAACTTGGCATTTTCAAACTCATCTTACCCCAGAATATTAGGTAAAGTCATAATAGAAAAATATGAGATATAAAGTATGTTTAGATTAACATAAGTAGCAAAAAAAAAAGATCTCATAGATTAAATCATTTCCAAAAATAATTAAAATGTAATTTTGTTTATTATTATGTTATGTTAATCACCATACACTACATCATTAGTTTTTGATGTAGTGTTCCATGATCCATTGTTTGTGCATAACACCCAGTGCTCCATGCAGAACGTGCCCTCTTTAATACCCACCACTAGGCTAACCCATCCCCCCACCCCCTCCCCTCTAGAACCCTCAGTTTGTTTCTCAGAGTCCATAGTCTCTCATGGTTCGTCTCCCCCTCCAATTTCCCCCCCCCGCATTCTTCCCCTCCTGCTATCTTCTTCTTTTTTTTTTTTAACATATAATGTATTATTTGTTTCAGAAGTACAGGTCTGTGATTCAACAGTCTTGCACAATTCACAGCGCTCACCATAGTACATACCCTCCCCAATGTCTATCACCCAGCCGCCCCATCCTTCCCACCCCCCACCACTCCAGCAACCCTCAGTTTGTTTCCTGAGATTAAGAATTCCTCATATCGGGTATTATGCTGAGCGAAATAAGTCAATCAGAGAAAGATATGTATCATATGACCTCACTGATAAAATATAAATTTTTGAAAACTACACAGAACTCTCATGAAATGTAGTTTGGGAAACATGAGATTTTTAGAAGAGTCATGTGAGACAGGTATAGCAAGTTCCATGATGTCAAGATATCATTTTTCTCAGTTATTAATGCTTTCAAATTCCTATATAAAAGCATTGTGATAAAAATAATGGGGAATACAATATAAAATACTGAATTCATCTAATTCTCTCATTCTAATGTTCCCTTCTAGACTTTATCCATACATATTTGTTTTTATATGCATTGCATATTATCAATTCTTATTTTTTATTCACAATATTATGCCAAGGTGTGTTTCTAATTGTTTTATTCATAATTCTCATTTTCATGGTTATATAGTTTCACAAGATATTGATAAGCTAAAATTTACTATTCACTTTTCAGTTCTTGGGCATTTAGATTATGTTTAGAGAATATGCATGTGCATACAATGTTTCCTTTCAATTTAAAAATAATACCAGACAGCAAGCAACCTGAGGACAAATCTAGTGTGTGACTGTAGGCTTCCATTGATTTCCAGCCAGCCCCTGCACCAGTGTATTGGAGGTACTTAGTACTTATTTTTTTTTTTAATTTTTTGAATGAATAAATTGCCTTTTGAACTATAATGCAAAATTGCTTTTCAAAATTACCACCTTAACATTTACTAAAGTAGCAATATATGAATATACTGGATTCATCACATTCTTACTAAAACTGGGTATTTCATTGATTTAAAAATACTTCAATATTTTGAATTTTTTCTACATAATATGTAGTAATTTACATTTCTCTGGTAATGAAGTTGAATATATTTTCATGTTTGTTATTTAATAATATTTGCTTTTTCTAATTGTTGGTTCAGATTTAGAAAATGAGGTTCAGGGAAACTGGATGATAAGCAAGAAATATACCCTGGGATAGAAATTAGGCAAGTATCAAAACTTTCTTATCAAAACTTTCTGATACATTAAAATATAGTCTCTACCATAACACCCCAAATGCAGTTTTTTTGAAGCTGCAATTTTTATTTATTTAGCTTACAGGGTATTATATAGGCATACCCCATTTTATTATGCTTCACTGTATTGAGGTGTTTTTTTTTTTTTTTTGCTTTTTTTTTTTACAAGTTGAAGGTCTGTGGCAACCCTGTTACCAAGGAAGTCTATTGAAGCCATTTTTCCAAGATCATTTGCTCACTTTGTGTCTCTGTGTCACATTTTGGTGATTCTCGCAATTTTTCAAAGTCATTCGTTATTATTATATTTGTTATGGTAACCTGTGATCACTGATCATCAATGTTACTATTGTTGTGGGGCACCATGAACTGCGCCCACATAGAGCAGCAAACGTGATCGATAGAAATTGTGTGTCTGACTGCTTCACCAACTGGCTATTCCCGAATCTCTCTCCTCAGGCCCCCCTATTCCCTGAGACACAACAATATTGAAATTAAGTCAATTAATAGCCCTACCATAGCCACTAAATGTTCAAGTGAAAGGAAGAGTCACACATCTCACTTTAAATCAAAAGCTAGAAGTAATTAAGTTTAGTGAGGAAGGCATGTCAAAAGCCAAGATAGGCTGAAAGCTACCTCTTGCTCCAGTTAGCCAAGTTGTGAATGCAAAGGGAAAGTTCCTTTTTTTTTTTAAAGATTTTATTTATTTATTTGTGAGAGAGAGAGAGAGAGCACAAGCAGGGGAAGTGGCAGGCAGAGGGAGAGGGAGAAGCAGGCTTCCCGCTGGGCAGGGAGCCTGACGCAGGGCTTGATCCCAGGACCCTGGATCAAGACCTGAACCAAAGGTAGATGCTTAACCAAGGGAGCCACTCAGGCATCCCCACAAAAGAAATATTCTTGAAGGAATTTGAAAGTGTTAGTCCAGTGAACACACTGGCGATAAGAAAGTGATAGAAAGTTGAGGATTCTGGATAGAAGATCAAACCAGCCACAACATTCCCTTCAGCCAAAGCCTAATCCAGGGCAAGGCCCTAAGTTTCTTCAATTCTACAAAGGCTGAAAGAGGTGAGGAAGCTGTGGAAGAAGTGTCTGAAGCCAGCAGAGGTTGGTTCATGAGGCTTAAGGGAAGAAGCCGTCTCCATAACAGAAAAGTGCAGGGTGAAGCAGCAGGTGCTGATGTAGAAGCTGCAGCAAGTTCTCCAGAAGATCCGGCTCAGATCATTCATGAAGTTGGCTACGCTAGACAGCAGATTTTCAGTGTAGATTAAACAGGCGTCTGTTGGAAGAAGATGTCATCTAGCACTTTCACAGCTAGAGAGAAGTCCCTGCCTGGTTTTCAAAAGACAGGCTGGCTCTCTAGTTAGGGGCTAAGGCAGCTGGGGACTTGCCGTTGAAGCCAATGTTCACTTACCATTTGGAAAATCCTAGGGCCCTTAAGAATGATGCTAACTCTACTCTGTCCATGCTTTATACATGGAACTACAAAGTCTGGATGACAGCACAGCTGTTAATAACATGATTCACTGAGTATTTTAGGCCTACCATTGAGACCTACTGCTCAGAAAAAGAAAATTGGAAAAAACGTTCCTTTCAAAATATGACTGCTCACTGACAATGCACCTGGTCACCCAAGAGCTCTGATGGAGATGTGCAATGAGACTAATGTTGTTTTCCTGCCTGCTAACACAACAGCCATTCTGCAGCCCATGGATCAAGGTGTCATTTCAACTTCCAAGTCTTATTATTATTATTATTTTTTTTTTTTAAAGATTTTATTTATTTATTTGAAGAGAGAGACACAGCGAGAGAGGGAACACAAGCAGGGGGAGTGGGAGAGGGAGAAGCAGGCTTCCCACAGAGCAGGGAGCCCGATGCGGGGCTCGATCCCAGGACCCTGGGATCACGACCTGAGCCGAAGGCAGACGCTTAACGACTGAGCCACCCAGGCGCCCCTCCAAGTCTTATTATTTAAGAAATACATTTCATAAGGCTAGAGCTTCCATAGACAGCGATTCCTCTAATGGATCTGGGAAAAATACATCAAAAATCTTCCAGAAAGGATTCACCATTCTAGATGCCATTAAGAATATTTGTGATTCGTGGAAAGAGGCCAAAATATCCACATGAACAGGAGTTTGGAAGAAGCTGATTCCACCCCTTATGGGTGACTGTGAGCGTTCAGGACTGCAGTGGAGGAAGTAACTGCAGACGTGGTAGGCACAGCAGGAGAACTAGAATTAGCAATGGAGCCTGAAGATGGGACCGAACTGCTGCCATCTCATGATCAGTCTTGAACGGATGAGGAGCTGCTGCTTATGGATGAGCAAAAAAGGTGGTTTCTTGAGATGGAATCTACTCCTGGTGAAGATACTGTGAAGACTGTTGAAGTGACAACTAAGAATTTAGAATATTATATAAACTTAGATGATAAAGCAGCGGCAGGGTTTGAGAGGACTGACTCCAATTTTGAAAGAACTTCTACTGTGGATACAATGTTATCAAACAGCATCACATGCTACAGAGAATTTGTTTATGAAAGCATGAGTTGAACAATGTGACCAACTTTATTGTTGTCTTATTTTAAAAAATTGCCACAGCCACCCCAACCTTCAGCAACCATCAGCACTGAGGTAAAACCCTCCACCAGCAAAAAGACTGTAACTCACTAAAAGCTCATATTAGGCCAGCCTTTCTTTAGCCATAAAGTATTTTTTACTTAAGTATGCACATTTTTAGACATATTTTTTATCGCACACTTAGTAGACTATGGTATAGCATAAACATGACTTCAGTATGCACTGGGAAACCAAAGAATTTATTTCATTACTTTATTGAGGTGATTTAGAGCCTAACTCACAGTGTATCTGATGTACACCTGAATATTGATGTGATTATCTCTAGGTATAATACCCGTGCCTTGGCATCTGTAGAGATTATGAATACAGTATTCCCAGCCCCAGAATTTTTTGTAGATTTAATTTAGTTGAACTTCCAGTGATTTTGCTAACATTAGTAATAACTTGGAATCACCGGCTATTTGAATTTAATAAGTTATTTTCTGAATTTTTAAAATACTTTAAAATTACTTAAAATGTTTTGGGGATTAACAGGACTTTATTTACAAGTTCAAGTCCCTTCAACTACTTGTATATGTTGAGTCAATTGTATTTTGCACGTCCCCTTGACCGTTATTATATGACGAGTCACAGAATAATTTCTGAATAGTAACTTCACAGAAAATAAAACGTGGCATCTGGTGAGGAAGATAACAGTCTTAACTATCTTTCAGAGAGGTTTTAAGGAATTCAGGGTGGAACCTTCTGTGAGGAGATTAAAAGAAGTCTAGGTTTGAAAATAAATAAATAAATAATACTCCACTAAGCCAATCAGTTTGGTTGTTTTTTTTTTTTATCACTGTTGAGATATTAGGGGGAAATGTATATTTTCATTAACTAACTGAGTGTTCACTTTCAAAAACTCGATTTCTGGTACTTTTTGACAAAATTTCATTTATATGAGGCATCTGTAAACCAGGTGTGCTGGAGCTAGGTGGATCTGGTCAGGTCTTAGCTGAAGGGAAAGCTGAGATTGCCACCTGAAAGGAGAGGGTCTCCGAGGCACCTTCCTCGGGATAGCCAGTGCCCCACAATCCACGAGTGACACACCCTGCAGGTGCAACAAGAAGGGGCTAAGCCTTCAGTCACCAAAACTCATTCCCACTTCCCAGCACAACTGCTATAAATCAGTAGCCAAGGAATGATGAAATAGTACCTATAACATTAATATTTGAGAGCGTGATCATAGTTTTTGAGGGGCTCATAATGTGTAAAAAATAGACACATGTACACATATACATAAGTACATATATATGCAGGTAGGTATATGTGTATGTACACTTTTTTTTTAAGATTTTATTTATTTATTTGACAGAGAGAGAGACACCGCGAGAGAGGGAACACAAGCAGGGGGAGTGGGAGAGGGAGAAGCAGGCTTCCCGCGGAGCAGGGAGCCCAGTGCGGGGCTGGATCCCAGGACCCTGGAATCATGACCTGAGCTGAAGGCAGACGTTTAATGACTGAGCCACCCAGGCGCCTTTGTACACTTGTTTTTATGTGGCAACATACATGCTTCCTGTAATTTCTTTCCCTGAGAATTATTGCTTCTCCTAGATCTCTGTAACCATACCACACTTGTCAAGGGGGAAGTTGCAGAAAAGAAGCCTCTTCCCAGCAGGGAGCTACAACGGCATGAAACAAACCGCTGTTTTCTAAAGCTTTAAAAGCTCTTCAGGATGTTGTGTTTGTACTGGCCCCTTTTTGACTTGGAATAATCCTCATATTTGTGCAGTTTGTACAAATTCATTGTAAAAAGATATAATCACGTTGAAGGATAATGGATTACACCTCAGTTTCTCTACAAGGCATGCTCCTAACTTTATTCCGTTGAACTAGGTCTTAGATGAACCCATCTGTGAGATTTGGTACTCTTGAGAGTCGGGCTTTTAAAGGGATTCTGAACAGTTAAAATGGATCGCCCTCTGGTGTTCACTCGAAGTATTGCCAGTTGGAAGATTTTTTAAAACTATGGTATTACTGGGGGCGCCTGGGTGGCTCAGTCGTTAAGCGTCTGCCTTCGGCTCAGGTCATGATCCCAGGGTCCTGGGATCGAGTCCCACATCGGGCTCCCTGCTCGGCGGGAAGCCTGCTTCTCCCTCTCCTACTCCCCCTGCTCGTGTTCCCTCTCTCGCTGTGTCTCTCTCTGTCAAATAAATAAAATCTTTAAAAAAAAACAAGCTATGGTATTACTGAAGAGGAGGAAAAATAAGTTTATGCAGTTTTCTCCTTTGACTGAATCAATTTTAATAATAATTGGGGTACGTCTGGGGAAGTACCTGGTGAGGTATTCTTGTGAACCCACTGAAAGAACCTCTTTATTTTTATCTCACTCCTTAGGCTTGCAGATAAGCATAGGATCAGTTTCCTCTTGCTCTTTGGGAATTTCAGTCACTCAAATTCTTCTCCCAAATTTCTGGGAATCTTCGAAGTTGTCTCAAATGTACTTGAGAATTATTTTCTTATAGATGAGCTAGGCTTTCTCAGCAGAAGATGACTTTTGGGAGCATGAGGCATTTATTTGTATGGGGTAAAAAATTGTGGGCACTTGGCTGGCTCAGTCCATGGAGCATGTGAACCTTGATCTCAGGATCGTGGGTTTGAGCCTTATGTTGGGTGTAGAGATTACTTAAATAAATAAAGCTCTAAAAAATAGAGAAGGAAGCTGAAAAGCTCTGGAACATTGGGCACTGTTCAGAAAATGCTGGTTGGAAAGAATGATTAAGTGGGTGAAGCAGGGAGCAAGGAAGCATCCTGAGGACAGTGGACACTTGTAACAGATGAGCACATACAAAATGTAGACAGAGAAATGCACTGGAAAAGGTGTATTAATGCCAAAGGTAAACTCTGACTATAATTCAATCTGGTGGCCTAGAGAGAGGAGATGGTGACACTGTCATAACTTAGTGTGTCCCCTGTTCTTCCACAAGTGATAAAAGACCAGTGGAGTCTGGCCAGCAGCTTCCCCAGGCCTGCTCTTGGCGTTAGAGTGCAATTGGAGTAGAGATCCTAGAGGTAATTATCAGACGCAGTATCCTGGGGGTTTAGCTAGCACTGACGGAGATTGTCCAGGACAGGACCGGGTTATAAAATCCAAATACAGAAAAACAAAGGGGGTTGAGATCTAAACCAACGTGGATCAGGAACTGAAAGAGAAGCTGAGAAATGCAGATATGGAAGGAATTTGTGGGGCCAAGGTTCCACATCTCCCATGTTTTATGTTTGTTTCTGTTTTGTCTTCTTGGAATCCTCTGCCAGAGCCTTTGGGAACTGATGTGTTGCAAACCAAAATCATATCACTAACTCAAGTTCAAAGCCTAAAGATTCCCAGAACTTTGTGTTGGATGATGGAGTAAAGTCCTTTGAAAATTAGTTTGCTTTTTCCCTCTCCCTCTTTGTATCTTCTTTGTTGATAAGCAGTACCCATACAATTTCAGTCCTGAAATTATTATTTTAATTAATTTGAGATGAAGTGAGGTCACAAAGCATTCTCATCATGTTCTCTGAAACCACATCTTTTCGTATCTCTGCTATAGCACTTGGCTGTTGGAGTTGTGTTCATTGTTTTCATGTCTACATATCCCATTTGTATTAGAGCCCCTTAAAAGCAGGAACTATAACTTATTCCCCTTTGTATTCTTAGCATCTAGCGCAAGATGTACTTGTCAAAAAAAAAAAAAGAAAGAAAAGTGATTTACAAGTATTTTTCTGAAGAAATGAATGGATGAATGAATGAATGAATGATAGAGGTACATTCTAATAAGTGAAGTATAGATAAACTGAGAACAGGTCAGCCATTTATATTTGGGTAACCATCTATCAGGCTTTTAAGTTTCTGTTTCATCTTGGGCTCTTAGAAGCTTGAATAAATGAAAATAAATAAAAAATAAATAAGCATAATAGAATATTCCATATTGTTTATTATACAAAATGGAATTCAAAAGAGGCCCCCTGGCATCTTATAAAATTTCAATCATACTATGAATCCATTTTCTCCATAAATCTCAAATGTGGCACATTTTGTGAGGGGGATCATGTTTGGTGGTCAACACTGAGAATGATGGCTGATTTCTGGTGGTTGGTTACCTACGTTAATAATAGGGTGAATGAAATGGAAAATCAAAGACCCCACTTTATGTCCTCCTGGGAGACCCATTTTTCTCATCTTTATTAAAACAGTACTAATTGTCCTGAAATTTGTAGACCTCAGGACATCTTTCTGAGTGAGCACAAGTTATAATTGTAATCTAGTCAAATTCAATTTTTAAAAAAGCTGTTGTTTTCTTCATTTTTCTTTTTTACCTCCAGCAAAGTCATTTAAACATTTTTAATTGTTTGACCAAGAGATGGCCTCGCATCTTGGTAAACCTGTGGATCCCACTGACTCTGTGGCTACAGTAATTTAAGAGTCAATGTCAGTTTGTCAAATGGGCAATATGTAACTTCCAGAGATTTAAACCATTTGATTATTGGCAATTTATTATCGTTTTAAGTTAGTTTCCTTCTTTAAAAAATTGTAACCCTGGGTTTCTGAGATCAATATTTTACCTGAGATTAAAAGAGATAAAAGACATTCCCATTCAGCTCTTCCATAGTGATGGTTTTTATCATCCATGATCTTCTTTAGGGAGAAGGTCAGGAACCGTCTTTTGTCGCTGTTTTGCAATGTTTGACTCTCTGTCTGGACATGGACTGTGGGCAAGGTGTAGGAGGGAAATATACATTCTTGGGAAGTTGACTACTTGGCCATGGGACCTGCAACCTGATATTACTGCAGAAGTCACCAACAGGTGGAAAAGGCATCCTGAAACCGGAGAAAAGACTTTAAAAAAAACATAAAATTAAATGTTTTTCTGCATTAAATGTTTTCCTTAAAAAATTATTTGCTCTATTGTTATCTAATTCAATAGTTGCCAGGATTTGAGTAATGACACATTTTTTTTTAAATATCAGTGAAAAATTGCAAACATTCACTAAAGTAGAGTGAATAGTACAAGGTAACCTCTATATAAGCTCACTCAGATTTGACAATTATCAGTATTTTGCTACTTTTGATTGACTATTCCTTTTTCTTTCCTTTTTTCCTTTGCTAAAAGATTTTAAAGCAAATCCTACATTTCACCAATAGATATGTGTGTATCTCAAATAGAATCTTTTTTAAAAAAGCTAATTGAATTTAAATTAAAAAAAATATTTTAACCAAAATGCCATTATCACACCTAACAAAATTAAAAATGTTTCTTGGTATCAAATGATATTCAATTCATAATTAATTTCCCAGATTGTATCAAAGCATGGTTTTACTGCTGGTTTGTTGAGGATGCAACATTCAATGTTTAAAATGTAACTGAATCCCCACATGATAGCCATTGTTAAGAACATAATGACAAATCACCTACATGCACTTGGAAACACTTTTGAACGCGGATGTATTTTTTAGCCTCTATATTGTCTACATATACTTGGAAAATGATAGTGAATATGTGTGAGATATTTTTCATGCTACAGACAATGCTTGATGACCACACATATTTGTAGCATTTGTAATAATTTGTAACTCCTCCTCAGGCTGTGAGTCCTTGATCTAGACTACATTTATTAAGTGGTGAAAGATCATTTTAACTTAGACCAAGATTTTTATTTTGTTTTTGTATTTATTATGTTTTTTATTTTATTTTACTTTGTTGTTATTATCAAAGAATTATGACCTGACCTCCATTGTAGGAATTTTCCTTGTAACCCTGGATTATTATTCTAATGGTTTCCTAGGCTTTTATGCTAGAGAGTACTTAATAAATGAGGTAATTTTAGATCATTTTGATATGCTAAAATCTGAGCTTCCTTATTTGATTCCTTACTTGACTCTGCTGTACTCCATTTTTACAATATTTATCATTTATTCATATATTTCCCAAATATGAATTCTGTACTATTAAAGTTATTTTTGATTAAAATGACACCTTATGAATTAAATTCTAAAAATGATAATGTCAGAGAAGTGAAACATATTCATTGTAAAAAATTATAGAACTATATAAAAATGAAAGGAAAAAATAATTTCTTATAATCTATGACCTAGAGAGAACCTCTGGTAATATTTTGATGTATAGTCTTCCAATTTTTCCTATGAAAATTTGGCTCATTCTGCATGTATAATTTAGTATTCTACACTTCCACATTGTGTTGTGAACATTTTCCTTTTTCATTATGCTTATAAATGTGATTTTTACAAGGTTCCATAATATATCACTATATGGATGTACCATAACTCCCTTAAACATTGTGTGTTTGCTGAGCCTAGATTGATAGATGGTTATACATATACATAAAACATTGTTCTATATTTCTTCTGATTATTTCTATTTAAAGTAATTTAAAACTATTTAGTAATTATTAATTAGTGATAGATCCTTTAAACTAATTGTTCCATGAAATACTGGAGACAATCTTCTTGTTTGCTTTGATCCCCAAATCACTAGGATCTGCCCCATACTTCTCAAGTTCCCCAACACTTGGCATCTGCTGACTCCTTCTCAGCACCACCCCTTCTGTCCTGTTGCATTACTTCCTGCCCTATTACCCAAAAAAGCCCTAAATTTCTTTCACTCAGTTACAAAAAGATTTCCAAGTCTTAGTCTCTAACAGAAATGCAGGCCCACCATTGGTATATCTCAAATACAGCAAAGCTCTGAGCAGAACACAATGGGCCTTCAGTGACCACAATCTATCCTTAAAGAATAGTTAGCGTTATGGAGGCAAATTTTCTTCCACTAAGGAACTAATCTTTTGCTTTGAAAATTTTCCAGGAGTAGCTTGAGCAGTAGGTAAGGGGTAAGGCCAGGAAGTATGTGTCAGGTACTTACCACAATGCTTGGCACCTGGGAAATGTTTAATAAAAGTTAATTGTTGATGATAATGATGGTGGATACATCCTCTTTATGAATACATTTGTTTACGCCTTGTGAAACTGACATTTTCATTGGCCAATGGTGCACAGAATGGTATTCTATATAAGGTGTTAATATATGCTTAACACATTTTGAAAAAGCTTCTGGGTTGAAGAAACAAAACTTGAAAAAATTTGTTCTGCTGAGAAAGCGCTGTGGGTCATATCATAATTCTACTACTAATACTACTACTACTAATTGTTGGTAGTATTATATTTGTACTCCTTTTCTTCAACTGCAAATACTGAGTCTAGGATATATAAATCTCTCCCATTGTGGATAATTTGGAAAAAAAAAATAGGAACTGAATGATTAACATTTTTTAAAGAGGGGAAAATAAAATAACAGACAAAGCAGGAAGAGACACTTAAAAAGTAGAAAAAGAAGTCATAACAAGATAAGCTAGTTCTTTCTCAGAATGACAATTGGGCAGCTTTCAAAGCAACTAAAGGTTTTGACATAAAGTTTACGGGCTGAATCAAGGCTATATAATTTCATATATTGGGGGAAGGATTTGAGAAATGCCTAACAGCTATGCAGGATAATTTCAAGACAGGGTAACAATGTATATTCTTTCTTGAGCATTCATATTTTTTGTATCTCTTTGAATCCAGTAGGATCTGAAGGCATGAATCTATGGATTCAACATAAAAAAAAAAACAAAACCCTAAAACACCGTCTATTTATATGGATGCTCCTTAGGATTCAATGATCTACATAAAAGCAAAATTAATTAAAACATGTGTCATTAAAACCTCAGAGGAGGGGTAGCCTAAGAATGTTCTAGCAAGTAAAATACGGTAATTATGCCCTGAGACACTCCCCATTATAACAGTGCAATATATGTAAAATGTAATTTGATGGGAGAGACTTTTGGCTTTGTTTTAAAGACTACAAACAAATTTATAAGAGTTCATTCAAGTTCACCTAAGATACAAGATATCGCTCTTTCTCTCGAGTCTGAAGTTCTTAACTACAAATTGCTTTACCACAGACCATTTCAGCAGCTTCACCTTTCTGGTTGGACATGATGTAAGTTCGTTTTGCCAAGTTAACAAGCCACCCTAAAAGTTAGTGACTTTAAACAACAACCAACCACTGACATATTGCACCGTTCCACAAGTTGGCAGTTTGTGCTGGTGTGAGCTGGGCAAGCTTTCTAGTCTGGGCCAGCTCCGGCTGGTGTGCCTGGAGCTTCTCCCCACACGAATTCTCATTCTTCACCAGGCAGGCTTGGGCTTGTCCACATGGCAGCATCATTCCAAGAGTATCAAGCCAGCAGGTCCCAATGCATCAGTACTCTCCAAGTTTTTGCTTCTGTTACATTGGCAACTGTCTCGTGGTCAAAGCAAGTCACAGGATCAGTACAAACAAAAGAGCCGGAGAAAAATTTTGATTGGGGCAGCTTCAAAGTTACTATGGATCTAGGGCAGGGAAAAATTTGTGGCCATTTTAAAAATTTACCACAGAGATGAATCTACTGTAGACTTACAGACTGCCTAATTTATATGCTACATATCCCCATTTTATAAATGAAGACCTAATTTTCAAAAAAAATAAGTGTCCAAGATCTCAAAGATGACAAATAATGGCATGAAAATTTGAATGCTTTTCTACCTGACTTTGCTGGTATTACCATTAGACCATGCTGATTCCCCAGGGGCTCTGGAGGACTAACAAGTTTGCATTAGATAACAAAAATCCATAAGAAATAACAATATACAATAGAGACAGAAGTTTGCCTTTATTATTTAAGGGGTGTGTGTGTGTGTGTGTGTGTGTGTGTGTGTGTGTGAGACACTTTGCTTATCTAGCAGTTTCTCTCTATTTAAGGCTTTGGAACATTTGCAACAGGTTTCTCTAGTCTCAGAGTAAATCCATATACAATTAATAAAGATTTCAAATTGGGGAATATAGTGCGGTAGAATGAAATGTAGTTAAAACTTAAAATGTTATAATGACTTGAATCTGTCCCAAAGTCAGATGAGATTCCATATTGGTTCACTTAGAACCATAGATATAGATAACTCCTGCAATAATCAGAGCAGAATTAGAACCAACAAACTTTGCATTTCCTATCCCTCAAAAAAATAGCATGAGAGTGTGCAAACAACTGTATGAGAGAGCAAGAAATGGAGAAAGGCAAGAACGAGAGGAAAAGTGAAAAGGAAAATGAGAAGGAAGAAGAACCAGGGGAAGCAAGAGATTCATACACCTGCAGTGGAAGGCACGATTACTTAAACTATTAGAAAGTACAGTTGACCCTTGAACGATGGAAGCATTAAGAGCACCAACCTCCCACACAGTTGAAAATCCATGCGTAACTTCTGCCTCCCCCAAAACTTTACTAATAGCCTACTGTTGACTGGAAACCTTACTAACAACATAAACAGCCAATTAGCACCTGTTTTGTATGTTATATTATTATATACTATTTCCTTTTTAAAATATTTATTTATTTGAGAGAGAGAGCACGTGTGTGCAAGTGTGAGCAGGGAGAGGTGGGGGAAGAACAGAAGGGGAGAGACAGGGAGGGGAAAGAATCTCAAGCAGACTCCACATTGAGTGCAGAGCTGGATGCAGGGCTCCATCTCACAATCCTGAGATCATGACCTGAACCAAAAACAAGAGTTGGATACTTAACCAACTGGCCACCCAGGTACCCCCCTATACACTGTATTCTTAAAGTAAGCTCGAGAAAAGAAAATGTCATTAAGAAAATCCTAAGAAAGAGTGCCGCATGGGTGGCTCAGGCGGTTAAGAGTCTGCCTTGGCTCAGATCATGATCTCAGGGTCCTGGGATGGTGCCCTGCATCAGGCTCCTTGCTCAGCGGGGAGTCTGCTTCTCCCTCTCCCTCACCTCTTCTTCTGCTTGTGCTCTCACTCTCTCTGTCAAATAAATAAAATCTTAAAAAAAAAGGAAAATCCTAAGAAAAAAAAATACACTTACAGTACTGTACATATATTTATTGAAAAAAAAATCCTCAAATAAGTGGACCCACACAGTTCAAACCTGTGTTGTTCAAAGGTCAGCTGTGGTAATATTTTTGCTGACTTAGAAGAATGGCAATTATTTTTTTCCCAGACACAATGGGATCTCACTGAATGTACTCCGATTTAATAGTATGTACTTGAGGTCATTTTTTTTTTAATGTTTTATTTTGAGATCATTGTACATTCACATGCAGTTGTTAGGAATAATACAGAACTATCCAATTATTTTTTACCTAGTTTCCCCAATAGTAATATCTTGTCAGGTCATTTTGAAAGGAAAAAATAACAGAATCATTTCATTTAAAAAAATGATTAAAGCCCTGGAATTAAAGAATTTTCAACCTAATTAAAATCACTCAGTGTAATACATCACATTAACAGAATGAAGTACAAAACCACACAACATCTCAATTAATGCAGAAAAAGCATTTGACAAATTTAACACTGTTTTATGATAAAAACTCACAACAAATTAGGAATAAAAGGCACACACCTCAACATAATCCAGACCATATATGGAAAGCTCACAGGTAACATCTACATAGGTGTAGAAAATTCTAAAGATTCCACCAAAGAAATATACTGTTAAAAACTAATAAAGTTAGAAAAGTTGTAGGATACTCACCTAAACAAGGAAGTGAAAGATTATACATTTAAAACTATAAAATATTGCTGCAATAAATTTTAAAATATACAAATAAATGGAAAGACATCTCATGTTCATGGATTGGAAGACAATATTGGTAAGATGTCAATCCTACCCAAAGCAATCTACAGATTCAGTGTAATCAAAATCCCAATGTTATTTTTTCAGAAAAAGAAAAATCCATCCAAAAGTTCATATAGAATTTTAAGGGACCCAGAATAGCCCAAACAAAGAACAAAGTGGGAGGACTCACACTTTCTGATTTCAGAATATACTGCAAAGCTATAATAATCAGCACATTGTGGTACTGGCATGAAGACAAACAATAGAATAGAATAGAATAGAATAGAATAGAATAGAATACGAATAGAGAACAGAGAATAGAATAGAGAGTCCATAAATAAACCCTCATGTATATGATCAAATGAATTTTTTAAAGATTTTATTTATTTATTTGAGAGAGAAAGAAAGAATGGGGGAGGGGTAAAGGGAAAGGGCAATGATCTCAAGCAGACCCCCTGCTGAGTGTGCAGCCCCATCCCAGGACCCTGAGATCATGATCTGAGCCAAACAAGAGTCAGATGCTTAACTGACTGAACCACCCAGGCACCCCTGATCAAATGATTTTTGACAAAAGTGCTGAGGCCATTCAATTGGGAGAGGACAGTCTATTTAACCAATGTTATTGGGGAAATTAAGTATCCATATGCAAAAAATGAAGTTGGACCCTTATCTCACTTTCTACAAGAATTAAATTGAAATGGATTAAGGACCTAAACGAAAGACCCCAAATGATGAAATTCTTAGAAGAAAATATAGGGGAAACCCTTCACGACATTGGATCTGGCAATGATTTCTTGAATATGACACAAACTATGGAAGCAAAAATACACAAATGCCACTACATCAAACTTAGAAACTTTTTGCATCAAAGGATACAATCAGCAAGTGAAAAGGCAACCTACAGATGGGGAGAAAATATTTGCAAATTATATATCTGATAAAGGTTAACATCCAGAATATATAAAGAACTACATATCAACAACAAAAAATCAAATAACCCAATTTTAAAAAGGCCAAAGAACTTGAATAAACATTTCTCCAAAGATGATACACAAATGGCCAACAAGCATATAAGATGTTCATCATCACTTATCACAAGAAGAAAGCAAATCAAAACCTCAATGAATATCACCTTACATGCATTAGCGTGACTACTACAAACTAACCAGGAAACAAAACAAAACTAACCAGGAAACAAAACAAAAACAAAAGTTATTGGCAATAAAGAGCGTCAGTGATGATGTGGAGAAATTGCAATCCTTCTACATTGTTAGCGGAAATGTAAAATGGTGCAGCCATACGAAAAACAGTATGGAGTCTCCTCTAAAAATCGTTTTAAATTACCTTATGATTCAGCAATCCCACTTCTGGGTATATACCCAAAAGAATTCAAAGCAGAGTCTTAAAGAGATATTTGTACATCCGTGTTCATTGAGACATTATTCACAATAGCCAAGAGGGGGAAGCAACCAATCTGTCTATTGTCAGATGAACAAATAAAGAAAATATGGATATACCTCAATTGAATGTTATAGAGCCTTAACAAAGATGGAAATCTTGTCCAGGGCTATGACATGTGATGGGTGGAGGTACATGGGTGAACCTCAAGGAAATTATACTAAGTGAAATAAGCCAGCCACAGAAAGACATATGAGGTACTCCTATGAAATATCTAAGGTAGTCAAAAATCATGGAAAAAGAAAGTAGGAAGGTGGTTGCCAAAGGTTGAAGGGATGAGGCAGGGAGAATTAGTGTTCGATGGGTTCCAGTTTCAGTTTGACAAGATGAAAAAGTTCTAGAGATCTGGTGTACAACAGTGTGAATATGCTTGGCACTGCTGAACCATACACTTAAAAATGGTTAAGACGGTAAATTTAATGTGATTTTTTTTAACCACAATAAAAAAAAAAAATAGTGGTTAAAACACATTCCTCCTCTTCTCGTCAGTTTCCGAAGTTCAAAAGCGGAGCTTTGCTCAGTGAGTTATTTAATCAATGAAATCTCCGGTCTTACTGAAAACACTGGTGATGACAAAAATGAGAGCACTTAATACCACCAAAATTTCACACTCCTGGCCATCTGCTTTTCGGAGTAAGTGAATCTTGAAGACAAATTAACATGTGGCATATGAAAGAAATGCAGAGAAATTGGGACTCTGCCCAGACCTTCAAAGACTAGCACTATCCATTTGGTATGAAAGCAGTTTTCTTACATATAGGCGGGTCCTTCACATTCCCGGGCAAGCTATTTCTTTATATAAACAATCTCCTGTAGTCCAGTTCATCCCATGATCTTCTGTTATAATCATTCAGCTTCAGGCACAGCAAACCACACATTTGATTAATTGCACTTCTGATCACACCCCTTCAGATCTGGCTTTCGCACCCAACCTATCCTTCCTAGGTGGGGTTTAGGATCCGTTTGAATGAGTGGTAAAATGCAAATCTTCACAGAGCCATAGAAGTGGAGTCCTTTTGTCAGGAAACCTTTAGGCAAGCAACCAAGGGCATCCTTGGCATTTTTAAATAGACCAGTAGCTGGACGATAGTGGCAGCAACAGCGCCTGGGTAGTTGGCAGAAATGCAAATTCTCCAGCCCCACCCAGCCCCACCCAGCCCCACCCAATCAAAGCCCGGGGCTGGGTTTCAAAACCCCGCAGGTGATTCTGACGCCTGCTGAAATTTGGGAGCAAGGGCTCCAGATCATCTACCGCAATGTGCCCAAGGCCAAATCAACTCCATGTCACAGTAAATGTGGAAAAAGTGGCAGCAGGTGGCAGTGTTTGACTATTTCTGCCTTTTTCATAAACTTGGATTCCCCGTAGAACAAACCAAGTTGCCCAACCTGAACATTTTAGCGCAGGTTACTGCTCACTTAGTAAAAGATAAATTTCATTGTTATTTTTCTTTTCAAGAAGAAGACAAAACTATTTCCTTGAAAATACAGAACCAAAATCTAAAAATAAAATTGGTGGGGTTTTTTGTTTGTTTGTTTTGTTTTTTCCTCTTGGGAACTTAGGGAGATTTAACTTGGAGGTACCTTTTAAATTGTATTACATCAAGATACAAAAGTGGCTGTGCTGGAAACTCTTAAGTATATTCAACATAAAGTCAACAGAATGTCCATTCCTTCTCCCCAGCTACCCTATACTTTTTTTTTTTTTTTCTATTCTATGCAGCCATGATTTTGGCCCGTCCAATTTACATATGTGTCCCTGGTGTGAACAGTGAGCTTAAGGATAGTTTATATTTTGAAAAGGGCTCACTGCGGTACAAGCCAGAGTTTTAATCATAGCAAATGGGATGAAGTTGGAGAAGAGTTATTGCTGCCTTAAAAGATTATATGACATATATGTGATTTCATAGCAAGAGAGTCCGGCTTTCCAAAGGAAATGACTCGTTTTCCCATTACTAGATCCAACACTAGCCGCTTTCTGATCATCAGTGGCTACAGGGATTCAACCCTGATTTGCCTGGAGCCTTCTAGAAGCCTGCCCTCCCAGTGACCCTTCCTAGATCACAGAGATTCCGGCCCACTGCACTGGGCTTGCTCACAAGAAGGAGCACAGAGAAGATACTGAGGTCTAGCTGTGGCCTAGTCCCATTCACCACACTCCGTAAGCACAAAGGGTTTCTTTTTTTAACATTATTGTGCGCCGAAGGGCTTTGCTTGATGAATGGCCCTTTGAATGACGTGTGTAAGAGCACGCAGTGCCTTCTCAAAGACAAACGGTTACTGCCGGTGACAGTAAATATGGTCAGGGCTACTGCTGCCTCATACTGAAGCTTTGTTTTCTGATGTTCTTTTATCTTGAACATAAATTTGTTCTTGTCAGCAATCATAAGCTATGGAGGCAGGATTCCATATATGGAAGGCAAGGCTTGATCTTCTCTACCAGCGGCACGTTAGATAGATCTTCCTGACGCCATATTACATTGACTGCTATGCGGCCTCGGGGGGGGGGGGTGGGGGGGTGGGGGGGGGTGACGGGGAGAGAAATAGATCAGTGCCTCTCCAGATCAGGATCCTATCTTGTCTTGAGATCATGTTTCATTATTCCCCAAGCCAAGAATGCATGGGGTCTGATCCCTGGCCAGATAATGTGATTCTGGGACATAGATCGGGATTACTGAAGATAAAGTGGCCTGGCCATGAGGCATACTGTAAGAACACATGTGCTTATTAGAGTGCATCCCATGTCTGTGGCGGCTGCCCTCCTGCCAAGTCTGAGTGTGACTAAGCTCATCCCTCCCCTCCGCTCCCACGTGAGTCACAAGTTTGCTTGCACTTTCTAAAAGCAAAACATAACAGTGAGAGAGGCCCAGTTCGGCTCGAGATATACAAGCTGTCAGTTCGTGTGGGGACAGAGGCTGCCTTCCAGCTGAGGCAGCACCCCAATGAGACCAAGTGGCACCTTTGGCACCCTTCTGGGTGCAAGCTATTTCTTCCCGAATGAATCACTGATTCTCTAGGTTCTTTGTGCTGCTCGCTGTTGCTTACATCATAAAGATGTGGAGGCTGCAAAACCTCACTTTGTTTCAAGCATGGAAAAGCAGGTTTTTACCCTCCGCGTGTCTCCCTCCTTATATGGTAACAGCTGAGCTCGGAACCACGGACAGAGCAGGGCCCTATCTTTGAAAGGAACATGGAAGTCAAAGACAAATCAAAGGTTGAAAACCTAGAGTGGCTTTTTTATGTACCTGATAAAAACATATTTAAGTCAGGACACCTGGGTGGCTCAGTCAGTTAAGCATCTGCCTTTGGCTCAGGTCATGATCCCAGGGTCCTGGGATCAAGCCCTGCATCCAGCTCCCTGCTTAGTGGGGAGTCTTCTTCTCTCTCTTCCTCTGCCTCCTTTCCCCACCTGCACATGCTCTGTGTCTGTCTGTCTCTCAAATAAATAAAATCTTTAAAAAATAAAATCAAATTTAAAAAAATTTAAGTCAACCACTTTTTTTTTCCCAAAGATTTTATTTATTTATTTGAGAGAGAGAGAGCACATGAGAGGGGGAGGGTCAGAGGGAGAAGTAGACACCCCGCTGAGCGGGGAGCCCGATGCAGGACTCGATCCCGGGACTCCAGGATCATGACCTGAGCCGAAGGCAGTCGCTTAACCAACTGAGCCACCCAGGCACCCAAGTCAACCACTTTTTAAATGGAGTTACATATCTGGGACCCCAAGGAAGAAGTCATGAGCCTAGAAGGATTTCAACATTCATGACTGAAATCCACTGGGTTCTAAGTGAAAAATCAAGGAGGTCGAAATGGTTCTTCTGCAATTATATTCTTCCATTTACAGCTTCCCTTATATAAAGGATAGGGGAAGAATCTCCTACTTTTTTAAGGTGTAGGGGGCAGACCATCCCCATCAAAGACATCTGGAGTGCTTGCTAAATGTGTATTCCCAGCCCTGACCAAAGATTAGAATCACTGATTTTGGGGCCTCAGGAATCCGTATTTTAACGAGATTCCTGGGTACTCTTTTTCGACACTGAATTTTGAGAACCATTTATCCAGGATCTTAAGAGACTTTCAGATTTCTAATAACAATGGAATCCCCTAAAGAGTTAGCATGGGGTGCAGTGGGCTCCAAGGATGCCGTCATGCAGAACTGCCCAAAGGTAGGTGCTTGTTCTTACTATGTACATATCATCCCCCACCATGCAGATCTCTCAAGGGCAATAATCAGGCCTTGAACTCCCTTTCCATTTTCAGCAGTGGCAATGACCATGTTGCTGTAAGCAAACAAGACAAACAGTCTTGTAAGACTAGACAGAAGGCACAAAGTAGAGCAAGTAAAATAAGGCAGAGCAAATATTTGCATTTATGGTACTACGTTCAAAGGAACATCCCACTGGGATTCAGTCAAGATAAGTCTTCCCTGACTGTCTAATTTCATGAAGCCCACAAGGACATGGCAAGGTTGGGGAAAAGGCTTCACTGGTCATTGGCGAAATTCTGTTAAGAGGACGGTCCTTCCGAACTGAGTTAAAACCTGGGGTGACCCCACAGAGGTCCTAGTGCTAGAAAAGGCCCTGGCATATACTGGGTGGTCAATAAGTGTTTGTGGCATGGAAATGAACATTGTGATTCCAGCGCTTCTCCGTTTGCACTGATTCACAGACTCCTCTACTTCCTATCCCATGATTTTATTCTCCCATCCCTACGTATTTGCCCTAAAGAGCAGAGCCTACTAAATAATAACAATACTTAATTTGAAAGCATCCAGTGGTCTCAATGAAGAGAAATGGCCTTGGTCAACTCCATCAGACATTATCTGCTACCATTTGGACAACTTCAAGCTTTAGATCCAAGCAGAAACTCTAAGGTGATTAAGTTTTGGCGGAAATCAAAATGCCCAAGCCCCTAGGAAGTCCATCCTGAACGTCTTTGTCATTTTGTCTTTCTACTCGTGGACACTGCCTTAAATATGTTAATTGAAAAAGAATATTTCACATGTGTTATGACACGCAGTTCTAAGGCCTCCCTTCTAGAATGAAAGCTCAGTGAAGACAGGAACTAAAAATATATTTAATACTCCTTATAAGCACAAAGAGTTTACAGAGCTTAAGCAGCTTGCAGGCAGTTAATAAATACCTTAACGGCAGAATGAATGGCCACCAGGAGCCTGGCAAAAAAAAAAGGAGCCACGAAAAAGGACTCATGCCAAGATGGGGCTGCCGGTTGGTAAGGGGGACTCCTGAGGGAGAAACCAGTGGTAAGTTCTTGCTCAAAAAAAAAAAGATTCAGAGCCAAATGCTTACTTACTCCCAAGGACTAGCCTGACTGTGGACATGCTGTTGTTGGTTGGGGGGCCGGAAGGGAAGAGGAAAGAGAAAGAAAGAAAAAAAAAAAAAGCAAAATTCTAAATGGAAGCAAACAGACTTGAGGTAAAAGTATTTGCACACGTTCATCTAGCCTCCCAGCCTCTCCACTGTGTCTGCTGCAAGTGAATGGCCCCCTCCCATCCTTCCCATTGGGAAACAGGTGTCTCCTGCCAATTAGGATTTAGAAATCAACAGGGGCTTCTTGAGAGAATGATGACAAGTCTAATTGCAAGGAGCAGCTGTAGAGCCCTTGGCTACACTGGGGCGGAGTTTATTAATCCCTGTTTTGCTGGGTGCCGGGCACAGAGCTGGGGTCAGCTCCCCTGTCACAGGGTTGAAGCTGTAAAATGTAGGGCGAGTATTTAACGGCCTGAGCTCAGCAGGAGGGATTAGAGCACTCCGCGCTGATCCTGTGCGTCGGGCATGTAAAAGTCAAGTGGACACAAAGGCACTGTCAGCAAGCGACATCAGTTCAAAGGGCTGCCATGGCTGGAGAACGTGCTGGCATGTTTACACAATGCAGGGGACTTATTCAATCTCACTGTGTTTACTGGCCTGTTGTCAGGACCCCACCCCTTGCCAGGTTAAGAACCTGGAGGTTCTTAGAAGTGTGACCTCAACATGGTTCCCGATGTTTGTCTCTGCAACGTATTTATATTACGTAAGCCCTTAGTTTGACGAAACCAAGAAAAGTATGCTAGCTTAGTACCTTGTAGGTATGGAATTGGCAAAGCCAAGCCAACAATCAGCAAACAAAAAAGCTGTGTGCGTTTGAAGGGCCCGTGTAAACAAAATTTTAAAATAAATTAAAATTATTAACTTGAAAGAGCTTTCTAAGATTTCCTAGTGGGAGAGCATCATTAGATTCGCCGGGGCCCTTCTGTGGGTGTGTTTCCAGACAGCATGTATGTGGACACAGGCTCATATGCATATGCTTATAGGCTCAGATGTCACCTCCTAGGGAAGTCCTACTCAGTCCTTCTCTGTGCTTCCTGAACACACTCTTCAGGCCTGCACACCAGCTCTTCTTTGAAAGTGTCTTTACTATTTGCCTGTATACATTCATTAGTAGAGCGCAAACTTTTTTTTTAGGGTGGATGCGTGTTTTAGTTGTCTTTGTATCCTTATCATCTAGCCTAGTACCTGCCCTATAGTAAGAGCTCAATAAAGGTTTCTTTAAACTGCCACCTCCCAAATGAGGAGGCGTGGAATCTGTCTGCCAACGCATTGCTAGCAATTGCCAAGGCAAACATACTGCAATCATGCTGTTCTGTTGCCATCTAAGAAGTCATTCCTTTAAATGCCAGTGAAGACAGGAAAGTCCAAGAAACATTCCTCCGGAAACACATGCAAACATTCGTTCTGGAATGCCTTGGCATTCTCTCATAAAAATAGCTCAGTGAGAGCCCAGCAGAGAGAAAAACGAAACCAGAGAATAACATTTGCTCACAGAAATTTACAGACCTTAATATAGGCAGTGCTGAGAGGTCAAGGTCAAGTGGATTAACAGGATGAAGAGTTTTCAGTAGGGAAATTCTGCAAGTCCTATAAACACATTAAAGTGTGCAGTAAGAAACTAGCCCATATACCAATGAAATCGTTTTTAACTAACATTTCCCAGAATCTTACTCAATATTATCCTTTGTCCTGACCAATAGAACCCAAAGAGGAATAAAATTTTGCCTTTGTCTTAAGCTGCTTCTAGAAGGGGAGTAAAATACTGTACCATGAGCATGAATGCACTGAACTCTATGCTCTACTAGCAGAATGGATTGTAACGCACAGAGAGATGATTTCAGTCTGAGCGGGATTTTGCCGACTTGAGACAGGGATATTATCATGTTCAGAAGACAAAAAGGAGTTTTAAGAAGAAGAATTAATTAGTCTGAGCAATGAGAGTACAAGGTGTGTAAGAAGAGCAAATGAGATCCATGTGAAACCCAGAATGAGAACGGGCTGAGAGGAGGGTGAATGCAGTGGTTGATGCTACAGTGTCAGGCTAAAGAGCTCCACCCCCCGCAAGAGATCCTGGAGTCTTGTAAACAGGCTTTCAAAGAGGAGAGAGACAAGCTGAATTCTGCTTTTTATTACCCCCAGTGAGCTGGCTCACAAGGGATGTATTAGAATGGTGGGGAGCAGTCAGGTGACAGTTTAACACTGTTAATCATCTTGGCAAAAAGGAGTTGAAATCTTCAGTTAGGGATGTGGCCAAAGGGGTGAGGTGTGGACAGAGATTGAAAGAACATTTAAGAAATGGTATGGATAAGCCCAGAGAGGGAAGGCAGAGCATGGGGGCAATTCGAAGTAAAAGGTTTGTAATTTGGGGAACAAGTTAGACTGTTACAGCATAAATGAAGATAGAGAATCCAAGTGGAATTATGGAAGATTAAGTGCAGAATTTGTTAGTGAAGACAAACTTGCAAAGAAGCAGACAGAATTTACATAGGGTCTGAATCAATACTTAATAAAGAATGTTTTGTGAAGAAAATGTTCTAAGATAATGAGTCAGTATGTAGAAAAACAAGTCTACATGAAGTGATAAATAAATTTAAAGATTCATCTTACAATCTCAAATAATGTGTACATAGTGTAGAAAAAGAAAGAGGCCAATACATTAGGTCCCCAAAACACAAAGTTGAATTAATCACTTGCTTAAGTAAGGGAGAATTTATCTAGTCTTACTGAGCAAAGAAAGATCTTACAGAGGGTTTGGGGAAGAACATGTTTTGGGTGGTGTTGATCACCAAGGCAAGAGGACGTGGCCATAGTCTTGGAAGCAGGGTTTTGTGTTGGTGACAGAGGCTGGAGTGGGTAGATTTCAGCTTTACAAGTTTGTTCACTAGTGTGTGTGCCACCCATCGACTGGCTTTGAAAATGTAAGGCTGCCACCGATTGGTTGGTTTTCAGAGATGTGTTCCTGGAAAAATCAGCTTTAACTAATTAGGCAAGTTGAAAATCAGCTCTGGTGTTTGCTTGCATTTGCCTTTTAACTGAAATTTATTGATTAAACAGGTCTAAAACTACTTTCTAGGCTTTAACTGGTTAGCAAAGCTCTAGAACTCTCAAGCTCTTCTTTAGATTTTGTTTAATTATTCTTAATAGGTAGGAAACTGATGCAGTAATGGCCAAATCATCCATTTCACTGCATTGCTACTCTGAAAATCTAAAAATAAAAAGCATCTCTATTTTCGAACTTCTCATAACAATTGCAAAATACAACAATCAAAGATTTCCAATATTGCCAAGTATTTTGAATTTGTGTGATCTTAGCAATTAATCTTCCATAATTTGGCTAACACCTAACATATCTTTTCATCTTGCTTATTTTCATGGTGTGATGCATTGTCTCACTCTATGAAGAAGATTTCAAATCCAGTACTGAAATGAGACAGTTGAAATCCAGAATGGTTCCTTACTGAGCTTAGGGGCTATGTATGTGTGCTGTGGGTTTTCTTTGTAAATTATTGGTTGCGCCTGTCAAACTGTTTAGATACTTTGAATTCTAAGGTAATTTTTGGTAAGGCACCATTTGGTTCCCTTACAGCTGATGTCTGGGGCTATATGTGTTTCAGCCGTGGTGCTGGTCCTGACAGGCTGACAGAATGCTTGCTAAGTGGATGTCTAAACAGATGTCTTAGTACATATGCCTTCTCTGCACCGAATCAACAGAAGGCCTGCATTTTCTGGAATCCGCTACATTGTTTATATTGTGATGTAAGATTTGGAAGCTGTTTTAATTTTTTGTTGAATACAGCTGAAAAAGGGCTCTGCTTCAAAAATTATTAAACTGAAAATAACATTCAACTCCAGATACCATGCCATAGAGCCCCCTTATATAATGCACTTATCCCAGGCAATGTAGTTGTCCGTGCTGCTAACCATGTCCTTCCCCAGTCTCTGAACACCCTTGGGGATCAGGCCTCCTTCCTTTGCTATCTTGGCCCAGTGCCTTGTTAAGGCCTTGACACATAATGGGTACTCAGTAAGTTTTCACTGAATAAATAAATCAGTAAGATTTTAACACCAGATGCCAAAGTATTTCTCAAATGCAAACAGAGGTAACATATTCATCTTATTATGCTCATTTCCAAGTTCCCCTCAACTATAAATACTCAGAATCCCCAAATAGGAAGAAATGTTGGAACCAATAATCTCCAATCCCCTCATTTCACTTTTATAAGGGTTCCTGAAAAACAGAGTAGAGAATAAAATAATTTTTGATGAAACTTGAGGGTATTATGGTAAGTGAAATAAGTCAGACAGAGAAAGACAAACACTGTATAATCTCACTTATATGTGAAATCTAAAGTAAAACCAACAAAAAGTTGAACTCACAGTTATAGAGAACAATTAGTGGTTGCCAGAGGTGAGGAGTGAGCGGTGGGCAAAATGCACCGGGTGAAAGTGCAAAAGCTACAAATTTCCAGGTATAAAATAAATAAGTCTGGGATGTAATGTACAGCATAATGACTATAGTTAACAGTACTGTCTTGAATATTTGAAGGTTGCTAAGAGAGTAGATCTTAAAAGTTCTCATCACAAGAAAAAAAAATTGTAACTGTGTGGTGATGAATGTTAACTAGACTTATTGTGGTGATTATTTCACAATACATACAAATAACAAATCATTATTCTGTACACCTGAAACTAACATAATATTATATGTCAATGATATCTCAATAAAAAAAAACTAGGGGCACCTGGGTGGGTCAGTCGGTTAAGCGTCCCACTCTTGATTTCCGCTCAGGTCATGATCTCAGGGTCGTGATATTGAGTCCCGTGTTGGGTTCTGTGCTGGGCGTGGAGCCTGCTTAAGAGTCTCTCCTTCTGCCCCTTCCCATACCTCCCTCTCTCTCTCTCAAAAACAAAAAACAAAAACTAAAAACTAAGATCAGGAAACAAGTCTCTTGATTCTTAATCCAGTGCTTTTCCTATCATCCCATACTGGTCTTTCTAAACATATATTTTTTAAAATTTTTCCTATCAGTCCAAAACAGTTTCTAAACATCATTTTTGTATCAACTTCTATTTGATACAGACTATTTTAGTTTCCTGTTTTCACTAAAATCAGATTGAAAGAGCAGAGTTCTTGTGATCAGTTCTTTGCCAATACTAAACCTCTAAGACATTTTCACAACGATTGTCACTTCATATTTCAAGCTACTACCCTCAGTTTCTTCCTATGTAGATATCACAGAGGAAAAAAAAGTCTCCAAAGAAGGAAATTCTAATGACAAAGGGAAGAAGAAGACAAAAGATAAATCTAATTTAAATTAGATTTCAGGCTTGATTAAACATGAAAACATCTGGTCAACCCATGGTCTGATATGCAACCTCTTGGTTTTCCTTGACTAATTACAATCTTGTGTGTTCAAATCATTCATTCCTTTCTTATTCAGGCAGGCACAAATATTACAACTCTTGACCTTAGGGAACCCACTTCTTGAGGGGCAAAGAAAGGGGGCATACCTTGAGCGAGAAGGAAATAAGCTAGAATATACTGGCATATATGGCTTTTGTGAAGTTGTTTGTGAACTGAATCGCACTTTATAGAAACTGAAGGGTTTCTGCTGCTAAGGATTCTTGGGAAAAGTCAATTGTGTAGGGCGCCTGGGTGGCTCAGTCGTTAAGCATTTGCCTTCGGCTCAGGTCATGATCCCAGGGTCCTGGGATCGAGCCCCAGGGTGGGCTCCCTGCTCTGTGGGAAGCCTGCTTTTCCCTCTCTCACTCCCCCTGCCTGTGTTCCTGCTCTCACTGTGTCTCTCTTTGTCAAATAAATAAATAAATAAAATCTTTTAAAAAAATTATCTAGGTCCCACATCAATCATTTAAATTAGAATCAACGGGAGAGGCAATTTAGTATTTTTTTTTAAGCCTATGTAGTTCAAATGTACAGTTAAGGTTTTGAAAAATTTCTTACACCCTTTAAAATGTGTGTCCTAATGACTAGATGCTCCACCACCAATTCCTGCCCTCAGAAATGACTACAGCTGCCTCTCTTGCTCTACTAAATTTGCTTTGGACTCAGCCTCTGGTCCCTACCATGCCCTTCTATTTACCACACAGCCACCAGCGTGGTCTTACCTACAAACAAATCTGATCATGTCATTCCCTAGCTGAAAACCCACTAGCTCTCCAGCACATGTCTAATATTGGTGAAGTTCAAACTCCTTAACTTGGACTCCAAAATCCTTCCTATTCATCCTGCTGCCTTCTTCCCTATGCTCAACCTCCACTGCTCCATGCAAATTCATTGTTCTCTTTAGGATATGGCTGCTAGATAAAAAATACAGGACACCCAGCTAAATTGGAATTTTAGAGAAAGAACAAATAATGAAATATTTGGAATACATTTATACTAAAATATTATGTTTTTCTCTCTTAAATTCAAATTTAGCTGAGTGTCCCCCTGCATTTATATTTGCTAAATCTGGCAACTCACTCCAGGAGGAATTCTGGGAGCTGTGTCACCCCCTCCTGTCTATTCTTTCCCAGGCAGTCAGGCCCTCTTCCTCTGAACACACTTGCTTTCTTCAAACTTCCACCTAAGGTTAGAATCATCTTGTTGCCTATCTGGTGTCAGGAACTAAGTCTTATTTGTTTCTGTAACCCTAGCTCCAAGCTGTGCCTGGAGCATGGGTGCTTAATAAAAGCTTGGAGAGTGACCAGACAGCACTCCTGGGAAACCCTGGCCAGTATAGTGATTAGAAGCACTACCTTAGTTTTGAGTACTACAAGCCTTACTCTTTCTGGAACATTATCAACACCCTCAAATCACCTGTGGCAGTCCATGCCTGAGGACACTGTATCTTCCCAATACTTTGGCATGCCATCTTTGAGTTTCTTTCTCTACCTTATGAAAAAAATATTTTTGTTGTTGTTGTTAGCTTCCTTTAGAGGAAGCTCCACAGGAAAGCTCTTTAAATATCTGTATCATTTAACTGTCACAACAACTGTATGATATGAGTTGTTTAAGGATTAGAGATAGGAAGTTGAAGGCTCAGGGAGGTACGTAATTACCATAAAGTAGCAAGAAGCACTCTAGGATTTGTAATCAGGTATGTCTTACTCTAAACTGTGCTCTTTTGAATTGACTACGCTGATTTATTTCACTTTTTAGCCTGTTCTTAAATATCAATGACATCTTCATCCAAGAGTGAGGTGGCCAGGATTCAAGAGGGCCCCCCAGTGATCCTCACTTCCTGGTATTGACACCCTGTGTAGTGTCCTCCCACATTGTCTCATGGTTGATCTGTGTGATTAATAACACATGGTAAAAGGTATGCCACTTCTGAGATTAGTATAAAATACTGCAGTTTCCACTTGGGGCATGGTCTTGCTAGCTCAACCAGTCTCTTCCTCTTGGATCTCTCACTATGAGGCAAGCAAGCTGCCATATTGTGACCAGTCTTACGGTGAGGTCCATGTGGCAAGGAACTGAAGCCTGAAGACAACAGCCAGGAAAGAACTGATTCTGGTTAATGATCATTTAAGTGAGCTTGAAAGAAGATTCTCCAGCCAGTTGAGCTTTGAAATGACTAGTCCTGACAACTTCACTGTAAACTTGTGAGCAACCCTAAGCCAGAACCACTCAGCTATCCTGTTCCTAGATTACTGATGCTCCAACACTACATGAGGTAATAAATGTTTAATGCTTTTAGTTGCTAAGTTTTGGAGTAATTTGTTACACAGCAACAGCTAACTAATACACAGGGTAGATGAGCCTTTCTTTCTTTATCAGCTTTTCTGATAGAGTTAAGGAAAGTTTAGTGTCTGAAATCACACCATTTAATCTACTGCCTGCCTTGGCTCACATGATGATAGATAAAGACCTTCTCTTAGGCTAGAGTGCAAGTGTCCGAGCTTTGCTTCTAGTGTATCAAATATGAAGAGAAAATAGACCAACAAGTCTCTTTTTCATAATTTAGCAACTGGGGAGCAAACAATCCCCCTCAAGCTCTTGACTCTTCCCAAGGCTCTGGTGGGTGGTTATTTATAGCTGATTCTGAGTTATTGCTGCATAACTTCCCCGATTGCAGTTTGCCCAGTATTTATTGAGCAGCCTTTAATGATGAATAGAGTGAGAAACACCAGGCAAAGAATATGGTAATAACAGCACATAAATTTTATTTTCATTTACCATGAAAACACCTGATTTCCTTCAACATTGTAAACATGTCACATTATTAGGCAGTGAAAGGCTGATGAATTTAGACGTTTATTTAGACATTGTTTTGAATGGAAAATGTACTTTAATTCCACTTGCCTCCACTATTACAGATCATTTTATATTTATTTGTTTTATTTCACTTTGGTTTGTTTTAATTAAAAAAAAAAAATCCCAAGGAGAGAAAGCAACTGGAAAGTTTTCTCGGGATGGGATTGGTTTTTTTAAAGATATTTCTCTTCTTATTTTCCTGTGAACAGTGAGGCAACCTCAGGGTAGAACACTTAATGGTCAGAGTTGGCAAATAGCTCACATTTTGTAGTTAATAAACCCGATCAGAACTAAGTGTTTAGAAGGAAACTCTGCTAGACCACTTTTTTAACAAAATGCAAAAAATGCACTCATTAATTATATATAATTCTGTCATTAGTTAAAGAAGGAGATTTCAGGCTAGGAAGGCATCTTATCCCTCGACTTCATGTTAAGGGAGTAAGTACCTATGAGCTTAAATTACTGCCCAGGAAAACAACAACAACCTCATTACTGTCAAGCCCATGATTTGCTGTTTCTTTAGCATGATGTGTTTTCTGGTACTAAGGTTCTGTCAGTCGTTTTAATAGAAACTCCTACCTTTAGGGCTTATCATTCAACTGTTAAAAAAAATGGTTCTGGTTGGTCAAAAAACAACGTAAGGGTGCTTTGGAGTTATATGAGGAAAAGGAAAAATGAAGAAACCTATGGTCTTAACCACCATGCTAAATTTGGTCATACAGAATGTTGGAGCCTTTATATGACTCAGCAGTACCCTGTTCATTGAACCCATTGTATGCCTATGGGTGGGACAGTAGTCAGTCAGGGCGATAGGCCACATTTTTTTCCAAAGAAAGAAAAATTAAAGAGTCACAGGATCTAGCATCTGATGGGCTAAGTTAGTTCTAAACTGCATTTTATAGATGATTAGGTAATGCAGTCACAGTGATGGGGAAAGAGGGGGGAAACAGATGGAGCACCGAGATTCTTGGCCTAGATATCTAGGTTCTCAGTGTGTATGTCAATTTGTAGGGTGACATAAAGTAAGGTATCGGGGTTTATCCAGAGCACTGTAATTTAGAGGGAGTAATAATTGAAAGCAACCATTTTAATCTACTATGGGATATTTTGGGCCCCTTTCTTCAAAATAAACAGTTCTTCCCTTCCATCCCTTGCTGAACCCAGATCTGTTGGCCACTGTGTAACTGGAAAGAGGAGAAGACCTAGAGAATCAGGAGTCCCAAAACCACTTTATATACTTTGAGTGATCCACTCTAACCTCCTTTATTCTCCAAAACATCAATGGAGGGCATGCTTTTGGGCTGTTTGCTCCAGAAGTCACCATTTCCGGTTGGTTATTAGTGCACACTCTCTTGACTACAAGTGACAGAGACCAAAGTCAAACAAGTTTAAAGAAGAACAAAAAGAAACAAAAAGAAAAGAAGAGCTTTGGCTTATAAAACTAAGCCAGCTATGGTTGTTGAGCAGAAGTTCTGGCTCCTTATATGCTGAAACTAAATGCTTCGACAGATCATCAGGGCTCCATCTCTCAGCTCTGTTTGCCACTGTGTTGGCTTCATATTCTGGATCTCTCTCAATACAGTGGGAAGCATGGTTCTGGTGTTCTAGGCCAATGAGCCCAGCCTAGAGCTTATGATCCCAGAAACACATGCATCTCACAACATCTTTAGAGAAAAATCTTGGGGTGAGTTTTTATAGGCGCAGCTTGGGTCCTATATCCATCCTCAGGCAGATAAATTATAGCAAATAGGATGGAATATGATCGGCTAAGGCTGAGCCATATGTATGGTGGTTCTCTAAAAAGGAGATACTCAGTACACACAAAAAAGCTCATGTTCACTACAGAAAAGGAAACCCATAGAAGGGCAGAAAATATTTGAAAATCATGTATCTGGTAAGTAGTTAATATCCAGAATAAAGAATAAAGAATTCCTACAATTCAACCCAATTCAACAACAAAAATAGGAAATAACCCAATTTAAAAAATGAGCAAAGGGCTGAATAGACATTTCTCCAAAGAAGATATCCAAATGGCCAATAGGCACATGATAAGATGTTCAACATCACTAATCATTAAGGAAATGCAAAGCAAAACCACAATGAGGTATCACCTCACACACATTAGAATGACAACAGTCCAAACACATCATTATAACAATGATGGGGACGTGGAGAAACTGGAAGCCTCGTGCATTATTAGCAGGAAAGTACAATGTTGTGCCACTGCTATGGAAAACTGTGTCAGTTCCTCAAAAATTTAAAAAAATTACTATATGATCTAGCAAATTCACTTCTGGGCATACACCCCAAAGAATTGAAAGCAGGGACTCAAGAAGGTATTTGTAGACCCATGGTCATAGCACTGTTATTTGCAGGAACTAAAAGGTGGACACAACCCCAGTGTTTACCAATGGATGAATGGATAAACAAAATGTCGTGTCTCCATACAAGGGAATATTGTTCAGCCTTAAAAAGGAAGGAAATTCTGACACACTATGACATGGATGAATTTTGAGGACCGGATGCTACATGATATAAGTCTGTCATAAAAGGATGACTACTGTATGGTTAGTCTATATGCTTATAGGAAGTATTCATGGTAGTCAAATTCATAGACAGAAAGTGGAATGGTGGTTGCCAGGGGCTGGAGGGAGAGGGAAGAGGGGATTATTGATCAGTGGGTCCGGGTGCAGTTTTGCAAGACATGCAGTTCTGTGGCTGGATGGTAGACAGTAGCATGACAGTGTGGATGCACTTAGTATCACTGACTGTACACTTAAAAAAATAGTTAAGATAGTAAATCTTGTATGTATTTTATTGCAATTAAAAAAAGAGGCATGTCCACTATAGAATTTTTTAAAAAGAAGCAAAGTTGGCCCAATTGTTTCTAAAAACTTTTTCTCCATTTATCCTTTAGAGACTTTCTTCTGGACATCTGTTATGCAGATACTCCTGAAATCATGTGGAATCCTTAGTGCTCCCCCCGATTTGTTTTCCCGATACTCATGTAGCTCTAGGAACTCCCCATGTCCCCACTCTGGTCAGAAGCCTCCTCAGTCCCATGCTTTAGTTCACGGCGTGTGTAAGTCAGTTGTGCCAAAAGCTGTTGATGTATGCGTTAACTCCAGGAAAGGTGTTTTGAAGAGGGAGCATCTAGAGAATGTGTTTTTGCTTAAATGTAAACCAATTCAGCCGCTTTCATTGGGTAGTTATCTCTAGGGATTCCATACAGAACTGGATATAATCGTGATCCTTAAGCCAGATCCGCTGACGGCCCTTATTACCATTCTCTGCAGAAGTAACATTTTTACTGCACAAGTCATTTGTCACATAGGCAACTCAGGATGGTATGTGCATGGCGTTAGGCCCATAGGGAGAGCAAAGAGTTATGGGTAATGCCATTGCTTGCAATCTCACATGCTCTGGATTGCATTTTTCCTCAGATCATAATTCTACAAGTTCTGAGCAACTTGATTGCAATAACTGGACAGCCAGATGCAATGCAATGAGCATGACTAGACAGTCCACTTGATGGACCTAAGGCCCAATTCTATTTGTGCCACCCACAAGTCACAGGACTTTGGGGGGGTCACTTTAACGATATAAGAGGACTAACGATACCAGCTCTCAGGGATATGATAACTAAATGAGGTAAGATATGGTAAGCTCCTGGCTCATTAAGTCTCTTCAAATGTTAGTTTCCTTCCTCTTCCTCCTTCTGCATGCTCACTTCAGAGCTGCCTCCAAACCTACTGATTAAATCAAAGCCTGGCCACCTCCTGCATGATCCCGGGAATTCCTCACCTTGCTTCAATGGTACCAGCTGTCTCTACCTGGGTCTGTCTCTGCCAAGGTCAGATGAGTAAAACCACAACAACCATAATACAGGCTTCACAGAGATAGATGGAGGTACATGAATGAATCTCCCTGTTTTGGATAGACAGAAGAATAATGTTCTCTTTTCTTAAGAAACAGTCCTTTTTTTTTTTTTTTTTTAAGATTTTATTTATTTGACAGAGAGAGAGACAGTGCAAGAGGGAACACAAGCAGGGGGAGTGGGAGAGGGAGAAGCAGGCTTCCCATTGAGCAGGGAGCCCGACTCGGGGCTCAATCCCAGGACCCTGGGATCAAGACCCGAGCCAAAGACATACACTTAACGACTGAGCCACCCAGGTGCCCCCAAACCAATTCAATTCTTGAGCCAAGCATGGTGACAACATATACTGCCAGAAGTGGTCATAATCAGTGGTAGTAGATTTTATTTAGGATAGCAGCTGGTCCTCAACATTTGGAAAATACACTGGTCATTTGTAAAACTTTAAATGCAAGTTTAAAAAATGATGTGTTATACTACCTTTTGTCCAGAACCCTCTCTAATGTCTCCTCCACCTCATCCCCTGCTGTTTCCATAACTGATGTAGATATAATTTCACGAGCTAAATAAGATGGTTTTTAATTTCTATTCACATACACATTATTACTGTCCACTTTCATGAGAATAGTTTATCCCACCAAAACATATAATTTAATGAAAGCTGTATTTTTTTGGAGTACATAAATCTGTCAAAGAAGAAGTGACAAAATCACTTGTCATTCTGTTGTAGAGCTCCTTCTCCATTAGGTCTTCACTGTTTGGCAAATAAATTAGAAATGTCATGTTTGTTTCCAAGCAGACATAAGCTGGCGATGACTTGTACAAGTGAGTGATGAAAAGGTCACAGAGGCATTTGAAGTCCTTCAGGGTTGTAAATCCAGATACAGTATTACTTTATCTTTACAGGAAATTAGGGTAAGGCAAGAGACAGGAGAGCAGGATAAGTCAACTGGTAACCCCAAATAATTTTCCATGGTGTACACTGTACATACACATTCTCCATTCCTGCCATCATTTCTAGCTTTCACTAATGCTCTCTCAAGGTAGCACAAATAGCAAATCTTGTTTAAATGACTAATTAATATGATCTGATAAAATTATTTAGGATTTTATTGACTGCTTTCAGAATAATTCCATTATGACTTGACAAGGTGTTTAATAACCAGCCAGGAAGTCACTGCAAGCTCACCATCCCACTGGACAACTCTACTTTGAGGTCCACCACCACCTCCCCCGTAACACTTCCAACTACTGGAATAACTAGCACCACCAACAGCAATGGAAACGGCTACCAGAATCCTTTTCTCTTTTGTGTTTCTGATCTCTGTGAATGGCCCCACACCTATATCTTGGGCACTGCATCTACAAAATTTCCCAAATTTTTCCCAGAAACCCAGAGGTAAGGTGGGATTTGCCTGAGGGCATGAGGAGAAGCAGGAAAAAATGCTAAATGCTAATTATTCTTAGCATCTTAATCTCTTTAAATCTGTGTCCCTGTCTCCACATTCGTGGCCATCACCTAACTCAGGAATCTATCAGTAACTCTTTGGGACCCCGTGCCAGCCTCACAGATCCTCCATTCTCCACTGTGGGGCCAGAGTCACTATTGTCCAGTGCAAATCTGGACACCTGCACCCTCTGTTTACAAGCCTTTCATTTGACACCTACTGATCCCATAATAAAATCAAAACATGTATTGAAAATCAAATCAGATGGAATATTGAAATCCTCATGATCTGACCCTTGCTTATTTTCCAGACTCATTTCTTACTATTCCCTCTCTTCACCCTGTGTTCCAGAAATAGTAATTATTTGTAGTAGGTTCCCTGACCACACCATTCTACTTTTCTCTCTTACCCGAACACTCTCTTATTTATTTTCCACTTTGTCTAGATGCTTCCAATCCCCGGTCTTCTCCATTTTGTCCTTGGAGGTCTAGCTTGGAAATCATTTTCTCCAGGAATCTTCCCTTTGAGGACTGCTTAAGTCCCTCTGCAAACTATTCACCATGCCCATGTGATACTCATGGTAACCCCTTTCACACTCTGTCTTCAGATTCACCCCTACCTAACTGCCGAAGAGCTTGAGGGTCAAGAGTGTGATGAGTTCAGAGTCAGCTGTGCCCATGGTTCTGTGGAGACTGATTTACTTGATGGCTCCTCCAACTTCTCCAACACACACGCTCATTCAATTCTGTGTATTTTCACTGAAGGCTTCACAGAGAACTAGACTGACATCATCATTGCAGCCACAAGGCACAAAAATCTATTTTATGACTACAAAGACAACACGTTACCCTTTAGGCACCGAGAGTGTTCCCACAAGCCCCAGTCAAAAAGTATTTTATTGGGGTGGGGCACCTGGGTGGCTCAGTTGGTTAAGCGCCCAACTCTTGATTTCAGCTCAGGTTATGATCTCAGGGTCATGAGATTGAGCCTCGTGTCGGGCTCCGAGCTGGGCGTGGAACCTGCTTAAGATTCTCTCTTCCTCTCCTTCGGCTCTCTCTCTCTCAAAAAAAAAAAGTATTTTATGGGGAGGGAAGAGAATATTCTGGCTCGTATAGAGTTATCTGCTTTGTCAGATATTAGCACATTGTGTTTGAACATTTTTCAAATTGTGTGCTAACACAATTCTGGAAGGTTCTCTGGATGAGGGACAGGCATTTAAAATCAGAACTTGAGAAGTTTTCCCCTTGGTGCTGTGAGAAAGCATCTAGTTTACTAGAGTAAATTGCCAGAATTGACTTTGGCTTGGTCAGATTTTTTGAGGTTTTTGAGTGGTGACCCATGAATGAGAATATATATTCTTTTATACTACTATATTCAATAACTATTTTTTAAAAATGTATATCCTGAACAGATGTGAAATAATGGTTATCTTTTGCTAGCTAAGGGAAATCATACATTCCTCTTTCTTTTCTTATTCCTGGATCTCAGAATCACAAACCAGTCTTTGCAAATAGATCTAATTTTTATGTGATATTTTGCGGCTTTAAATAATTTAAATCAACTAAAGCTACTGGTGTTGCATATTGTTATTATTTAATAAAAGAGTAATGGGGGCAGAGGAATCAATTACTGATTCATTGCAAACTTATTTTTTCTTTTCCAGGTTATTCTCAGTTCACATGTAACTCTATTTCCAAATACGTCTTTACTTATGACCATCCTTGCTCTTTATTTTCATGAATTATTAGACCAGCAGACACTCCAGCTAGGTTGTAAAAATTTACATTAGTTCCACCCAAACTTACCTGCATGTTTTCTCTTTTTAAAAAAAATCTAGCTCAACTTTTTCAAATCTTTTTAATTCCAGACCATGATCATACAAGTTTTCCTATGGTTTATACATTCCTTCAGCAAATATTATTTGGGGGTATCTACTACATGCCAGATACTCTCCTAGATACTGGCTATATAGAAGTGAACAAAACAAAATAAGACAAAAATCCCCGTCCTCACAGGGCACACATCCTAGTGCGGAAGTCATCCAATACAAAGGATAAACAAAAGTATGTGCCATGCTGGGTAACTGTAAATCTAGGGATTAAGAATTATTTAACAGTAAAGGAGGGAAATGATATAATGCTGGGGGAACATGTGGGACATACTCAATTTTGAGGTGAGCCTTTTAAAAAGTTAGTTGTCAGAAATTTCCCTTTGGTTTGCATCTGAACAACAGATCTGCAAATAAATCAATACCAGACACAAGGTAATAAAGCTGTTAAAAGCTATTTAAGGGGCGCCTGGGTGGCTCGGTCGCTTAAGCGTCTGCCTTCGGCTCAGGTCATGGTCTCGGGGTCCTGGGATCGAGCCCCATGTCAGTTTCCCTGCTCCATGGGGAGCCTGCTTCTCCCTCTCCCTTTGCTTCTCTCCCTGCTTGTGCTCTCTCTTGCTATCTCTGTCACTGTCTCTATCAAATAAGTAAAATCTTTAAAAAAAAAAGCTATTTAAGACAATGAAATATTACTCAGCCATCAAAAAGAACGAAATTGTGCCATTTGCAACAACATGGATGGAACTAGAGGGAGCTATGCTGAGTGAAATGAGTCAGTCAGAGAAAGATAGAGACACTGAACTCCAGGAAACAAACTGAGGGTTGCTGGAGGAGAAGGGGATAGGGGATGGGGTAACTGGGTGATGGGCATGAAGGAGGGTGCTTGATGTATTAAGCACTGATGAATCACTAAATTCTACCCATGAAACTAATAATACACTATGTGTTAACTAACTTGAATTTAGATAAAAGGATTTTTTTTTTAAGATTTTATTTATTTATTTGAGAGAGAGAGCACATGAGAAGGGGGGAGGGTCAGAGGGAGAAGCAGACCCCCCGCTGAGCAGGGAGCCCGATGCGGGACTCGATCCCGGGACTCCGGGATCATGACCTGAGCCGAAGGCAGTCGCTTAACCGACTGAGCCACCCAGGCGCCCCTAGATAAAAGGATTTTTAAAAAAGCTATTCAAGAACAACACTCCTTTTATCACTCTTGGAAGCTACTTATAAACTGGGTCCCATATTCATCTAAAAAAAACATTGCTTTAAATATTCTAAAAGGTATTATGTTGTCATTAATGAACTGCAACTCCTTTCTGCATTACGCTTGAATGTGACTGTTCCTATGTCAAACCAATGCAACTCACATCCTTTCGGCACACCAGCCCACTTGTAGTCTTGATGAGGGACATTCTGTCATGTTACATCTCACTCGCCTTAACTGCAAATGACATCTAGGTATAAGCAAGGGAAGGTAAGAATACATCAGGAAGCTTAAATATAAATTTCACATTATTTAGAATTGAGCTAAGTCCACACAACAAAAACTCTACAACATGGGAGGGTGAAGAAAATGAAAACATTTCCAAAGGTATTTATTGAGAAATAGTAAAGATGTACATATTTTTACAAGCTTTTATTATTAATTTACATTTCTTTAAATTATATCGGCCCCAATAATCTATACTTTACTAATACATAACAGAAACCCTTGACTTTGTGAGATTTCCATAATGCTACCATAGTTGGGAGTCAAAATGCAACTTTGGCTCATGATGCTTAAATTTGTTTTTGAAAGAAATACTAAATGCCATATTCACTGAGAATGTAGGCTCTTCAAAAAAAAAATGTGCTTAAAAAGATAACAACTTCAAACTACAGCATGCTGTTGACACTATTTTGAATCTCCACTCACCAGGGACTAAGGAAAAAAACATTTTTAGAGTTATCCACTTTTTTGTGCACAAACTGCATGATTCTAAGTTTTTTGTTTTTTTTTTTTTGCCTCTGAATTTGACTTAACAAACTTTTGTAGGGGTAGAGTATGCCATAATATTGTAGGCCGCCTGCTTTGCTATTTTTCAGGTGTGACACAAGGAGGTTACCCTTCCTAGTGGCAGACCAAGTTTGTACATGTAATAGCCGCAAACTCATTTCAGTGACAGAACACTTTTCAAATTGGTTTATAAAAAGGGACAACAGTCTATGTCAACAGAAAGTGGGAGCTGCCAAAGGGGTTGTTCTTTCTGTTTGTTGGCTTTTTTTTTGTTTTTTTGTCTTTTTGTTTTTTTAGATCAGAAAGGAAGAAGATCTCCGTTCCCAGCATAGGAAAGGCAGGGTTCTGGTTTGAGCACGCTTGAAGCTGCACGACAAGCTGTGAGGTCACCCACAGTGGCCCACACCATTGCCATGCCATCAAGCTGTTCGTTAACCTAGCATTTAGATTTTATGCCGGCAGCATCTTCTGAACACACAATCAGGGGGGAGAATGTATGCGAGAAATAGCACTGGGTGAGGTCATCGGTGACCGTTCCTTTGCCTGTGAAGGGGTGTTCCGTTCTGTACCTGCAGGGTTTTCAGCAACATTAGAAGCCTTGCTTGTTTGATATGAAGAAGAATTAAAAGTCTAGATGTAATGCCACAGCTCTATCGTTTAAAAAAACTGGCTAGAAAGATAATATTGTTTTATTCACAGTAATAAATATTTAAGGTATTAGTGCACAAAATATAAGTATTGCTAATCAGTGCAGCTCTTTGATTTTTTTCAACTCCTATTTTCAAGTTAAGGCCGATAGAAATGTAAGATGATGATGATGATCATGATCATGATCATTATCATTATTACTAAAGGTATTGCAACCTTAATTTGTCTGCACCAGTACTTGGGGCAGAGAGAGCCAAAAGTTACAAAATTTAAAGAATAAGTTTAAGGTTTGTGTGATGAAATCACAGTCTTAAAATCTGCAAAATTGGATCTCAAGCTCTTTCTGCCCAATGTAAATATGGTCTTAGCATTCAGTAAAGAAATACAGGTTTGCAACCTGGAAAATAAAACCTCATTTCCATAGTGAATGTTGTGATCGGTGTGCAAAGCACTGATCCTCCAGGAGCCACGGAAGCCTCAGATGATGAGCTATCATGGACCAGCCTCTGGTTAGGGGCTCTGCCTACTAGCTGGATTCCAGCCTCCACATTTTAAACACAGAACTGCAGGTGCAGACACCATTAAAACACTCATAGATCTTGAAGTCGTAAATTTCCACAAGGGAAATTTCATGTCATACAAAATGACAGGAGAACCTGTATCGTGTTCCTAACATGGGCTACACACCAAGAAAAAAACACGCATGCACACACAACGATGACAGGTTCTCCTTGCAATGAATGCAGGCCATTGTTCAGGAACAGTGCGGGCAGAAATGAAGGTGCGTGGGTCTCTAAGGGAGAGAAACTGGACTGACGCATTCAGACGGAGAACCAGATACTATTCCACTGTTGTAATTTTCAGTATTGCTGCCAAGATCTGGCTCGCTTGCCAATATATTTTATGATGATATTCTAGGTAAAATTTTCATTGATTCACTCCTTTCTTTAGAAGGCATCTGGGCATTCACCTTCCACCACTGATGACATTTCATTTTCACGATGGCACTGGGAATGAATGCGCTTAGCTTTATTTTAAGCCATGCTCACTCAATGTGAATTTCAAGCCACGTTCATGGAATAGCCTAAGAAAGTTTGGGGGCTATTTGCTTATGATTTTAATGAGACTATCTTCCTCGACACAACTTACACATATCAAGAAGTCAAACTCAAAATAGTGTAAGTAGTCATGAATATGGCTCTTAGTTTTCTCCAGAAGAACTGCAGAAAGGGGTACTCGAGACTTCAACATACATTTCACTTTTAAGTAAAGGTCCCACAGTCTTTCCCAAACCTTCCCATAACCTTCTGCTTATGGTTGGATGCACAAATAGTTGCCTCATATAACTACTGGAATTATTAAGAACCCAAATAAAACACAAGCTTTCCTTTATTATCATTGTTTTCTTATTGCAACAAATACTCAGATTCTTGCTGATGCAGTATTAAGCTTTGATAGCTTGAATTTTAAATTTGGTCATCTTAAGAATGATCACAAAGGGTTTTTTTGTTGTTGTTGTTGCTGTTGTTTTTGTTTTTCATTATCTACAGAGATTTTAACCAAAGTTACATTGTAACACACAAACGCTGTCTTGTCTTTAAGGCACAACACATCAGTATGAACATTTTGTTTGCCAAACTTAAAAAAAGAGACATTATTAGACTCCCACTGCCCACCCGCTTCCCTCCCCAACAAATGAAAAGAAAAATTGCATCCACTTTCAAAGTCAGCTGCTAATAAAGTCACAGTAAATTATTTTCATCCATAATTTACACAAATTACAGGTCTAGATAGGATTGTCCTTATACAGTCTGAGTGCATTCCAATTCAGATTTTCTGGGCTAGGTCGGCTAAAGTCAGATTCAAACCTCAGGGCTGAGAAGATCTCCCACGTTGAGGAATGTTGTTGAACACCACCTTGTCAGACGGAGCCTGTGTTGGGTGCTTTGCCAGGGTAAGAGGTCTTTGCTAAAGCTGTTAATTCCAGTTAGGACTCACTCGGTGTGTACCAGCAACCTCCACAGATTTTTTATTTTTTTAAACCATTAAAGTGTTGTAAATATAAGACCATAGAGCTTCCTTTCTGTAGTGCTAAAGTTTAACTCCATTCAGCAATCTGAATTCTTCATTCTGGAATTTTCATTCCAAATATGATTTCATCCTTTAAGACAATTTATATGTGTAAAGCCAGGGGCATTGAATCACACATAAAAATTCAGTGTACTTGAAATATATATATAAAAAAAAATGGATCTCCAGCTAGAGAACACAGTTACAAATACTCTAATTCCAGTGCTTGATGCAGAGCCAAGAGGTCTGAGTGACTTGATATCCTCCAAAAGGGCATGTTGTGCTGTGTGTTGACAGAGGGAGGGACAGAGGAGAGAAGGGGAAGGAATGGAGAGAAATCATAACTCTTGTCTCAATAAAGCAGCAGTACACACAAAGACGTGTGGTTCACCCACATTCAAGGGAGGGAACTCAAGGGAGGCATGATCATATTTGAAGGCTTGGTAGCATCAATATCGTATTGTCAAGATAGTAGAGAAATAGATCTGAACTGGATTTTAAAGTTTATAAAAGCAAATGCTGAGATTTCTTAAGTAGTTTAGTATTTATTCTGGAAAAGCATGACCAACATCAGCATCTGGGGAAGCAAGTTGAGCATGGAGCACTCCTCCGTGGCTTATGGAAAGCAATTTTTAACCACAACACTCCTTAGGGTTCACCTCTCAGAAACAAAATTTAAAAAATGATAAACTTCCTAAGTCCAAGGTTTTTTGTCTATAGGAGAGGAAGAAGGTGAATTCCTTTCTATGTAAAAAAATAATTTGAAGCTGGACTATATAAGGTAGGAAACAATGTGGGGATGATCAACCTTCTTCTTTTTCTGGGGTAAGTAATAACTTAAGCCAGTAGCACTGACTTATTTCACTGGTATGGGACTGAAAGAAAGCACTCCAGCATCCATTCCCAATAGGGGTGATATGTACTAAAGGGGACAAAAATGAACCTTTCTGGGGAAAAATATTCTTTGACATTACAATGGTTTGAGCCTCTCCAAAGATATACCAGGATATGGTATATGTGTGAGAAGCTTCACAAAGAAGTGTGATTAGGAAAAAGCTGTCTAAAAATATTCCATTATGGACAATAATGAAAAAAAGAAATAATGCACAGTGGCAATTAAAACCAAAGCATTATTTGTAGTTTTGGGCTGATGGCATCTTGTAGACTACATATCCATGTTATATATATATATATATAACAAAAATACATATATATGTGTATATATATATAAAACATGGAAATGTATTTTATAATAGAAGTTAAACATTAAAATAATAATCACTATTGTTCTGATTCTTTGTTGTCCAATATGGTAGCCAGTAGCCCCATGTGTGTATTGAGCACCTGAAATGTGACCAGGCCTGTTCAAAATGTATACTGAGTTTCAAAGACTTAGAATGTAAAAATCACATTAGTAATTATTATTTTTATTAGATATTGATACAATAATATTCTAGGCATATTGGGTTAAATTATATTACTAAAATTAATTCTACCTGTCTCTTTTTTTAAAAAATGCAGCTTCCAGAAAACTTAAAATTACAATAATGGCTCACATTATATATTTCTGTAGGGGGCTGTGGTTATACATTAATTCTTTTTTTTTTTTTTTAAGATTTTATTTATTTGACAGAGAGAGACACAGCGAGAGAGGGAACACAAGCAGGGGGAGTGGGGGAGGGAGGAGCAGGCCTCCCGCCGAGCAGGGAGCCCGATGCGGGGCTTGATGCGGGGCTCGATCCCAGGACCCTGGGATCACGACCCGAGCCGAAGGCAGACGCTTAACGACTGGGCCACCCAGGCGCCCCTTATACATTAATTCTTAAACTTTGAAATTTCTTCTTAAATTTGCAAAACAAAACATGTTTCTAGGTCCAATTAAAGCACAGAAGTTTTTTTGTTCATTCAGCTCAGATCTATTTTTAACAACAAAATGGTACTTTGTATTTCTGCGCATGCGATTACAGCCACATCCAAAGAAAAGCATGCATCCTGCATACTAGAGGGACCAGCCACCTGTGTTTCAAAATAGAACCGTAAGCCTCCACCATCACCAAAACTGTACCTACAGAAGCAACCATTTGGAAATAGCATTCTAACCAAGGTTCTCACCCACTTGGAGTCACGCCTTTTTCTCCTGAAGTTTCAGGGTTAAAGCAGAGGGTATAACAACTGGAGTGCCAAGTCCTGTTTTCACACCATGGATAAATGGTGTAGACTTTATGCATTTTCATTTTCAAAGGCATATAATGTCTCTGGTTTGGAAAAGCGAATTTATATTGCCCTGACCTAGATCTGTGTGAATTTCACATAGTCTAAAAGACATGCAAAATGTCTGCCGCAGTGGCGCATTGACTACTTGTGTGTCACAATGGTGCCAATGTGAAAAATCAAAATAGCGTGGACTCCGGACATGGACAAACTCCAATAGGTAATTCAACTGTGTGCAACTGGAAGTATTCTAAGTAGCAGTCAGCAATGAAAGCTGTGTTTCTTGAGGCTGCATCTCTGACCTGATACAGAATGTCTGAGCGTGCTGTCCTGGGTCACTGATGTTGCTAACAATTAAGACCAAGAGCTCTGTGGTAATCAGAGCCTACACCAGTTCTTAGTGTTACGGAAAGGCATGGAATTTTTCAATTATGGCTTCCAACACTTCACCAAACCTTCTAAAGTAGAAGCTCTTTCTCTTTCTTCATTTCGCTTGATTTAAATTATCTACAAACCGAAGTCATTTCTTTTATCTTTCTAGTATAGCTATAAACTTTTCTTAAAAATTTATTTTGGAAAACAGAAATCAGGTAAACACTCCAGCACATGCAAGTGTGAAGGCTTTATTAGATGATGATTTGAGATCTCCTCAGGATAATGACAACATTCTTTCTATGTAAAACAATATAAACTGCTTTGTCACTGTTTAAAAATAGCAATCATTATTTTGCTTTATTCTATAAATTATATGATTTTTATCCTGGCTGGATGGTATTTTGTGACCATTCAGTGAAGGAAGCATTAGGTCTCAGTGTTGTGTCAACTGATAGTTTGGTGTCTAGGACCAATCCTGGTATCATTCCTCTTTTGATCTTGGGCCAACCATTTAATGGTTTTTAACTACCTTAATTTCTTCCTCAGAAATATGGGCCAGATGAAAAGGCTTATTTAAATACCTAGGGCCTATGAGATTTTCTGAATATGTTCAATGTCACCTGCTTGGCTTCAGTCGAGTACTAATGGCTCACTCAAACAGGCAACACTCTTCTAGAAGATACAAGGCATACCGCCTCTAAGTCTTTATGACAAGTTGGCACCAAAGGATCTGAATAATACATGTCATTCCAACAGCATTTATTAAATTCTCTAGCAATAGTTTTTTCTTCAACTATTGAATCTATCCTTAGCATTTATCATCAAGGAGCACACTTACTACAAGGCACTCACAAGAACCACTGGCATAGAAGGTGGGTGAGCAAAAGGGTAAGAACAGAGCCACTGATATGATTTCTATGGAGCTCATTAAACTTGTCTATCAGGTTAAACTTTATGTTTTTAAAAATGGTTATTTTCCCCCACCTTTCTCAAAGATCATCATATCTGTGTGCATTACACGTAAACACACACACACACAGACACACACACACACAAATAAATCTGACTAAATTTTTGTATATTTCCTATCGAATTTCAGGCAAAAAAAATGCTAGACTCCAAATGGTTTATTTGAATGTACGTATTGACCTTCTCATGCTCTTACTGCTTTACATCTATAAATTTAAATCATTTGTCAAGCTGCCATTGGGCCAAACTACAGGAATGCAAACACAAAAGCTTGCATTAAAAGTATCACGCCAACATTGTTTGAGACAGGTTACCTTTTTTGCTGCCTGTTCTTCTTCTACACCATCCCCAATTACAACATATACTACTTTTCTGCCAAACCTTTGCATTATTCGTTCAAAGCAACTTTCTTTTCCTGGAAGATAAATGAGATAAAGTTCAGAGTGAAGTTACCTGGTTAGCGGCATGCTCCTCATCTCGGCCATCTCCAATCACAACATAAGTTATGTTAGTGCCAAATCTGGACACTATACGCTCAAAACAGCTTTCCTTGCCTGAAAAACAATGCACTGCTTATTCTTCCAGCCATTGCATTCATTAACCTAAAGATTCATAAAGTGTTAGGTTAATTTCTCTTGAACATCAATCACTTAAGCTAGCTTGCAATTTCTGGGTTTATGAAATCAACAAACACATTTGAATAATGTTAAGTCTTTACTTGAGACAGATTATTGAACAAATGTGTTTCACACTCTAAAAAAGTCAATAGGGTTAAGCATTTGACCCAGAGAAAATGTTAGCATCTTTTACACCACCAAAAGAATACTGGAACAACTTTACAAGCAACTATGAGTTTTGACATTTTTTTTTTGTTTAATTCTGTGTATCAATTTTATCTAGTTTAGGTAGTACAGACAAGTCAGCTAGAAATATTATTGTAAGAAACTGAAGGTTCACCTGTAAGGAAGGAGGAAATACTAAGATGTGGATTTACCTTGATAAACAACTCCTTTCTTCAAGTGGCTGGGAGCTAGTCTGCTCAGATTAATTGTACTAAGGGTGCAGCACTGCGGACACCTGTCTCCTCTGACTGCACTATGGGAGTAACACGGTGGAATTTCTACATGTTCTTCATTTTACAACATTGGCATAATTCTCTGAATTTCATTCCCAGAATGTTCATGCAGTCATGGCTATTTTTTGCATTTTTTTCTTAATCTGATAGTTCAGAACTCCAAAAAAAAAAAAAAAACTAGCTTAAGGGGAAAAATAAAAATCATTGTTTTTTCAGATTAAATATGAGGAACAATTTGGCCAGTAAAAAAGAGTATCGTCCTTGCTAGAAGAAATGCTTATATGCTGGTGTAAAATTACTTGACATGTCAAAATGCAAAATAAAGTGTGACAGGTTAATCCTGCCAGCATAAATACATACATTTCTGTAATGAATGAGTGGGACTGGCATCAGGGCTCTGAGCTGTAGTGCGTAGGACAATGTGGAATTTACATTAGGAAAGCTTGTAAAGGCTCTCTTTAACTATACTCCTGAAACAGCTGCAACTGGGGGCTCTTTTTAGCTTGTGCCAATATCGAAACTCTGCGAGGCCCAGGACACGTTATTTTTGGTAGGGGATTTTGGGATTCTGAGCTCTTGTCAAGGTGCCAGAGCCCAAGTTTGCTGACCTGCAGGGCACATTATACAACCTATTTCCCCAGGCATTTCCTTGACAAGACAGTGCAATACGCGAGCTGTTTTCTTTTAACTCTTTCAGGATGGCAGAGGTTAGGAAGCTCTGTTTTTGAAAGATTATTAGAGACGTAGTCTGTGAGAGGCACTTCAAGTCACAAATGGCTCCGCAGACAGATAGTAAGCAAATAAACAAGGTTGTAGATCTTTAATTACTATGGAACATTGTTGGAAATGTGGATTTCCAGGCATTCATGAGTTATAATGCATGAGATTATTTTTTCTGGAATAAAGGATGCTACTTCCATCCACCCGGCACTCCCCTGTAATGCCAACATAGTATTTTTATCTTAGATCTAGATTATCGCATCTGCAAAGATGCAATACCATATACCATACTAAGATATTAAGTACCAAGGCCAAAGACACTCTATTACTTAGAAAACAGGTGCTGTAATGAAAGATAAATACAAATACATAAATAAGTAAACAGAATTGTCCAGAGACTGAATTCAGAATTTCATTAGGCAACAGTTTTCATAAAATTTGCATATGTACAATGAGTCACAGGCTCCTTTGTTATCTGAGCTCTGTTCAAATTTGCGTGATATTGTAATAGCAAAACTGATTAAAGAGGGAATCATGCAGAGAGACATATTAAGAAAATCCCCCAAGACACAGATGTGAACACATTGCATACAGAGTTAGAAAGAATTTTCTTACCTATTTTAGTTGCACTGTAAATATTCTCAATGGGGAAAGCACCTCCTAAACTATAGAGTAGAACCTTCGCGAGTGCTGGGATCAGTTGGGTTGTCGTTACCAAGACATTTACGCAGTTACTCCTACGATAGGGAGGAAATACGCATTGTTGTTTTCTAATACTAAATAATTTCTAATGGTGCAGATTTTAAATGGTCACTGGGGTCTTTCAATTCCATAACAAATGGGCCCTGATAACCTAACCTTTAAATGTCAACAGTTATTTACGGAGTGCCTGCTACCTGACAGACACCATGACAGGGGCTAGGAATACATCCCAAAATGGGGGAAGCGGAAGAAGACAGCCAAAAAGAAGTCATGGATGAATGACATTTTTGTCCCCGCTGCATCCCAGATCACAGGATAGATAGGAGAGAGACAAGGAAGTAGACACCTGCAATATGAAATATGTTCTAAAATAAAGATCTCCTCTTTAGGCTTCTGTGGAACCTCAGAGAAGAACACCTACCTCTGCCAACGGCAATCATGGGAAGGTTATCAGAGGGATAGTTTAGCTCTAAGTTTTACAAGTATCCAGACGAGGTATTTTTTAGGGTGGTAAGATTCTATGTCCCAGGGTTAGAAGAGCCTGGAAAAGTAGTAGTCATAGGCAGAAAGAAAGTGATGGGATGCGTAAAAGGAGTTTTTGGATTTTGTGGGAGCAACAGTCCAGTGTTCCAATCAAGAACACTTCTTCAGATGGGGATCCTGAAGAAGTAAGAATGGAGAGGACCCTTATTTAATCCGGAAGAGGTGAATCCCTGAATCTCCTTCTTAACAACAACAAAGGGCAAACTGCATTTAATGGGTTCAGTTTTAATCCATCTACAAAGGCCCTACTCTTTGAGAGTGAAAATGTCCCATTTTACAACTTACGGTTGTTTCTTTCAGAGTAATATTGCAGGGAGATAAAGGAAACACCAAGAGAGTGGCAACTGTGAGGCAGAGATCTGGAAAGAATGGACTGTGGTCCTTCCTTCTGGATTAAGGAAAAATTGAGCCATCCTGCCTTGAGGGGCTCAAACCACACACATCAAATTGGGACTCAGAAGGCATATAGGTAGGGACCTTTCTCTACTGGTGTTTTGTAGCACGAACCTTTAATACATATTAGTGAGAGCCTCAAAAATATTCTCTGGAAATCTCTAGATTGATTATCAGAAGCCTGGTTGGAAGTTAGAAGAGCAAGTTGGGTGCCAACTTTTCATGGTATGTATATGCTTACCCCCCAGTATACTTAATATTATGCTTTATATTCTTTAGACATATCCTGTGTAAAGAAAACTGTAATTTATTCAAAAACAATGATAAAACCTTTATAATTACAGGCTTTTAAAACCTTTTCATTTCTAAATTATTTCCATAGATAACCTGATTTTGTAATGGGAGCTCTGATTTCTGGAAGCACACGACGAGGTTCTCACTTAGATGGGATAAAGAAACAAAGCCTTCTAGAGGTAGAAGTTTAGTTAAGTATCACCAATGTAATCCTTAATGTGGCCAATAAGACAATAAAGACCTAGAAGGTGATTTGCCTGTTATCAGACAGAAACTCCCCGAATGATGGCAGATTATTAAGCATAATACACAAGCACATTACTGTATTGAAGTAATATTTTGAAATCTAGCCATACCACTGATACTGAGTGATACTTGGAGTTATATCATTTCTTCTTTAAATTACAAACTTTGCACATGTTTATAAATTGCAGATTTATAAATTATAAACATTGCATATATTTAATATTCAATTTATAATGCTTTGTAACTTCTAATTACAAACACTGCATATATTTATAGGTTTACATGCATATACATTTGTGAAATATGGGCAAATATCAAGAACATGAAAAGCATCAATTATTTAGCTATCCAGAGAGCGGAGAGTAACTGCTCTCACCATCTTGTGTGTTTACTTTCAGAATTTGTGTGTAGATACTTTTCCTCATTAGTACCACAATATACATATGATTTTTTTCTTTTTTTGCTTGTTTATATCATGACCCTATTCACTTATGTCATATTGTCTATTAGCCCTCCTTTCCGCACAAAATATAATGTGTGAAAACCACATGTGGCTGCAGCATCGTTTTTTTAAAGTTAGCTCACTTAAGATGGTTTGACTTCTAAACATTATCAATAATGTGTGACATAGAAAATTTTCCTACACATTTGATTATGACCTTCAACTATATTCACAGGAGAAGAATTAGAGCTGGAGGGTACAAACTTAGCTAAAGGCTCGGATACAGAATTCAGCCACATTTTGTATAAGCTTCTGTTCTCCTGGACGTTTTGTAAAAATTACCAGTAGGGTCCTACATGTGGATGACTTGACAAATTTCAAGGCACTCTAATCTCCAGTGTGTAATGACTTATTTTTCCCTTTCTCCTTGTTACACTTTGGCTTCTTAAAATCACATACCCATGTAGTTGCTTTAAGGCCGGTGTGTAATAATACTCTCTCTGTATCATGGACAACACGTATATAATCTATATAACTCTGTAATAACCCTTGGTTTTTAAGCATCTAGGAGACTTCTTTTAGAAATAATGAAAGCTGCTGACCTCCTTGTCAGAGAAATGTACATTCTACTACATTTTACACACAATTTCAGGGACTCAGGAGTCCTCACATCTTAGCTTCCTTGAACTTTTGTCTCCATATCACCAGTTACAGATCACAAGCCAGCAAGTCCCATTTTAAAACAGCTTCAATTGTGAGACAGTTCTTCCTTACATAGAGCCAGAACTTCCTCCCTAGGATTCCCACACATCCATCCTAATTTTCTCCTTTACAGATCACAGAGAGAAATGTAACTTACTTTCAGCCTAACATCTCAAACAGTTGAAATTGGTAATCTTGTTTCACACAGGATGTTTCACATAGGACCCTCCTTCAGACGAAACTCCTTGGCTCCTCCCTCTAACTGTTCCTTTCATGTGGTATCCTCAGCCTAAAACCCTTCTGGCCACTTTGCTGGACATAAGATGTTGAATATGCCACGCCCCCGTTGGAATGTGGTGCCCAGAACTGAGTGAAGTGCTCTGGTTTGGCTTCCCCAGCCTGACCCAGGAAACTTGTAGCTTCCTAGCCACCTCCATGCACCCCTTACAGTTTCCGACATCAGTGTAGTTGCTGATTACGTGGTGGCTGGAAGCCACGTGGAGGACTGGATGCACACACGCTAACTTCCATGTCCTAACCCTGGATTCTCCTTTTACCCCACCGAGGCTTTCTGTATCCAGATTCAATCAGTCCAAGTATTACCTCTTCCTCTGAATTTGTGCTACCCACAGGTTGGCTATGCATGCTTTTGTTTATCCACCTAACTCAGAAATAAAATTAAGGAATGGGATAGTATAGAGATTCATCCCCACCCTAAGTAGCTATCACTTTCCAGATTTATATCACTTCATGAACTAGCATTTATGGCACATGGTGTTCAGCTAGTTATAAGTCTATTCAGTTCTATTATCTACACTAGTAAGTCAGTATTTCACTGTTCAGTTCTAACAACACAAAGGTTACAAGTTTTTCAAAGAGCTTTCACCAGGGATTTTGTTGCATTTAAATATGCATATTATCGGGGCGCCTGGGTGGCTCAGTCGTTAAGCATCTGCCTTCGTTAAGCATCTGCCTTTGGCTCAGGTCATGATCCCAGAGTCCTGGGATGGAGTTCCGCATCAGGCTCCCTACTCAGTGGGATGCCTGCTTCTCCCTATCCCACTCCCCCTGCTTGTGTTCCCTCTCTTGCTGTGTCTCTCTCTCTGTTAAATAAATAAATAAAATCTTAAAATATAAATAAATAAATTATGCATATTATCTATAGTGGGCCAAAACACTTAAAAAGATGCACTCTGTGTAAATTGTTTTATTTTATTTTTTTCATCATCTCCTGTACTTTGCCACTAACAGGGTGCTGTCTTTTCTTTTTTCTTTTTTTATTCAAGCCACATGACCTTCCTGTGGAGATTATCAGTAGTTATATAGAAAGGAGGGTAAAGATAAGGGATCTCCTGCTGAGAAGCTGCAACTCCCATCCTCTACCCCAAAAACCTCCCCCACACACATTGAAAATCACTTGCTTCAATGAATTGTTGGGTCCCTTGAAATTCTAAAATACTCTAGTAATTAAAGAATTTGTATATATGTTGCACTATTACAACTACATCTTCAATACAACAAATACAGAAACTGAAACAATACCACTTACCTAGTACTAATAACTGATAAAGATTTAAGTGCATTTGTTAGCCAGGAGTCTGTCAGACCTTCGATCTCTGCCCTTAACTGTAGCCATGCATCTCTCTTGGCAGGGCCAAGGAGTCCTGCAACCGAAAAACAAGGCAGAATCAAGAAATGACAAATTTCAGGAATACCTTGTCTAGGTCTCCCTTCTGTCTAGGACAGATCATATGAGAAAGAGAGAGAGACTGATTTATATCAATAGTGATCTTTCATTTAAGAACTGATGATCCATTCATTCATTCAAACATTTATTGAACAACTTCTAGATTTCAGGTCCTGGGCCAAACAGTGGGGATGAAACAGTGAAAAAGTGGGTCCCAGCCTCTGTTCTCACTGAACCTAGAATCTGGCACAGTGGACGCGATCACCCGAGGAGCTTCCACCACTCCTGTGCCGGGGTCCCACCCCAAAAGACGGTGATAGGATAGGTCTGGAGAAGAGGCTGGGGTCGACCAGCCCAGGGATACAAACCTCAAACACTCTGGTGGTCTGAAAATGTTTCACATTTTTTTTTAAAGATTTTTATTTATTTAATTGAGAGAGAGAGAGCTACAAGAGGGGGGAGGGTCAGAGGGAGAAGCAGACTCCCTGCTGAGCAGGGAGCCCAATGTGGGACTCGATCCGATCCTGGGACTCCAGGATCATGACCTGAGCCAAAGGCAGTCGCTTAACCAACTGAGCCACCCGGGCACCCCCATAATGTTTCCCTTCTTGATAATCACAATCATTACCACTTTTAACCAGTAATACTGACATTATCATATGCACCTACCAGCGCTGAAGCTATCACAAATACTCTGCGTTTTAAAAAGAAGTTACAAGAATTGTGTTTAAAATTCGGAAGCATATGACACACTTATAAACAATGGTTAAAACTGCACTGATGTGTGGATAAGAAAAAAAGTAGGCATACTAATTTTTTTATTTAAAAAACCCTTGTTTATGGGGTGCCTGGGTGGCTCAGTCGGTTGAGCGTTTTGATCTCAGCTCAGGTCCTTATCTCAGGGTTGTGAGATCAAGCCCCATGTCAGGCTCCATGCTTGGCATGGAGCTTAGTTAATAAACAAACAAAAAACCAAATAATAAAAATAAAAAGTCCTTGTTTTATGATAAAACAAAATCATGCAAATCTGCTAAAAAGAAGTTTCTTATTTAAATCGTATTTCAGAATATTAGGAGCACATATACAGGTGGATGATTTTTAAAATCAAAATGTACAGTTTCTGGCAACTCTCATTTGTCCTTATTTCAATAAAGGGATGCTAACAGAGTACAGAAAATGGACTTGCATGTCAGCACTTAAACTTTTAAAGCTATAATATTATTTATTAGTAATCTTGTTAGTTTTTACATAACTTTAATACCCTTCATGAGGGGAACAATGCCATACCTAAATAAAAATTATTTCAGATTTCTCAAGGGGATATTTATTTTAAAATTAAACATGTTACCCACAATTGAATTTATTCTATTTTTTTTTTTTTAAGATTTTATTTATTTATTTGACAGAGAAAGACACAGCGAAAGAGGGAACATAAGCAGGGGAAGTGGGAGAGGGAGAAGCAGACTTCCAGCATAGCAGGGAGCCCGATGCAGGGCTCGATCCCAGGACCCTGGGATCATGACCTGAGCCAAAGGCAGACGCTTAATGACTGAGCCACCCAGCCCCCCACCCACAACTGAATTTAAATGGAATATCTGTTTGTCTGATTTTACAAATGTCTTACCTAGAGCATTGGAGTGAATTAGGAAACTGGAGTTGTCTGTCCTGCAGGGGCCTCTTTCTCATTTGGAAATGAAGATCTCCTATTTCTAAGATCTCTTTTTGGTTCTAACAACCATAATAATAATATTGCTATTGCCTATGGTTCCACATATTTTTTTAAAGATTTTATTTATTCATTTGAGAGGGAGAGTGAGCACAAGCAGAGAGAGAGGCAGTGGGAGAGGGAGAAGCAGACTCCCCACTGAGCTGGGAGCCAACGTGCGGCTCGGTCACCGGACCCTGAGATCATGACCTGAGCGGAAGGCAGACACTTAACTGACTGAGCCAGCCAGGCACCCCTACATGTTTTTTATTCTCTTATAGCTACTGAGCGTCTACTGAACACCTATTATGTACCTTAAGGCTCACTAGACACTGGAGATACAAGATGAACAGACACACAGCCCCCGCCTCAAGATGTGTGTGGTGTGTGTAATATATATACCATAGATGAAAATGTTATTTACTACACTGTATTCTATGATAAGATATAAACATACATATATATAGTATGCATAAGTGTATTTAACTTATCATTCAATTTTAGATTCTGATTTAAGCTCCTCAAACCACCCTTTAAAGAGAGAGAGAGAGAGAGAGAAACAAACAGAAAACCCTGGGAGAAAAATGTTATGTGACTTCATAGCTAATCTTAGGATCTTGCTGACATAAAATCGATCCTAATAATAGAAATAACCAAGGTTTATTTTATCAAGAAATGTATCCAGGATTTTAGTTTTGATGTCACAGGTTGTGATATCACCTCTAATATATGGATGAAAGTAAAATAGTTTAGATTCAACCTACAGAGTATCTGAACATTTAAAAACCATGATAATCACAGTTAATACTATACATGGAAAAGATAAAAGATATACTGCCAGACAACATGCAATTTTTTAAAAAAATAAAATAGTCTTGCTTAAGTCTTTGAAATGACATAAAGCACTGTTTATATTTATTTTGGAAAGGATTCCAGAAAGATAATGAGGACTAACCACTCTGCTTTAATGACTGGGGCCTTTGCTTTTAGGCAGGTCTTCCCATTGCCTCAATGAGTTCCCCTGTCTGGTTTGCATGAATTGTATCTGCACAAGAGGGGTAAACTTCCCATGTCCTGCTGTAAATCTTGACCAAACATCTGGGCACCCAGAATTCCCAACTCCTTTGGCAGAGCCACATGTTTTATTTTGCAGTTACATTTTCCCCCCCACCAACTAAGAAACTTAAGATTCTGACTCAGGGGAGTTCAACAGGAGCTCTTAGTAACTTCTTTTCTACTAGAGTAGTCTCTAACATGGAACACAGAACTACAGGTCAGATCCTACTTCTCTCTACAGTATCTCTATTAGATTTAAAGAGCCACACATACCTCCAACATTGTTCTTGTAGGTGTTGTATAATTCTTTTACTCTTCTGTAACGAAAAGCCAACTTCCTCATCCAGTCAACCCCTCCTCTTACACCTGTTGGCAAACAAAGGTTTGCACTACTTGCAGCTGCATGGAAGCCATCAGTTGCAAAACTGTAGGTACTGCAACACCCAAAATACATTAAAAAGAAATAAAAGAAATAATTACAGGTGCAAAACTCCATAGCTGAATTTCTGTAGGAAAGAGCATACTGAAAGGCATGGCTTACCTTAAGTCCTGCCCATTATCATCAGAGGAAACATCATCTATATGAACTTGATCACACTCCTGTTAAAAACATCGGAAAAGTTACTTGTTTTTCAAAGGATGCCTGTGTGGTTTGGGGGTTTTCCATCTTTCCATTTCAGACCATGGCCAGAAGGTGGCAGCATTTGCCCATCTATCCCACAGACAAACTGGGGAAATGGCAGCATTTCTATTTTAAATCCAGAAAAGTACCATAAAAGGGAGTCCGAAAACATATGACATGTGGATTTCTTTCGAGCAGCTTAAAATTAATGTTTACTCTGAAAATTATGGATAACAAATTATCTTTTGAATCTTTTTAAGAATGACTGGTGTTCACTTTTAGCCATTTCTGTTGCGTATACTTAAATATGGAAACAAAGCTAATCTGAAGATACACAGAACTTGTGTGGTTGAACGTCAGGTGGTTACTATTATTTGCTATTTGTTCAGCAGCTATGGAGGGGCCTGATGATTATGGTGTCCTGTGAGATTTCTAGACTTCCTACCTTTTGCTGGGCCAGGGGTACCATGAAGGAACCATGCTGATGCTATTCTAAAAGTCCTGGTCTTTTTTTTTTTTTTTTTGACCATATTTTTTTATTGTTATGTTAATCCCCATATATTACATCATTAGTTTTAGATGTAGTGTTCCATGATTCATTGTTTGTGCGTAACACCCAGTGCTCCATGCAGAACGTGCCCTCCATGTATCATATGACCTCACTGATATGAGGAATTCTTAATCTCAGGAAACAAACTGAGGGTTGCTGGAGTGGCGGGGTTTGGGAGGGATGGGGTGGCTGGGTGATAGACACTGGGGAGGGTATGTGCTCTGGTAAGTGCTGTGAATTGTGCAAGACTGTTGAGTCTCAGATCTGTACCTCTGAAACAAATAATGCAATATATGTTAAGGATAAAAGTCCTGGTCTTTTAACACAGAAAAAAAGCTAGATAACCGTGGAAGTCGGTATCTTTTATTCCTTTTATTCAAGTTTTGAAATCTTGAAGCTGAAAATGATACTTACAAATAAAAGGGAAATAATGAAGATTTACCATCTCCAATGTGCTACAAACTCAGAGGAGAATAAACTTTAGGTACATACACCCATACACTTGGTATGACTGAAATCACAGTGTTCTCAGAGCAAATGGTTACTTTTCTAGATAAGAAGTAAATTCTTCTTTGCTGTTCTAAGGGTCCTATTCTATCTTCAAATAATCTGCAAAGTTCTAATGAAATAGTATGTGATCTGAAGGTGGAATTTGGCTAGGGTATTTAAAATACCTAGTACTTACTGACTTTAGGATAAGTATGGTTTAGCTTTTGGGGCCTCTTTTTCTCCCTGCAAATTATTTCAGATACTCACAGATCCTGACTGCGTAACATAGTGCTTACTATTGAAAATCACTTTTTAAAAAATTATTAACTCTGACAAGAAGATGCCATACTAAGCAAGGGCTTTTCAGCTACTATTTATATTCATTATAGGACCTGGAAACTATTTGGTAGTGAAATATTTCATATCTCATCTCCAGCTTTCCACACTGAATATATTAGAACCTTTTATAGTTTGAGGTTGACTAGCTGATTTGGGCTTCTTTTAAAATGTAAAGTATAAAAGTAGCCCAATTAATACAATTTTAGTACGTAACTTGAAAATCCAGGTAAATAAAAGTTCATATGATTTACATAAATTATACATAAATTAGTAACTTTAGCATAAATGTCTACCAATACTCCTAGGTAAGGAAGGGCTCCAAAAAGTTAATCTGACTGGAAGCCCTTCCTTACCTAGGAGTATTGGTTAATCTGACTGGAAGCTCCCTGAGGGGGGTGTTTGGGTCACCTGGATATTACCCCCCCCCCCCCCCCGCCGCTTAAGGCACAATCTGGCACATGGTAATCGCTCATCAATTCTTTGTTGACTAAATGGCAGATATCTAGACAAATGACAGTTCTTGACAAAATTACCACAATCATTTAAATTTTCTAACACAAAGTTGCAATTATATTAATTGCAATCCTACGTGGTAAGGACTGTAAGAGATATTTATATCAAGAGTGGAGGGGAGTTGGGGGAGAATGGGGTACAAGCCAAGGCTGCAGGAGTGTAAGGGCGGGACATGCACTTGGAAAGCCCTTACCCCATTTTGGCTAAGTATGGGTGGAAAGGAGTACAGCCCAAACTTTAACCAAAGGAGGCATTATGCTTCCAGAAAAATCTCAGGGAAAAGTATGGGAAGCAAAAGTAGTGGCTACTGGATTGGGCTCTAAAGGAAAGGTTGGAGAGATTTGATCATTAGCATGAAAACTGGAAATAAAGTTCTCCCAGAATAGGGAGGCAACAAAGTATTCTAGACAACAAGACTTATTCCTTATTAGAGACGGTGACATTCTCGGTAAGTATGAAGATGGAAGTAAATTACTATCAAAATGGCATCATGTGTACAAAAGTAAGGATCCGAAGGGGTACGTGCACCCCGATGTTTATAGCAGCAATGTCCACAATAGCCAAACTGTGGAAAGAGCCAAGATGTCCATCGACAGATGAATGGATAAAGAAGATGTGGTATATATACAATGGAATATTATGCAGCCATCAAAAGGAATGAGATCTTGCCATTTGCAACGACGTGGATGGAACTGGAGGGTGTTATGCTGAGCGAAATAAGTCAAACAGAGAAAGACATGTATCATATGATCTCACTGATATGAGGAATTCTTAATCGCAGGAAACAAACAGGGTTGCTGGAGTGGGGGGTAGGGTGGGAGGGAGGGGGTGACTGGGTGATAGACACTGGGGAGGGTATGTGCTCTGGTAAGCGCTGTGAATTGTGCAAGACTGTTGAATCTCAGGTCTGTACCTCTGAAACAAATAATGCAATATATTTTAAGGAAAAAAAAAAAAGAAGAAGAAGAAGGTAGCGGGAGGGGAAGAGTGAAGCGGGGGAAATCGGAGGGGTAGACGAACCATGAGAGACGATGGACTCTGAAAAACAAACTGAGGGTTCTAGAGGGGAGGGGGGTGGGAGGATGGGTTAGCCTGGTGATGGGTATTGAGGAGGGCACATTCTGCATGGAGCACTGGGTGTTATGCACAAACAATGAATCATGGAACACTACATCTAAAACTAATGATGCAATGTATGGGGATTAACATAACAATAAAAAAATAAAAAAAAATAGTATCACTGGAAAAAAAAAGGCATCATGTGAAGCTGTTCATTCCACTCAAGTTTTGAAATCTTTCATTATGTAAATAGTTTCCATCTCTCTCTTCTATAATAAACTACAATAAATAAATAAATATCCAAAAAAAAAGAGGGGGGAATACTTACGAATGACTCTGGTAATTAGAAGTTATTTCTAGATTTCATACCTTCTCATCCTAATTTGTAGAGAAATTCCTCTGACATTTCAAGTATTAACTCACATGATTAATTTGTATACTTTGCCCCTAAATTTATTTTTTTACTCCTGAGGACATCAGTATATCAAACTTATTGGAGCATGAGCTCCATATTTGAAGTTATGTTTGAGATTTTTCCAAATGGAACTTCTCTTTAAATTCATGCCTATTTAACTATGCTTGTTGACTCTGGACTCTTGCCTGAGGATTACAGTCCAGTGAAAGAAATCTGAACTTCAATCACTTACATTTTTAGAAAATTCCAAATAATTGTTCTTCAATTAGTTTTCACTCAGAGGAATTTTGCAAGAATTATTTTTGACCAAAACCTGAAATACTAAAAACAGTGCAATGCTTGGCTTCAACAAATTTCAGTATAAGGACTCAAACATTTGGACTAATTCTGTTATTAATCTTAAATTACTTAATTTTGTCTTGCGCGGTGGCCATGAAGTTGTCACTGATCTTTATCACTTATAATCTACACAGCAGCCTTCTCTCACCTTTGTGAACCTGAACTCCCCAGTGTCTTCTTTTCTGGAAGTTATTCTAACTGAAATAACATTTTTATTTCAACAGACAGCATTCTCTTATTAGGAGGAGTAGTGTGAGCATTTGCCTCCCTGCAGTTGGGCAGGATGCAGCGAAGGGTCTATTAGGATTTAAATTTGTATCTTTTAAGGAATTATGTGAAAGCAGCTGCTACTACATATGTTACAGTATCTACTGAAGGATTTGAGTCTCAAATTAGAGCTCTGGGTTAAGAAAAGGAACCCTGAGAGATTAAATACAGAAGCAAAAAAAAAAAAAAAAAAAAGGCTAACGATGGAGTTACTCTCTTGAGGAATCCGCCTCTTTGTTAGCAGAAGCAGAAATAGCTTAACACCAGTCTGCAGCCCATGACAATCTTTGCTTACCAGAGGTTTACTGAAATAAAAAATGGGGAGAAAGACAAGTTGACTTTCAAAATGAGATGTAGAAGACTCGTGGATATATATGTAACAGCACTGAATGACCTTGAAAGCTACTGTTTAGATTTTATTTGTTTTCATGCTTGTTTATCTCACTAAAGTCACTAATAAGCCTTTAAGTTCCCTTGGGCACCTCATCTGGATGTACACGCACGCACGTCGTGTGCATGTGTGTGCGCACATATGAGAGTTCAGTCAATTTACATGCAGATAACTCCATCATTTCATTGGTTAAGGTATTTTTATTGGATACTAAGTTGGAGTGCTTGAGTCAAATGGAATTTTTAGCACACTTTAAAACATAACTAAAAAGCTATAATCAGAAGAGAAAGTCAATACCAATATTTTCTCAGTTATCATTTTTACCGGAGATCCTGTAGGGTATTTTGAAAATATATTTTATATAGTACATAATTCAAGATAAAAATTCTTAAAGCACCATGACTGACCACATGCTTCTGATATCCCAATATTCATGTCAAACTTGCTAAAAGTATTTGCAAATTCATCATATGCTACTCTCGCTTTCTCGCTTTACTATTCTGTGAAAAGTTGGGTGGTAAATTTACTCCATCTGGCTCCTAATGTGCCACTAAAAAGCTAAAAGGTCATTTATCCCATTTATTTCTAGTAAAAAATAATTAATGAAATGAAATAAAAACTAAAACCTGAATAAAATCACATAAAATTTTTTTTTTTGGTCTTTTACAGGTTTAAAAAGATGAGTAATCTTAGAATTTTCTTTAGAAAAATGAGACTCATCCATTTTAACCAAGAGAAAAACCAACCTAAAAGTTATCGCCATATATAAAAATTCAAGTTCCAAAAAGATTAAAATGTGTTTTCTATTATAATGTATATATAAAGTCATTCTGTATACTACCCTACTAATAAGTAGCATGATTAATTTAAATCAGGTTTTAGAGAGGTGATTATTTTTTCTTATTATCTAAAACTGGAAAACTTGCCGAGGAATACTGATCGTTCATACTGGCCATTAAAGAAAACAAATAAAACCTCTTTAAACAGACAGTAATTTTATTATCCAGTAAAAACAGTGACTCACTGCAGAGAAAACACCACCAAAAAAATGATACTACCCAGATTTCCAGCACATACATTTATGGGATATACTAAAAAACAGAATTTTTACTCTTATGTCTCAAGTGCAGCTGCAACTGGATTTAAGACCTTGTCAATTTTTAAAAGTTATTTAAGACACTGACTAATTTAGCTTTTCTTTCTCACATCCTTCTGTTAATTTCAGCATGGTATGGGGTCAGAAATATGTGCTCCGGAGCCAGAGAGATTCCAGAGTTTCAAATCCCAGTTTTACCACTTAGCTAGCAGGTAACCTTAGACATGATTTTTATGCTTGTGGGACCTACAGTTTCTCCTCTACAAAAATAGTGTGATAAACAAATTTATTTCAAAGGGTATTATTCAATTAATGGAAAATCCAATATAAAATGTTCTGCACAAGGTGGGATTTCAGCAATAATAATCTCCCTCTCCATTTATAATAGGATTATAGATAGATACTTTTATTTCATTGTGAAACCACTGGGTAAAAAATAAATGTAAATATGTCACTTAAAAAATATTTCACCACAGTTGCACTTGATTGAGAAGTACTTCTGCTCAGTGCTCAGCTACTCAGTTACTTCAAATTTTACCATCTGAATGCCTAACAACTCAGATCATTAGCACCCAGATTATATACCTTATTACAGTACTTATTTAGCGGTCTTGAGACTATTGGGCGAGGGGGAGTTCTTTCAATTTGTTATTGTTTTTACTTTCCCTTTGAGCTTGGAAATGAAAAGATAAATGAGAACAAAAGAAAAATGCAATGCAACCAATCAGATGTGCTATGTAAACAGCTCTAGCACTGTTTTACCCAGATGCAGAGGAGTAAGGAATGATAATGTCTAAAATTAGGCTTCAGATTATCTACAAAACTTAATGACCCATGCCAGCACCATGAATAGTACCCAGTGATTAGTACCTAAATAATACTCTGGTTAGGAACCTGGAGAAGCTAATGTTGACTCCAAAGGTGCCCAATGGGTTGTCCAGAGGGACAGCAAAGCAGAGCTTCTCCTCTTCTGAGATACTTTTGTTTTAAACAGGTGCCAGTAAATAGGCAGAATTCATTAGCGCAAGTTAGCTTTTGTTTATATTTGTATATACATTTTTCCCCTTGACAGAAACTTTGCTATCCTCTTGAGCTAAGTATTTTTCAGATTTCTTGAGGTTATCTGCCTATTTAGAAACCATCTAAGCATTATAATAGTTGGGATATGACTATTCCTTTCTTTTTCAATTCTTACCTCTAAATCATTAAAAAATAAATGTGTATCAGCAAGATTAAAAATCATTTCCTCCATTCGGAGTCCCAGGGTTACAGCCATGGGGGGATCCTGAAAAGGAAATACACATAGAATGAGGTAAAATTTCAGTAACCACTTACTATTAAGAATATCTTAAGTGCCTATTATTGGGGGCGGTGGGGGTGGGTAGAATGTATGGATTTTTACCTAGGACCCAAAAGATTTCCCAATGATCTAAAAAGCTGCCTTTCCAAAGGATAGTCCAAACCACACTAAATATACATCTGTGAATTTACAGGAATTCATACACACATCAAGACAACTTGGAACACATTTCCACATACATCTATATGTTCGTGAGGAGGAAGTAGGAAGCAAGCTAGTTCACAGGACCCGGTTTATATGTACTCCATGGAAAGTCCTTTGGAGAAAGATATTTGGATGGGCTACTGAAGAATGGAGCAGACTGAACAGAAGAGGAAAGGCCATCCTTCAAGAATAACAGATAATAAGTAGGTACAGGAGAAAAGGAGGACTTCTGAGTGTCTGCAAGACGGGGGCAGAAAAATATCATCTGAAGGTGGGCCAGGAAGAGCTGGTGGAACACGGTAAAACCACCACTCAATTGTTAATTGCACTTTGATCGACAGGCAACATTTATTTGAATATGCATACAGCTTGGTCTAACCGGCATCTGACTAGAGATTAAGAGGGTAGGGTTGAGGATAACTAAAGGAACATTACTCCAGTAAAAGTAATCTCAGTAGAAAATACATAATGTTTAAAAGTTTAATGACCGCAAGGGACTCAGTAAGGAGGCAAGTGACTTAATTCTTGTCTACAGAAACCGAGATATTATCTAGCAGCAACGAGCTGAGAACCAAGACCAAAGTTGGTACTTTACCATGATTAACCAGAGTTGACAGCCTGGCATCAGAGGTGTAGGACTTTGAAAAGTAGGGAGAGTTTAGGGATAGGGCTGGGAAGCAATTCATGCACAAACATTGTGCTTGAAATGATGGTGGGTGAAATGATCTCTAAAGGAGGACTGCGATAGGTATGCCTCTGGAGATACAGAAACTAGCAAACCTGGAAGGGACAAAGCCTCAGAATTTGAGACCAGAATGAGTATTAGCAGGGAGAAGAATATGGTTTCGAATAAAGCTGACAAGTCTAGAAGAATATTGTTGGTTTTGGCTGAGAAGTTACTTTGGAAGACTTTAGAGGGTGATTTGGGTTGAGTGGCTGGGCCAGGAGCCAGACTGTAGGGATTTGAGGAGAGAGAACCAAACTTGTGTTTTCAATGTTCTAATAAATGGCATTTCAAAAAAAATGTATTTAAACTTGGGGAAATTAATGTTAACTTTACTTCCATTTATGATAAGGATATGCAACCCAACAGGCCAAGCTGTGTTCATTTATACCCCCGAATTTATTCCACTTAGCAGGAGAAGCCCTTCCTCATCCCACTCCTACATGGCAACAACTTTCTGCCTATACTCCCTTCCATATGCTTTGAGGAGGAAACCCTAGAGTAAACATATTTGAAGTGAGTGTCAGCTTCATATTCCGTAGTGATTAAAACTTAGAGAATAGGAATTGAGTGCTAAGAAAGAAAGAGGTCACTGAGGTGTTCTGAGCAAAGTGAAGACTCGATGTGGGAGAAGATGAAGACAGGGCAGTAACGATATGTTGGATGTCAACACAATTCTCTAATTGTTTGCATTGCTTCCTTAGAGATTTCCGTGGATTTCATAGTCAGAGACTCTCTTTTCAAAAACAGATGTTCACTGTTCACATACTTGATGGCATCCTGGTATCATGTCCTCTAATCGCTCAGACTTGCCTGCTAGATTCATTTGTCTTCCAGTGACAGGATCATTTGGAGCAACATACCCAAAGACCAGATAAATTCCATTTTCTCCAACAAATATTCAAGAATAAAAACAGAAACAGGGAGTGCCTATTTTGTGTCTCACAAGGATCTCTTGCTGTTATCTTCAAGTATGAAATTCCTCTTTCTCCTTACTTCTTTTGTTGTTGTTCATGTTTTTGTTGCTGTTGAAAGAAAATCCCTGAAGGCCGAATAATTTTGTTTCAAAGTCTACATTTGTCTTTTTCTGTTCAAGAATTCCTATTTCCAGTCTCTGTCTCTGTCTTTTGGAGTGGGGTGGATAGGCTGAGGATGGAAAACTTGTAAATATTCTGTGTAGTCATGGGACTATGAACAAAAAGTCTATAGAAATATCAGGAAAAATCAAATGTAATTATAGCATGAAAACATATAATTCCATTAGTGATGCTCTCTGCTTTTGAGGAATGTTCACTGATGCAAGACAATAAAACCGAGCTCTACACTACTCCGTTATGTTTCTGATGATTACTGCCCTAAAGATATATATTTCAGATGGGGATTCAGAAACGTCCTATTTAAAAGGTTTTCCTTCTGGAGACTTGGTTGGTTGAATTCTTCTCCTATGATGCGCCAATTTTTTCTTTTTAAAGTCTTAAATAAAATTACTGAATTTCTTATATTTATGTCTCACATTCTTTGCATTTATAGGTCAGATTTATGAGGCTGGGAGAAAACATACTGTTCCTCTTTGATTGTTACTTTCATTGATTCCACGCTTCTGAAGTCCATAACTCTATGCGACCCATGATAGGCAAATCCATGAAGAATGCATTTTGTGCATCTGATAAGCATGCAAATACAATTTAAAGAAAAAACAACACGAATTCTCTAACAAGTAAGCATAGCGTACGGTAATGATGAAAACTGTATCTGAGCACTCCACGGGAATGCAGCCCCACAGCACTAGAGGGGGTCGTTCCTTGGTTTTTCAGGCTATGGTGATCCCACATCACATTCTACTCAGAGCCAGGATTTAGTAAGCATTTTGGCAAAATAGCATTTGTTAACTGGGAAAGTTTAGGTTTGAGGTTTGCTGGAGTGTGAACTAGCTGTATTTTACTGAGGTTTCCAGAGAACAAGCCCTGTTGAAAAGGAGGTGGTGCGTCAGCCATGCCAAAGGCTTGGCACAGATGGGCTAGGGACGGTCATGCCACAAGCCAAGGAAAACCATGTCTGTAAGAAGTGGTGATCTTGTTTCTAAGAGAATGTTTAGTGAGGGCTTACTTTCAAGTATCGAGTTTTTTTCCCCCCAGCTTACTAAGTCACTGGGACAGCTAAATCTAAGCGGATTACAATACCACATTTTTCTAGCTAAAGAACCCACAGGTGTAAGAAACCAAGAAAGATGACCAGCAAGCTGGGGGAGGCGGTCTTAGTGAGGATCTGTAATGGTGGGCACCCTCTGCTCGGCCGGACTCCTGCGAGAGCTACCAGAGCCTGCAACCCCACGGTTTTATCAGGCGTTTGAGAGTTAAACATACTTCTGGATTGAACCCAAATTTTATACAGAGATGTTTGCTCATTTTCATGAGATGTTTGTAGAATTATGGGCACCTTATGAATCAAGAGTTACTGCCTTTTTTAAGTTTAACTGTAGTGCGTGTTGAGTTTAGGGTCTGAAATGAAGTGACGGTGAAAACTTGGATGGGGGGGTGGGGAGCAGGATAATAAGGGCACCAACAGCGTTTTGTGGAAGCTCTGATACATATTATACATATATAACCGTTCCAGTACGTTCCAAGTGTCTACAGCAGAGTTTAACATGGTGCAAACTGAACTTCTGCCAATTTACTCTGTGTACTGTTCTATTAAAATACTTAAACTATTCCCAAGACATTTTAAGAGAGGGAGGGGGGAGAGAGAGAGGGAGAGAGAGAGGAAGAGAGAGAGAAGGAGGGAGGGAATGACGGAGGGAGGGAGGATGAAGAAAATGAATAACTCTTGGCCCTTAAATGTGTGATTCTCAGCCAGATGTCACCAGTTTTTAACCAAGTCAGGATCAAGTACGGCACTTCTCTATATCAAAATACTAATGCCTATTAGCCATGTTAGCACAGAACATAAATTGGAGCCAGACTGTCTGTCTATGGGCCTCTGCCCTGCACTGGGCCATCAGCTGGAATTCCTCCTCTAGAGACACAATGTAAAAATATCTCAGGAGAGGCAGCAATTATGTATTTTTAAAGAAATAAGGAACTTTTTCCTTTTTTCAAAAAGAACTAAAGCGCTTGGAGCAGTTATTCCTTTGGGACCGGAAGCACATTTGTCGACTTGTGGGCTCAGCGGCGGATGATGTGCACATTCATTACAGATGAAGGCAGACAGCGGCACTGTGAACTAGGGTAGGAAGAGCTAATGGGTTTGCGAGAGTATGTGAACTCTTCTCATCAGTGATGGGATGAAGTGAAACTCAGTCATGAATCAGAAGGGCAATTTTACAACTGACATGTTTCTCTATGATGGACAGGCAGAGGGCTTCAGGGTTCTCAGGGGGAACTGGAGAAGGGTCTCAGGAACACCCACTCTGTTAGCGTGTATTCACTGAGTGTCTGCGATGTGTCAGACGTGTTCAAATTCTGGGCAGAGAGCAGAGAATCAAATAAACAAAGTTCCTGCCCTTATGGGGTTAATACTATTACTGGATGATTACCTGATAAATATTGGACAAAATCCATGTAAATATATACTATGTCAGGTGGTGAAAAAAATCAGAGTCAGCAGATACAGAAGGCCATGGGGATGGGTGGTGATGGCTCATTTAAACACAGTTCAGGGAAGGCCTTTCTCAGGAGGTGACACTTGAGGTTAAGAACCTGAACACAGTAAGGGAACTAGCCATGCAGAGAAGAGGGGGCAGCGAGCACATGTAGAGGCAAGAGGGAGTCTGCATGTGTGGAGTGGTGTGAGGCACCGTGACCCCAGTCAGAGAAGGGAAGCGGAGCGGAGTGCTCAACTGGTTCAGACACACAGCAAGATAAACCAGGAATTTGGCAAGCAGGTCATTCCTCAGACTTGAAGGGACAGGCAGGGAACGAGAGCAGCAACTGAAAATGGGCTCCAGAGGCTTTTCTGGTGATGGGACCATTACAACATGAAATATGGCATAAAGAATAATCCAGAAGAGTGAGGAACTGGGGACTCAGGCATGAAAAAGGTCATTTCCAGAGTCAATTTATTGGGTAAGTACAAGGGCCTAGATCAAGGACATGAATGGAGGTGCAAAGAGAAGGCAGAGAATATGGTTACGGTGTGAAGATGAAGCAATTTTTTTCCAGCCTTTCAGTTTTTTTGTTTGTTTGTTTTGTTTTGTTGTTTTTTTTCCTCCAGTGAGGAGGAGTTTTGTGCAGAATTGAGAAGAGCTGTGAAGGTCTGAGGGGAGAGGAGGTTTGAAATAGTCAGCTGAAAGAGTTAATTAACTCAAGAGTGCTGGGCCCATTGGAGATTTGTGGACACAATCAGCTGCTAAGATACAGGGAGAGAGTCGGGCAGGTTTTTCTGCAACGTGCGTCTGATGCCTAAAGAGCAGGATAAGCACAGTGAGGCTTTATGGGAAAGTGGGGCTACACGGACATCCAGGGCTGAGGTGATGATGTCTAATGCAGAGCCCATCAAACTTGACCACACATGAGAAACACCTGGAGAGTGTTTAAAAATCCCACTGCTTACCCCACACTCCACACCAACGACATCAGATTCTCTGAGGTGGGAGCTATGCATCGGTAATTTCAAAGCTCTCCAGTGATTCCAACGTACAAATAAGACAAAATCAATAGATTAGCACCTCGCTACTCAAAGTGTGGTTCACAGACCAGCACCCTTGACATCAGCTGGGAGCTTGTAAGAAAGACCGAATTGCAGACCCTACCCCAGATCTACCCAAGCAGAATATGCAGTTTAATGAGATCGTCAAGTGATTCATATGCATGTTGATATTTAAAAAGTACTAGTTAAGAGCTCTCATGAAGTTCTGGACAGTAGGGAAGACCAGAGCTGGTATGGGCTTCTGGTTTCCCAAGAGGTAAGCCTCTGGGTTGCTTCCGAAGGACTCTAAGACTTAAGTCAGTCTGATCACTGAGTAGAATGCTAGTTCAGTAGAATTTCTTAGGAACTACGATTCCCTACTAATAATTTAAAGTTATGAGTAAGAGTGCATTGCTTCACCTTCATCTCCATAAAGACTACCTGTGGACTTAACTTCAGCAACCAAATGACCCACAGTGGCTCTTTTCTTAGTCATATAGCCAGATACCTGCTGGGGAGCTGGTAAATGTGGAAGACTAGCTAATTTTTGCTCAGGATTAAGAGTATTCATCCAAAATTTAAGCATTCGATGTAAGCAACATATTTGCAATTGAACAGTAGTTAATATTAAGTAATCAGAAACACTGATAGAGGTGTTATTCAACTTACCACTACCAACTTCCATTTCAATCAAAGGAGATTCCAATAAACTAATGATGGAATACATATACTTCAAGGGGAATTAGAGCAATAGTAATACACTATACTTGCAGTTGCTATGCTACATTCCTGCTAGTGTGGAGACTCTGGATCCATGAGACTTGTTGAATTTTTATTATTTTTTGGCCCTTCTAGCCCATCATATGCCATATATATATTTTTAAATATAAAAAACAAAATAGCATTATGTTTATACTATAGCATTGCAACTGGGTGAGAAGGAAACAGTCAGGTTGGTGAGAACAGCCATGGGAAGATGAGCTGGAAAGCCCAGGACTGAGAGAGGAGAGGAGGGGCAGAGATGACTGAACACACCCACCTGGGGTGGCCATGGGACTTGGTGGGGCGGGGGAGGGGCAGGGAGGTGAGTGGTACTGAGAGGAAGGGTGTAGAAAAGAGAGGTGAGACATTAACCTAGAAAATGGAAGTTGATGATTTAAGGAAACTTAAGGGACAGTAATAATCAAATCTGCCCTGCCCACCTCCTCAAGATGGGAGATTGAGCAAGTTTATAAACTGAGGTCATAAACAGGGAATGAAATTTCAAGGGAGGTTAAAGAAGCCATCTCTAGAAGTTCGTGTTTTTAAGAAACGAATTACCACTCACCTTTCTGGTATATTCATTTCAAGCTAATAAATGTGATGCCCCTTCAAGATCTTTCCCTTTTCTCTTCTACTCCCAGCAATAACTTGGTAAGGCTGGGCTTCAGTAAAAGTGAGCATGATGTTTGGCTATTTATGGTATCACCTAGAGCCATTCAGTCCAATAGAAAAAAAAAATTTCTCTGAAAGGAACACATACTCAACAGAAAAGGAACACAGAGCTCTGCAAGAGGAGTCTCTATGACAGAGTTTGAGAAATGTCACTGCTTTTGACTTTAGCTTTACTTGTACATACATATGCACTGTAATTATGTACATACCATTCACATACACATATGTGCACACAAGCACACATATTATGAACAATCATGTAGCACACCATAACATTTGTGAGGCTTGAGAATTCTGCACTCACTCACTTGTATGTACCACATACTATCTTGTCACCGTCTACTTCCCTACAACAATGAGCTGAGTATCTTACATTATGAGACAAAACAACAGATATAAATATATGCAAATTTCTTTAGGAAATATCCAGTTTTCCCAAAATTCAGTTTCCCAATGTTCAGATTTCCTTGAGACCATATAAAGTAGGTTACACTTACTGAATGTTTATTCTGTGGTAGGCAATGGGCCGAATTTTAATGCATTAGCTCATTTAACCCTCTTAATCACATGATTAATTTTATCATCCTTCCTTTTTTATATAGAAGGTAACTGAGGCTCACAAAGTTTAAATAAACTACCAAGGTCACATGTGCAGTAGGAGGTAGAGCTAGAATTTAAACTCAGGTCCATTCTCCCTTCAAAGCCAGGATGCTCTAGCTATTATGCCCAGAGGGGAGGTGACCTGCCCTGGTGTTAACGTTGCCATTAGGGTGGCCTCTAATCCATGGTTCCAACACTTAACTAATTCTAATCACTTCCTTTTAAACCATGTTGCTTTTTCTTAGTTGGCATGCACCTAAGTCAGTACTTATCTTCATAGCTATCTCAAAATTTAAAATCTAGCTGGTGCCATTTCAGAAATCTTTCTATACAAGTGTGTGTGCACTTTTAATATAAAAGTAATCAATTGGTTTATGTTGATGGACATCATATTTCCCCAGCGCTGCTCTTCTATAAGATGTTGTTTACAATGAGCAAGTAGTTTGGGGAGCTTGAATCTCAATTTCTCAGTACAAGGTAACTAACCAACTGTTCACTTTTCCTTCAGTCTTCTTCCCTGACTTGGGCTATTTCCTTTGCTTCCTCACCCATACTGTGGAATAACTTTAGAGAATCATGGCTTCACAGTACATGACACATTAATGCTCCAAAATGAATCAAATCCCTAAAGCACAATTTATTTAGTTCCTTTCATCCCTCCTTCAAAAAAGAGGAATTACTACAACTTACCAAGTAAAATAATACATACACATAATCAGGGAATAGGAATAATCTTCACAAACTCTAACAGATGACGGATGAGATGATTCCTCATCTGTGTCCTGCTAAATTACAAACTCCTATTCCGGAGTTTTACAAGGCTGAAAATTGTACGTGCCCACAGGTGCTCTGCTGTAAAGCCCATCATCAGCTTCATCAGCAGCGGGGCTCAAACACCCACCCACACAGCTCACTTGCCATTATGGTAAATATCCAGGAGCTCTTCTGTTTGGGAAAAGAACATGCTGTGTTGACAACAGAACAGAGTCCCAAAGAGCTAAGTTTTTAGGAAGATCCTTGGAAAATTCACAATATAATTTACTTGTAAGTGGAACTAGGATTTTCCAGAAGTTTCTTTTTTAAGTTAAAATGCAAAAGTTAGTTATACAGGGCTATTTATAAGTGAAAGGGCATTCCTAAATTATTATGTTCCATGCATTTTACTTTTATAGGTGGTGGGGAAAAAAAAAAAACAGACCAAAAGAATGTAGAGATTAAGAACATATCAAAGATATGTGGGTTCTGACTGGCCATACCACTTATGAGTTGTGTGAGAAACTACCAACCACACAGGGCAGTGACGAAAGTTATGGAGATAATGCATTTAACAGGACACTGGGCAAAATGTCAGGCCCATAGCAAGAATTCAAGATGGTGCTTATTTTTTTTCTTGGTGAGAGAAAGAAAGATAAATAGAGAGGTAAGTAGGCGTGGTTCTGTCAGGACATGATTTTGTGTCTCTGGCACTTACATTTCCAGCTCCCAGCTCACTATATGTCAGGCCACTATGATACCACCACTTCATACAACCACTGACCTTCTGTGTGCCCAGAAATAACTGCCAATAGTCATTTCTCATTTGGGGGAAATAGTGTGTATTTTTATAAGTTTCTCTGGCCTGGGATGTGGATGATAGTTTTCAGAGCTAAGTGCTACTTTTATACATTTACATTACCTCATTTAATCCATCAAGTAACCCCAGGAAGGAAACAGATTATAATCATTTTCAGATGAGACAGGCTCAGAGGTTAAATGACTCGCCTCAGGCACATCTAGGCACAGGACTTCCTTCTAACTTCTAGCTTGGTGCTCCTTCAGCTGGATTACTGCCTTAAAGACTGTGTTCTGAGCAGCATCCAGGACTCAGGAAACTCTTTTGGGGTGACTGAGAACAATGGGAAGGGATTGGCTCCATGAGGGAAGTGTGACATCTCCAGTCCCTCAACATCTCCATTTCACTTAGAGCAGGTCTGCCCTCAGATGTTTTATATAAAGATGCTCGGTGTGACGCAGTAAATGTGCACAAAGGATTCTCGGGTGAGAAGGAAAAAACTGAAAAATCACTATGTTATACAAAAATGTTGTGCTCTAAAAATGCATGTTGTGGAAACAAGATTCATCCAACAAACGAAAAGGACTGAAGACATTAACAATCGCAAGCTGACACAACCTTTAAGTAGTATAAGGGTCGTTCTTTCCTCTCCAGATAGAATGGCCCTGGTCACTTTTGTTATTAGCAAAGCAAAGTCCTTCTGAATTGTCAACTAGTCACCAGAATGACCTCACTTCAGGCAGTCCTCAAGGTCATTACTGAAGACACTAGGGAACTGAGGAATTAAACACGGTTGCAAAGGATTCTCAACTGTGAAACATCTCAAGACCTCTAACATGATAATGTGCACTGGATGGCCATAAAATGCAAGTAGTCACTACGTCTTTGTGGCCATGGGCCTTTCCACAAAGACTACCAATTAACATGTCACAGAACTCACTTTTTCAAGAAAAAATGTTGGGGAAATACCCTATTCTAGTGGTTCTTAAAGCATGGTTTATCAGCTTTATTGGGGGTTTATTCCGAATGCAAAATCTCAGGTCCCACCCAGACCTACAGAATCTGAAACTCTGGGGGTGGGACGCAGCCACCTGTGTTTAACAAGCCCCTCGGGTCATAGTGACTCACATGGAAGCTCAAGAAACACTGTTCCAGTCTAAATCACTACCATTTCTTATTTACTGCATAGTAGCCTGCGAGTCTCCACAGAGCAGCCAATTATAAACCATCATGTTCTCTCTCAGCCAAAAACCCTCCAACACACTGCACCTAGAATAAACCCCAAGTGCCTTACGGGAGATACCCTAGCTGATACGGCCCCCTGCTCACCACTCTGTTCTTACCCTGTGTTATTCTCTCCCTTGTTTACAACCTTCCAGCCACACTACTCCTTTATATTCCTGGAACACTGGCAGACTGTTCCTGTTCCAGGGCCCTCCTGTGCCCTCTGCCCGGAACACTCCTCCACGCTCTCCCCTTCCCCCCACATCAACACAGCTAGCTCCTTCTTGAAATCCAGGTCTCAGTATCAATGTTACCTCCATGGTCAGACCCCAGTGATGCTCTACATGACACAGTTTCATTGTCTTCATGGGGGTTCTGGCTATCGGCTCTGATTTTGTTTGCTTGTAAGCTCCATGAGAGTAGGAAGCTGGTCTGTCTTGCATTAAGTAAATATTTGCTAGATGAATATAATCTGTCTACAGAGCTCTAGTTTCACCATTTTTACCTGTGGTTTGTGGGCAAGCGGAAGCTGCCCAATGCCCTCTTGGTCCCCTCTGAATGACCTCTGAGCTGCGTGTGGTCTCCAGCTTCAAAAGATGGTCCTGACATAACATCCCTTCTTTAGCTACTTCCCAATATGCCAAGATAGTAATGTCTTACTGGCGAGAAGACAATGCCAACTTCCTTTCGGACATTAGGGAACATGTCAACGATAAATGACTTTTAGAAAAATGTAAGTAATAATTCAATAAATAAGGTCATCTAAGTGTTTATCATGGACTTCAAGAAGGGTGTTTTCATTCTGATTAGAAAAAAATAGAGCCTAAACAAATTTTTACTTTAATTTCCTTAAATTGCCCCAAGTGAAACATTATTCAATGTGGTGAATTCCAACAGGCTCCCTGCCTGTTAGAATCATATAAAGTACAAGGACTTGTTATGAGACTTACCAAATGTACCAGCATTTAGCATTTTGTGAACTTGGTCATGTTTCTTAGCCCCTCAAAACCCTGGCTTTCTGCATCCATTAAACTTGGATCACAACAAGTTACAGCAGAGTAATTAAGAGAATCAAGTGGGATAACATTTGTGAAAGTGACCAATAACAGGTTTTTTGAATGTTGATTCCTGCCAACTGTTCTGCGAAGCCTTTCAAACATGTTCTCTCTTTCATTCTTATTCACTATAGGTAGTACTATTCCCATTTTACAGAAATTGAGGCCGAGTGATGAAGGACTTTGCCTGAGGTCACAGAGCTGCAAGCATCAGCGCTGGGTTTTCAAAGTGAAGTTTATCTAACTCAAAGGTCCTTGCTCTTAACCATCATCCCTAGTGCTTGTGAAATGCTGAACACAGGCTCCATCCACCACACAGTAGGTGTTCTATAAATGCAAATTTATCTTCCCCAAACTTTCAACAGTGCCCCTGATTCTTTTCCCATGCTATACTGCCATGAGGCAGTGATATCTTTCTGCCACAATCCATTTCACTAAACATTTCTTAACTTTTGCCTCTTGATGGAAAAGTATCCCAATCGTCTGAGAGAAGATCGTTCAAATTATTTCAACCTAAAGAGAACTCCCATAACTGCCTACGCGGTTCCTCACTGATTGTCTTTACTCTTTTTAGGATATGTCACATATTGCGTTCATGGCACATTGAAGGTCTATGGTGTGTGATGTGCTGTAGCAGAAATGAGATGGGTTTTGGGATCAAATAGTCCAGGGCCCCACGACTCATCTCTGCCACTGACTAGCTGGATGACCCTGCACATGTTTTATTCCCTGAGTATGTTTCCTCATTTAGAGATGGGGAGAAAATCCTCTCTCTTACAACTGTTGCAACTAAATAACATTAGTTCCCTCCTGCCCTTCACTTCGCCCCCCTCTTTCGATAAGCTCTGCAATTTTAAGCACTGAAAATGTCTCTTTTGTATTCCAACAAAGCTGTCTGACAATACTTTAAGAGAATGGAACTTGTACATGAAATTGATGCTGCATGTCCAGGTGGCCATCTGGGGAAGTGACAGGTTTCTTTCGGTGATGCACCACTGCTGAGGAAAGCATGAGAACTTTGCTATTACAATTGCTCTTGGAACCAGTTTGAGTCACTCAAGATAGGCGCCTTGTTATTCAGGATTTTTTTATGGTTCACCCCCCCACCTTTTTACTGGCTCCCCTCCTTATCCCAAAGGGAAGTCTATGCTCAGTACTGGGAGGGGTGCAACTTTATGTTATTTTTGCCAAAAAGAAAAAAAATATACATACACACACATATATATAACGACATTTTGACCACGCTCCTTATTTATCACTTTGGGTTCAAATGATCGTACTATTTCTAACAGTCAAAACCACCACAAAAGGATGAAGGTGTGAAGTGAGGAAATACTCCAAAAATCTAAAGGTAATTCCAAAAGATGACTTCCACCACTGGTCTGATATAATGGAAGCAACATGGATATTTAGGTATAGCCTCTGATCGTGACTGACTATTTTGAAGGGCACTTTATTTGGATTCATATGTTCAAGTTAGATTACCTTAAACATTGATGTACTATGAAACTTAGCCATATAAAGATATTGCAGTCAGCTCAGCAGCATTTACTGGGTAGTCCTCATCAGCCAAAACTATTTCAGAAGAAATGCTTTAGACTGTTATCCGGAAACTTTTTAAACTGTATACTCTACCAGTCATCGAATTCTGAATGTGCACCCCAAATTTATATATGGTTACTTTATTTATATGTTATATACATATTCTTTAAATTATAATAATATGCATGTATTTGTAAAGTATGTGCATTATAAAACATATAACAATACAAACTGCAAGACAAAAATGTGTGTGTGTGTGTGTGTGTGTGTACACACATTACTTTTTTTCCTTATCTTTGTGGAGCATCTTGTGTATACCCAGCACATATTCATACATCCTGCTTTGGAGACCACTGTTTTAAATGACAATGATTGTGATAAAGGGGCTAAGACCCTTTTTTGTAAATGGCTGTTAAGCAAAACTATTACCTTTCAATATTTGTTTAGTTACATACATTACTTACACCAAAAATCAAATACAGTGCAGATTCACCAAGAGTGCAATACACGAATATTTCAAGTAGGAGATACTTGAGCGCAATTCATCATTATTGGTCTAGAAGACAAAACTTAACAAAACTGCTAAACACTGCAGGCTGGGCTGACATGAGACCCTCATAAATAATGAAACACTATAAAAACACAGGGAAGGTACTTCTTCTATAAGTGTAATATGTAAAGGAGGCAAAGTTAGATACAACTTAGAATACGGTAACTGAAGGCAGGCCACCCTGTTCCGAGTTGACCCTGGTCAGATTATGAATCCTATAGAGTCAAAAACTCAGACAAGAATGGCCTAAACCACTGTTTCCCTGACCAGTGTGCTGGAGTTGCCCTGATCTTTGTAGTGGCACTCACGCAGCGAACACCAACACAGTCAGAAGAAATGAGCTAACTACGCAAAGGATGGCAAGGAAGAAAGGAAGAGGAATCACGAGACCATCTGTCTCTGAATTTGTGTGTGTGAGGGGATGTTATCCCCAGTTGCTGCTCAAATGCTTATTCAAAGTTATAAAAAAATACTTGTATTCATAAATCCAAAGGATCTCTCAGACAAAAGATGACTTCCTTATTTCAACTGGCATTCTATAGCAACACTTGGTGCAATAAGTGAATTCAAGCAATTTCTTAAAGTTTCCTTATGAGAGGATAATATATGATTTTATAATGTTGAAAGTCCATTTTAATTTACAAAATAATTTTTCTAAAATGATTATGTCATAGTAATAAGCTTGCTTTTGATGCAGAAAATTCAAAGGCATTCTGAAAAAAGAAACAAATTCAATTTTGAATTACTTTTGTAAAATTTGCCAGTTCTCATTAAAGAACAATGAGCCACTAGAAATTAATTAAGAGCAGATTTGACAGCCTACAATAAAAACACTTAAACGTATTTAAATTGCTCTGGATTTTTTTTTAAAGATTTATTTATTTATTTGAGAGAGAGAGAGGGCGCAAGAGTGTGAGCAGGGGGAGGGCCAGTGGGAGAGAGAGAATCTCAAGAATCTCAATCTCCACTGAGGGTGGAGCCTGACACAGGGCTCAATCTCCTGACCCTGAGATCATGAACTGAAATTACTCTGGATTTTTGAACAAAATAAAATTCCAACAAGGTGTCTTGGGGTGAAATTTCTTGATCTCTTACCTTGCCATACTTCTGGGCATAAGACCCTGTGAGCAGTGAGTGGAAAACAATGATGGTTTCATCCAAGTCCCAGACAAACACACGCTGAAGAAAAATACAAGTATTAGAGAATTATCAAGTTCTAAGGAAACAGAAATCTCTTAGTTGAAAACATCTGACTTCATTGCTGGGTATAATCTCAATACCATTTTATAAAAAACTACGCTACTCCATCAATTTTTTTCCAAGTTTGCCAGATGTTACCACGATAAAACCAGAGCAGGGAGAGTGATAAAAAAAAAAGTCATAATAAGCTTAAAGATCAGATGTCCTAATTTGAATGAACTCATCTAAATATTTACTTGCAGTTAATACCCCAAAAGACACATTTGAACTTAGGATATAAGTGTGCTTTATTTTAAAATCTTTTGCCTCATGGATTCATGAGATTTTGCAATTTGTGCAAAGATTAAATTTTTAAAAATATTTAAAAAAATCAGTGAATGATCCCTAAACAGAAATTATAAACTGTAAACCTCTGGGTTAGATTAGGCCATCAGATGGGTTGTTTAGTTTGCACAGTGCTTAGAAAGATTTCAAATTATTTTTTGATATACTGTATGGTGAATAACATAACATAATAAAATAACAAAATTTTGAACAGAAGAAAGATTTCAAATTACTGATCAACATTTCAAGATGAGGAGATTTCACACAAACATCAGGGTTCTGACTGCAGCAGGGAAACTGGAAGATACTGCAATGCTGACTGACATTCCACATGGCGGTGATGGGCGGGCCCCCTTCGACTGGGCCAATGCTCCCTGCTCCCCACATTCTGCTGACTCCCTGGCCCTGTTCACTCATTTATATCACCTGCTGAATTCCTGAAGGCACTGGAATGCGCTACTGTCCTTCAGGTGAAAGAAGTGATGTCTTACAAAGAGGCTAGTATTTGATTTGTCTGTTATTTGATTTTACCAAGTCTGGAGATTTGGGTATTTTTCTTAATTGAAGGATGCAGTTGTGTAAGAAGTAACACAGTATGGTTAAGAATAGCTTCCCTGATGTTTTAGAATAAAAATCAACCTGTTTAACATGGACATATCTCAAAAGAGCTCTCAACTAGAAAAACAGATGCATGGAAGTTTTTATAGATACAAAAATGTTAACATGTATCAAATGATTGGAATTTTTCCCACTTTCAGAAGACAACTTTTCTTTTCTTTTTTTTTTTTTTTAAGATTTTTATTTATTTATTTGAGACAGAGAGAATGAGAGACAGAGAGCATGAGAGGGAGGAGGGTCAGAGGGAGAAGCAGACTCCCTGCCGAGCAGGGAGCCCGATGCGGGACTCGATCCCGGGACTCCAGGATCATGACCTGAGCCGAAGGCAGCCGCTTAACCAACTGAGCCACCCAGGCGCCCCGGAGAAGACAACTTTTCATTTCCATACAGATTAATTTCACCTTTTTAACTTTTATTGACCCCCCAAAATTTTATTGACTCATATAAACATCTTTCATTACCTTAATACTACCAAATACGGTGTCTCTCAGAAAATTATCCCACAAACAATGGCTTTATTTTATAAATTTCCATTTGTGCCAATTAGGATCGAAAGATGCAATTATCTCAGGCCTAGAATTTGTAAAGTACCATCATTTTAAAGTTTTTAATTTTGCCATTATAATGGATGGAACCTCAAATTTTGGAGCTGTGAAATGCCTACATGATAAGATCCACACATTTCATGATATATCCCTCTTTTTTTTAAGGTTGAAACCTTATGGCACTGTAAGGTATAGAATATATCATTCAGTAAAATAAAACATCATATTCCACTCTTTAAGGATAAGTCAGCATACCTCCAGGTCACTGTCAGGAGGCGGGGAGGGATTATTTTTCCGGCCTCTTCCTCGGGATTTTGACCCAGAACTCCTGCATGTTCTCTCATCAAGATCTTTGATAGGTGTGGAGGGGCTCTGCACGGTATCAAACTCTCCTAGAAATAACATGACTTGTATCAAGAAAAGTGCTTCATTTTTAGATCAGATATGAGTCTTTGTTATGAATTATCTTAACAAATCCTTTTACAATAGAAAACTCCTCATGACAAAAAAGATTTATCATCCCAAAAATGCAAAATCCCAATTCAATTAAAATTTTTGCAGGTCACACAAATCCCCCGTAGTTTCAAGCTATGTGATCTATTAAACCTGAATGTGTTTTATACTCCGTATGTCTTCACTTTCCCTGTCTCTACCCTCCCCTACATATTTATCCAAATTTAGCTCTGTTCTCATCTCCTTATGTCAGAGCTCAAAGGAGGAGATGTCTTCTTCTGGATCAATCCCATCCCTCCACCTATAAACTTAACTCCCAACCTCACCCTCTAAGGGAATCGTGCTCCATTAGTTAAACCCTGTCTTAACTTTCTTCCAACCTCTTGTTCTTCTGTGGGCCATGGACAAGTTTAAAAGTCCTTCCCTTGACCTTGTATTTTCACCTAGAAGGTATCTGCTTTGCTATCTTCTCTTTTCTAAGTGATACACCTTAAAAGAATAGTACATTACATGACAGGGCAGTCCAAAAGAAATACAATGTGAGCCACAAATATAACCACATATATAATTTAAAATTTTCTAGAAGCCACAATTAAAAATGTAAAGAAACATGTAGAATTAATTTTATTCGTGTACACTAATTGACCCAATATAACCACAATATTATCATTTCAGCGTGTAACCAACATAAAAATTATCAACAACACGTTTTACATAATCTCCATCTAAGTCTTTAAACTCCTGTGTGTATTTTACACTTAACAGCAGACCTCCAACTGTCCTAGCCACGCTACAGGTGCTAGACAACCATGTGTGGCCAATGGTGACAGCAGTGGACAGCACCTTTGCCTCCACTTCCTGACATCTGATCTGTCATAATCAGTTCACCAAATCTCTAACAAAACTACTCTTACTTAGAGTCCCCAATAACCACCCAACTGACAGATGTAATAGACAGACTCAGTCCTTATCTTCCTGGATGCCTGAGCTGTGTTTGATCCTCTTAAACACCACGTCCTTAGAGCCATTATTTGGCAGCTGATACCTTGCAGTCTCCTAGCTCTGGAAGCTCTCTCATGAGTCCTTCTCTGTCTAGGAGACATGCACTCCTTTCCCTCCTCCCATTCCTTGTACGCTGGTATTTAAGAGTCCAACCTTTGGTCACTGTTCTCCTTATTCCACACCATCTGGGCGATCTAACCCTCTCACTGGTTAATCACCCTCTCTGAGATGACCCATACATAAATCCCTATCTCCGATGAAGCCACATCCTACAGAAGTTTCAGACTTTGTATCTAACTGACCTCTGCATGTCCCCTAGGTACCTGAACGTCTGACATGTCTAAAGCTGGGGCTGGGGCATCTTATGAGGAAGGAGTACTGAGCAGCAGCAAATCTGTGGGAGTGGGTTAAGATAAACCAAAGCGACAGTGAGGTGCTGCAAAACCTCACAAGTAACAAGAGTCAGACTTACTGTAGGACTTAAAGCATTTCATTCAATCTCTCTGAATCTCTTTCTTTGTATATTAAAGCATGGGCAATAGCAGCTGCTTTCTGAATTACTGAGGTAAAAATGATTTATATTTAATTTGATTTAAATCATGTATGTAAACATTTCTAGGAGAGTCTGAGGGCAAACTACATTAAATTTAAATTAAATTTAAATTACTATATTTGAACTTAAATATAAAGAAGTTATAACTATTATGCTTTATCATAAAATTAAAGAAAAATAATTATGAGGACAGCCAAGTAGTTATTAATCTAAATAAACAAATCTGAACAAGCTAGATAACATTTAGGTCACACCTCTTCTGAGATGTTCTAAATAAATAGTCATTTTTACAAAGCTCACCTGTAATTATTTCTAATGGTTATAACATTTTCTTTGGGAAACACTGTGCATGTCAGGACAGCATCAAAAAAACACATGTCTGTGCTTCAAATATTATTTGCTCTTAAAACATTGTTAACATTGCTCCTATCATGGGTCTCTGCTATCAACTGTGTGAGAGTAGACAGTGTAATAAATAAAGGCTCTATAGTTTTCAGTTGAGTATTGCCCCATCTTAGAGTAAAACGTGTTTCAGCTTACTTGCACAAGCATTAAATGAGGCTTTAGGTATTTAAATACATGCCAACTTAAAAAAAAAATCACACAAAAATTTTTCTATTTCTAGTTATTTTTTTTAAACAGAATTTTAGTAATTTTACTATGCCCTGCAAGTCAAATGTTCTCGTTCTGATAAAATGATGATTCAAATTAAGCCCCATTTATTAAGCTTATAAAATTTTTTGGATGACCTCCCACAAAAACTTGTCTTTCTACTCATGATAGATCAATTTTCAGCTGTTAACTATCATGAGGCAGCTTTGTTCTTGCTAAAAATGCAAGAGCTGAAAGGGCAAAAACTTGCAAAATTCCAAAGCTATTGTGATCAGTTATGGGTGGCTGATTGTTGACTGGATCCATAAAGAAGGAGTCTGAGAGAACAATTCAGCTATTAAATGAACTGGAGAGCCAGTTGCTAAAGAGCAGAAGGAGGAAGAAGGGAAAAGGGTGGTCATAGAATAGTGTCCGCGTTTCAATAAAGGTAGGATTTGATATCACTGATTTTTGCCAAGTAACAGAAGGATCTGGAAAAGGCTCTAAGAATTCGGACAAAATATGGACACAAGTGTTTTGATGAAAGTAAAGGCATATCCTTTTAAGAAAACCACGAAGAGTAGCTCCACATTTATCCTTAGTATGTGTCATGCACTGCCTTCTTTCTTAAAAAGCTTATTGAAATACGTGTTGGGCTCTATTCGCTGCTCATTATGTCTGTGAGATTCTTGCCATTTTGTAACCTGGAGCAGTTGTTTGCTTTTTCTTTCATGTGGCTAGAACTTCCTTATATATGTACACTACGCTTTATTTATCCATTATGTGAATGAACATTATGTTATTTGTAGTTTTAGGCAATTAGAAATAAAGCTGCTATAAACGTTCTTGTTCACCTCTTGTGGACATAAACTCCTATTCCTCTAGGGTATATTCTTAGCAGTGGGACTGCTGGGTCATAGGGAAGGCATATGTTCATCTTTAGTAGACACTGACCACCTTTTTCTAGTGTGGTTGTATTAATTCACTCTGATAAGCAATGAGATTTCCAGTTGCTCCACATCCTTGCCAATACTTGGTATTGCTAGTCTTTTTTTACATTAGCTATTGTGGGGGTATGTTGGTCTCATTGTAGTTTTAATTGTTGAATAATGATGTAAAACACTTTTTTTTGTATTTTTTTTTTTTTTGCCCATTTGGGATCTTTTTTTTTTTTTTAATGAGGTAACTGTTTAAATCTTTTGCCCATTAAAAAAACTGGGTTATCTTTTTCTTATTGATTTGTCAGAGCTCTTTATTGTAAGACATTCTTTACATATATATGTCTGAGTTGAACTTCACTTTAACCCAGTGAATTTGGTCCTTTGTTACCCTCTTTTAATAATGGGAAACCGGAGGCATGTGATATTTTAAATTAACTTACCAAGATGAAATAGCTTGTACGCAGAATGCTGGTATGATTCCAGAATTCCTGCCTTAACCACTAGGTTATCCTTTCTCACCCAAACAGCAACAGATCCTCCAGGTTACAAAGAGGTCAAACTTATATCTGTTCCTACCCATCAAAAGAGTATATAGACTTTTTACAATCTTGTGCGAGTAAAGGCCAATGAATTCATCGAAAGATCTTCACAGTAAAAGAGTAGGTCCTGCAGAGTACATATGTGGTAGCTAGTCTCCTATAGTAACCACCCAGGGGAACTGTTCTGACCTCTATATCTTTTGAAGGTTCTATCCTTTCTTCTGATAAAGGGAAAAACCAGGAACTTGAGCTCAACTGGTCATTAAACATTTGTTGACACTTTTTTTTTTAAAGAGGAAGCTGTTAATTCCAGTGTCTCTGCCAAATTTCACTCAGGTAATTGCACTAGGGTACATTAATGCTGCAGGTAGGGAAAAGGCAAATTGGCAGAGAAGTTAAATGTGTGGTCAGTCCTTTCCATCTAAATCCTCTTGATAGCTTCAATTAAATGAATGAGCACTTTGCCTTCCTTCCTGTCCTTGTGTGAAATGCCATGAAGCTATGGAAATTCTACTGAGTTCCGCCTAAGAAACTGGCTTCTCTTCAAAAAGTGAAGTGATCTTACTATATCTTTTACTTTTCTGAAGGACCTGTAAAGTTTAATTAGCTAATGTATTGTAATGTTTGCCAAGGTCTCAGAGTAAAGGATGATACTGTTACAAATTACTGATTATTTTTCATTTTCAAGATGTTTAAAATATTGAAACAGGGGGAGCTACAAAACTCTCTAATCTTAATGTGCTAATCAGTCACCAAACTTTCTGAATGCAAGTCAAAAATGTAATATACCTGAGATAATCTTTGTTAAAGGCAAAAAGAGATCTTTATAAAGGTAATATAAACTCAAATATCTGTTCTTAATCAGTATGCTAATGTGTCTTTAAATACACTGTCAAACTGCCTAATAAGGTAAAGTCAAGAACTGAATACTATTTGCAATTTCCAAATAACATCAGTCATTACCAGTTGCCCTAGGCTTTTCTTGGGCCAACACTATACGTGATTGAATAATTCTCCTTTAATTAGTACAGTAATGAATAACTACAACTTCTAAGCTTTGAGTATTTAGATCCAATTTCATTTCCTTTAGTTTTATCTCTAAGCCAGAACCACCACCTGTCTATTATAGAACACAAAGTATGTTTCTATTTTAAAAACAAGAGCTGTGAACAGTAAATGATTTATGAAAAATTGTGGATGTAATTGTTAAGTCTCTGTGTTCAGTCCAAAATGCAGAGCTGGTCAATGGGAAATACTTTTCATACCCTTGAACTGAGTACCTCAAATTTCATCAATAACAAAGAAAAATCCCACAGTTATAAACTTGTTGGCTTTTTGCACGCATGCCAGACCTGGAAAGGCAAAATCTAACTTAAAACTACCTTGCCTGAAGTTCTGGGGTCACAGAATTCCCTAAAAATCCAGACATATTATTGTTATAATTTTGGTTAAGAGAATAATACAGTTACAAGCAAAAATGATTTCTTCTCTTAATTCAGCAGAAAGTCTGATAAGACCTGAAAATTATGTCAAACAATAGTTGTTGGCATTAGCAATCAATGGAAAGCTAAAGAAATTGCATTCTGATAGTGACTATGAGGATGTTACACATGGATGTGTCACATCCAAAGTCACATATTCAGAATACCTACATGCCTGCATTTAGTACTTTTAGTGTAAGCAAAATAGCTATTCTGAATATTTATTATTCTTTAATTAATGGAAAGTGTCCATCTGTGTCTTTCCTGCACAGAAACTTTTGTGATCACACTGAAATTAGAGCAAAATCAACAGTAAATTCAAAGTGTTATCCAGTGGATATCATATTTGAAAACCAAATATTTTTCACTCATGGTAGTTCTATTCTAGTAAACTCAAAAACCGTCTGCTGGTCCTGGTCCTTTCATTCAGTCTCCAGTACCTTGATGATCAAATACTTCTGTGATTTTTTTTTAATACAGTCATCCTACCCTGTTTCCCTACGCATTTACTATTGAGAAAAATCTTTCACAGTTAAGATATCCCCTTATCTAAACATCTCCACTATCCACTAAGCAAGTATTCTGAAATCATACTTTCTTCTTTCCTCTTCTTTTCTTTCTTTTTCTTTCTTTCTTTCCTTTTCTTTCTTCCTCTCTCTCTCTCTCTCTCTATTTCTTTTATTTCCCTCCTTCCCTCCTTCTAGATTTATATATTTGAGAGAGAGCGGGCATGTGCGCATGTGCAAGCTGCATGAGTGGGGGGAGGGGCAGAGGGAGAGAGAGAAAATCTACAGCAGACTCTCTGCTGAGTGGGGAGACTAACATGGGGCTCGATCCCATGACCCTGAGATCATGATCTGAGCCAAAACTAAGAGTCAGATGCTAAACTGACTGAGCCACCCAGGCACCCCACACATTCTTTAACTTGAAGTAATATTCTTGATGAAATGTAACTACTGACTCAAAGAGGATCAGGACAGATTTAGAACATGGGATTTAAGCTGAAATGAGGTTAAGGTGAGTGAGGCACTAAGAGGGTGAAATTTAAGGGCCTTGAGAATGAATGTCTCCTTCAGTTGTGTACCCCGTGCTTCCCTGGCCTTACCTTAGTCCTGGCCCTGCACAGGATACAACTGCTGAGAGAGCTGGGGCTAGATGAAAAGCCTAAACAGGAGCGTTAAGGGGACAAGGACCAGAAATTCAAGGGGACTGTGTGGTCATGGAAGGGAGGATCTAAAGGGGAAGATGAAAAGAAAGAAACTGAAATGTAGGAGCACCAAAGACAAAGTCTAGTAGAATACAAGACAGTTTTTCCTTGGAGCCACAGTTAGAGACCCTATTCTGAATAGGGAACCAAAAAGAAAGGATGTCACTATTTCATCAATTCATGATCTGAGCATATCTTGGCTATTACTTGAAGTGTTAGCTTCATTCTCACTTCTTTATGTTCAAATTAGTTTTCTTGCTAACATTCCTTGTATTATCTAGCATTTTCCCTTTTCAACACTCATATAATTTTAATTATTTGCTTGATATTTGTCTTGCTTGTCAAATGGAAGCTAAAGGTATGCAGAGAGCTCATTCACTACTGGAACATCGGCAGTACCTGGGACCTATTAGGCACTCATAAATAACTGTTAAATGTCCTTAAATCTTCTTGGAATTACTGGTCCAGTTAGAAAGAATTTATAGTGTTGTGACCGTGTTTCCCCATTTTCTTATCCTTCCAACGCTGGACAAAAGAAGATAAGTTTGGATCTTGCAAGATAACTGAAGTCAGAAAAATAAGTTAGAACATACTAATAGTGATTATAAAAATTTTTAATTTCATTTTTCTTATTGAATCTTGATAGTTCTTTATATATGCTGGATACAAATCCTTTATCAGATATGTGTTTTGCAAGTATTTCCTCCAAATCTGTGGCTTGTCTTTTTATTCTTGTTAACAGTGTCTTTCAAGGAACAGAAGTTCTTGATTTTATGAAGGCTAATTTCCTTTCTTTTAGAGATTGTGTTTTTAATGCCATACCTATAAAATCTTTATGTAACCTAAGGCTACAAAAATTTCCACCATGTTTTCTTTTAGAAGGTTTACAGTTTTTTTTTTTTTTTTAAAGATTTTATTTATTTGACAGAGAAAGACACAGCGAGAGAGGGAACACAAGCAGGGGGAGTGGGAGAGGGAGAAGCAGGCCTCCCGCTGAGCTGGGAGCCCAATGTGGGGCTTGATCCCAGGACCCCGGGATCACGACCTGAGCCGAAGGCAGACGCTTAACGACTGAGCCACGCAGGCGCCCCTACAGTTTTAGTTTTTATGCATATTGTATATGGCGTGAGTTACAAGTCAAGATTCGGTTTTGGGGTTTGTTTTTTGTTTGTCCTATTATTGTTATTTTTGCATATGGATGTCCAATTGTTCTGGGACCATTTTTTTTAAAAAACAAACAAAAAAAACCCTCTATCAAAAATCCATTTTCCAGGGCGCCTGGGTGGCTCAGTTGGTTAAGCGACTGCCTTCGGCTCAGGTCATGATCCTGGAGTCCCTGGATCGAGTCCCGCATCGGGCTCCCTGCTCGGCAGGGAGTCTGCTTCTCCCTCTGACCCTCCTCCCTCTCATGCTCTCTGTATCTCATTCTCTCTGTCTCAAATAAATAAATAAAATCTTTAAAAAAAAAAATCCATTTTCCAGTGTATGCATATGGGTCTATTTCGGGACTCTCTATTCTACTCCATTGTTTAATGTATCTATCCTTTTGTCAATACCACACATTTTTGATAACTTTACTTTATAATAAGTCTTGAAATCAGGCAATGTCAGTCCCCAAACTCTGTTCTTATTTTTCAAAATTATTTCAGCTAATCTAGGTCCTCTGCCTTTCCTTGTAATTTTAGAATCATCTTGATGATTTCTTCAAAAAGTCCTGCTGGAATTTGAATATGGTTACAGTGAGTCTTCATTAATTTTGCTTTTAACTTTAAATACTTCAGCTGTGTCAGCAAATCCAAGTCCAGTGGCACTGCAGATAAGCTTCAGACAACGAAGAATACAACGGATCTTAAGTAAGTGCTAATCAGAGAAAGATATTAAACTACCTACCGATGATCCTACACATCCTAGGAATGTAGGAAATGTTCACTGGCTAGATCTCCTGATGACTCACAAAGATGAAGGAGCTACACAGTCTCTCAAGCTTAAAGGAAATGCTATCAGTTACGCCCAAAGAAGATAATCTTACTACAGCTTTTCCATATTGTCATGATCTTTACAAAAGAAATGATTAGTCAGGCACAAGGTCCACTGAACTTTTTATATCCATATTCATGTATATATATATATATGTGTGTATATATTTTAATTTCAAAAGGCAGTATATACATATATACTGCCTTTTGAAATTAAAATCTCTCAACCATCCACATCTAAAAGAAGGGTTTTCTGCTCTCGACCAACCATATCTAAAAGAAGGGTTTTCTGAAACGCCAGAAGAAAAGCCTCATCTCATACAGTGGTACTGGCACAGATTAAACATCAGCATAATTAGATGAGAACTTTCAACCTTGTTTCCAAAATATCCTTTTTCGCCATACATTAGACCCAGCAAAACATAAAAGTATTTCACCTGGATGAAGATCTGTACCTGGTTGGCTAGTCAGTCCCGGGAGAGATTCCTGCAACTGATAGGTTGAGGTCGAGGATGATGTGCCATCAGCCGCCGTGTTATTTGATGTCATATATGCTCCATACGTGGATGCTGAGTAATACTGGGCATACTGGTTTTGGCCAAAGGCTGTGTAGGATGGGTAATCCTGAAATAATAATGGAGACATATGTGTGCTTGAAGGAGAAATTACTTCTGGTATGCTCCTAAGAAAAGCAATCACTATGGTAACTGAAAGATTAGTATCTGGCTCCATTTGTTTTTGGAGTCCACAGTTTTGAGGTGATCCTAGTGAGTGCACACAGTTACGAACTACCCTGCTGGCTTCGCCAACCAGGTCCAGCACATAATTCTCAAACTGCCTGAAGGCTGCATATGCCTCACTTGACCATGATTACTTATTCGGGGATGCACATCATAAGGTCTTATGCACTGGGAGAGAAGAGAGGGTAAGCACCAGTTCTTACACATCTTCTAATATCACCAGCAAGGAGATGATATGCCTACCCCTTCTCAGTTTCCATATGGACCTCAGTTGGCGTTTATGTGATTTCTGTTACCCTTCTACATTACTCTTGATAATTATGCATGAAATAAAGAGTAAATAAAAGAAAATGAATAAGAGGCTTTTTTTTTTTTTTGAGAGTTTTTTTTACCCAGCCTTTTATAGGCTATGTGTCATCTAAGGGCTTGACTTAAAGTCTCTAGTGAGGTTTTCAAATACTGAGTTTGCCTCATTTGCTAGAGAAAAAAAAAAGAAAGTATTGGATCAACTCCTCTGACCTGCCCTTTATTAAAAATTTCTAAGAACCTTAAAGTGATCTAAGTAATCCTTCAAAATCCTTTTACATATTAAGGTAACAAATAAGAATTTGTTGCAATAATTGGTGTTCAATGTATCTAGCATGTTGTAGCCCAAATTGTTATCAGTGATGACAAATCCTTGGTCAGGATTAAGATTCCCTGATACATGTTCCTAAGGAAACAAAGATCCACATTTGATGTGGTTTCCAAAAAAGGAAGTTCTTTATATAAGTAAATATGTGTATAAGCAAATATGTGTATTAACAGAAAGGATTAAGTACAGATGACTCTTGACCAACATGGGTTTGAATTGTATGGGTCCACTGATAACGTGGATTTTTTTTTCAATAAATATAGAACAGTACTATAAATGTATTTTCTCTTCCTTATGATTTTCTTAATAACATTTTCTTTTTTTCTAGCTAACTTTATTGTAAGAATACAATATATAATACATATAACATAAAGTTTGTGTTAATTGGCTGTTTATGTTATCAGTAAGGCTTCCTGTCAACAGTGGGCTATTTTAGTTAAGTTTTGGAGGAGTCAAAGGTTACACATGGGTTTTTGACTTTGTGGGGGGCTGGTGCCCCAACCCCTGTATTGTCTGGTCCAACTCTAGTATGGCAGGAAACAAATTCTATTTGTCTGTTAATTCAGGATCTGATGTTCCCCATCACCACCTGTAAGCTAAGGAAAAAAACCTCTCAACAATACTTGGACAAAATTCTTAGCAACATATCTTTCTCAGAGTAAAACAATTACACAGTACTTACTTGGTGTCAGGCAGTCTTCTAAGGCTTTAAGTGGATTTACCCATTTAATCCCCACACCCTCCTATGCGGTATTATTACCCCATTTCACATTGAGGGGGATGGAGGCACAATGTGGTTAAGTGATCTATCTGCTTGAAGTCAGACAGCTAGCAAGCTTCAGAGCTGGAACTGGAACACAGCGAAGCTGACTCCAACATCTGTGTGCTGAAGTTCTCCCTGAGGCTGCTAATGTCCTTATGGGAAGATGAAGTGCCTTAGAGGAAAGGTACAGACTGCTAGCTATTGGTGACTAAAACATCTTTTTGTACTCAAACTTTTCTCAGAGATCTCCCCTTCTCTTCATCCCACTACTGCCACCCTGGTCCAAGCTACCTTCACTTCCTGTTGGAGCCAATGGACTGGTTTTCCAATTTGTTTCATTTCTAGTTTTAGTTTTCTCCAAAGTGCCTAAAGCCAGAGTAATCTTTTCAAAACATAAACTGTATGATGTTATTCTCCTGTTCGAAATCCTTCCCACTGGGCTTGGAATAAAACTGAAATCCCCCACAGAGGGATACACATACAGAGCCCTACATACAAACACAGAGAGCCAGGGCCCTGCCTATCTTCATAAATATGCTTCTCCATCTGCCCTCATGCACAAACTAAACCCTCCCCTTCTTTGAATTCACTGGCACACCAAGGATTTCACCTCTCAGAGGTTTAGTACCTGCTACTTTCTATGCCCGAAACACCCCGGCCCTTCTTCTTCACCAGAGTCTTAGAAGACTTGTCTCAAATGTCATTTCCACAGACAAGCCTTCCACAAGATCTTCCTTACTCAAAATTAGATTTCTATTAATATTTTAATAGGACTCTGTTCTGACTTCTCATGCTTTCCAATTCTATATTTACTTATGTGTTTATTGGTTTATTGTCCTATCCACTCCTGTCCCCATTTACATGTCTCCAGCACACAGACCAGTTCCTAAGACTTGATAACTACTCAGTAAGTATTAACTAAAATAATAGACTGGTATTCCAACCATGGTCCAAAATATAGGTTATGTGTTATATTGGAGCCACTGTATTTAAATGTTCAGATAGTATTGGATCTGTTTTATGCCATAAATCTTTCTTCTCCTTTATGAATCTTTCCTTAAATCCTCCCAAGTAGAACAGAGTAGTCTTTCCTTTATGCTACCTACCACTCTGCCTAGTATATATTTCTATTATTATATTCATTATATCCTACCCTCTTTTCATATTATTTTCTTATCTGTTTCTTTAGGATTGCTTCCTTCCAGACAGCAGAGAACAATGACATTATTTTTGAATCTTCAATGTCTAGTCAAAAGTCTAATGGATAGTAAGTGCTCAGTAAATGTTTCCTAAATCAATAAAAAATAAGTAAAACGAAGCTACCTGGATTATCAAAAATTCTCAATATTTTTAAATATAAAATAGGCATACCCAGCTTTAATGTTTAATATTAAGAAAACATTTTTCTAACCAATGCCAAATGACAGTTTAATTCTATCAAAAATATTATTTTTCCACACTATTTAATAATCACAATTTTTTTTTTACTTTTGTTGCATTAATAAGCATTAAGAAGGCAATTAATATAATTCCTTCAGTAAATCCAAAGAGCACACTTGTGTGATAACTTAGATTTTAGAATATAGAATATATAAAAGTCCAACAACTATGTTAAAGTAAAATAGTGTACTGTCCACTAAGGAAATCAACTACCCTTCTATCTCAACTACTCTGAACATGACTGAGAACTAGGGAATAAGGACAAAAGATTCTTTTTTTTTAATTTTTTTTTTTAATTTTTTTTTTTATTCTTATGTTAATCCCCATACATTACATCATTAGTTTTAGATGAAGTGTTCCATGATTCATTGTTTGTGCATAACACCCAGTGCTCCATGAAGAACGTGCCCTCCTCAGTACCCACCACCAGGCTAACCCATCCTCCCACCCCCCTCCCCTCTAGAACCCTGTTTGTTTTTCAGAGAAGGACAAAAGATTCTGAAGTGTCAGTATATTCACTCATCAGAAACATTCACTCTTGCTCCACACATAATTCGAACAAACTAGATTTTAGAACTCACAAAAATACTAAGAAAACATAATTAGGAGGAGGACTAAGGACTGCTAGAGGCAAGCACAGTGACAAACAAAAATTACAGCTGTCAGGAAAGTAGGAATCAAACATTTATTAAAATGAACCACAGGACTAGAAGAAAAAAAATCCAAGAGGCATTTGGTTTAGTAACAAATATTCTGGACTAAAATTGTCATAACCTAATTATTGGTTGTAGTTCAATCTCTTAACATTCATAATATCTTGTCAAAAAAATAAAATTATGTTTAGTACAGTTTAAAATAATAGGAAAATATGCAATACATTTTGTAGTTCTATGCCAAATGATTAAAATGATCATGGCTTAAAAATTTAAAGGGCAAACTTTCAGCAACCAGAAAACCTAAAATACCCAGAATAACACAGATCCCAAGAATTCTGGAAAGCTACTTTTTACCACCTTGAAATGCCATCTTAATTTTAAATAAAGAAACCTTTTTCTAGGAGAATATGCACTTATATGACAACCTGAAACTATTCTTCAAAGATGTGAAACAGATACAAAAAGCCTAAATACAAAAAAGCTACTATACCTGTTGTGAACCACTAAAATTCGTTGAATTGGAGACTGAATTATTTGCATAAATAGTAGATGATGGCGCAAAACTAGAACCTAGAAATAAAGAACAAATTGCATTTAAAAAGTATTTCTTTGCAAAATAATAATAACATTTCACTTCGCAGAATCCAACGAAAGAAATATATTTTTAATTTTGTTAAGGCAACAAAACATGAAATTTGAAGTTGAAAGATTTATAAGGAAAAATGTGCTTAGCTCTATCCCTCTTGTGACAACAGTTAAAGTCTTTGCTATAGATGTCTGTTGGACTAAACAGGAGCACATGGGAACAGTCTTAAGGACAGCAGCTAACCTTTAAAGGTTAAATGTCTAGAAGAGCAGAGGTTTTCAAAGAATAAAATGTGATGCAGACAGAGTACTCCTAGGAAGCTACTGGAACTTTCAAATGGTCATACCAACTGCATATGCACACAGAAACCATTTGAGTTAAAATGTGGATGGGTTTAGCTTAGGAAACAGAGAACCAACTTAGAATTGATGCTTACAGCACCCTGTCTTTTCTTTCCTCCTATGTCCTTTCCCTAGGTCCAAGAGAGATGTGAAGTGGGGCTCAGACTCAAGGAAGAGCTGTTCACACTACAGTCACCTAGGGTTTGAGAGCCTTCTAAAATTTGACTACACAGTTAGAAATTTAATTATTTTTTAAATTCAAATTTTAAATTATTTTTTTAATTAAAAACAAGTGAAATATCAATTTAAAGATTAGTTTTTTAAAACATACATTCTACAGAATGGACTTATGAGGAAGTAAAATGAAAGACTATTGACACAGCTGATTATTTGTTTTATCAATGTGTTCTGAATTGCAACGGTATTATGTAATTAATGCAAACTGACCTGGCCCAGAATATCCAACAAGTATTTGGGGAAATAAATGAAAATACATTCATGGTTGCTTTCATACTCCTAACTGAAGCTGTGTGGCTCACTGTGGCTTTACCATTTATGCAACTATATTTCTACCTACAGTTTAGGTAAAAGGAGACCTGCCATTTCAGCCAAAAAGGTCTAGGTAATTATTTCATTTTAGTCGATGGACTAAAATTTCAACACTAGTTGATTAAAAAAGTATGTTCATGTAACCCCTAATTTATGACTAACAATATAGATAAAATGACAGAAACAAGCTTTTAATGTATTTACTATATCGCTAAAATTCTGCAACTACTACATAATGATCAGATGTAGAAGCAAAATTAAATACTCAGATACGGAGGATTTTTGCAGGGGGAGGTACAAATTACATAAATATTTCTAGTAAGAAATAGAGTATTTCTCTATAATAGAGAGGAGGGGTATTTGAGGAACGAACAGAAAATCCAAAACAGTTCAATGGTAAATAGGACTTAGAAAGGTACTAATTCAATTTTAAATATAATCAAAGCAACATTACATACTTAAGGAATACAGACAAGAAAATACTGGGACTTTTTATGAATCTTTGAACCTCACTTAAGGAGATGCCCTACGTGTGACTGACGTGGCCCAGAGGTTACTCTGCTTGGACCTAATGTCCTGCCAATTATATACAACCTCAACTTAAGTACTGAAATTCGGTATGGGTCATCTTTCCTGATGTATATTCAATTCTTTTCACCATGTTTTTTTTCCCCCCTAGTTATTTGTCTTTCCTGATGTGAAGAGCAGTAGCAATTAAAACCATTTTCATGAAGGCATATTCCTACTCTGAAGCCAAGGAGTCTCATCCAGAGAATTCCTCCTCACGTAACACGCTTCCTGTGTGGTGGCTTACCTGGCATCTGGTAAGAATAAGGCGTCTGGCCTGGCTGTGGGGTAGAAAACCCCGGGCTGTAGCTGAGGCACCCACTCTGTAACGGGGACTGAGTCTGTGAAAGTCCGCTCTCTGTCTTGATGCCCGGCAACATCACGCCCAGATCTGTTTGGGAAACACACGTGCAGACCCTTGCATTAGTAAAATGACCTTGCTCCTGAGTTGTAACTTATGCTAGAATATCTAAGCACTAAGCAAAGGAGCAGAGAGAAGACGTGAGATACCGTATGTGGGCAGGCTGTAGGGCTGTCCTGTCTGTGAGTAGGCTGTGTAGACGGCTGGCTGCTGCATCCCCGAATACTGAGTCTGGCCTGCGTAGGCAGACATTGTTTGAGCTGCTGGTGTAGAAAGAATGTGTGGATAGGGCCTAAATATCAGAAAAATAGCATTACTGTGGCAACAAAGACTGCACATTATTTCAGACAGCTTAGATTCAGTGAAACCTTATAAAAGCCAGGAAGTAATCCTCTTCTTTATCCACAATACAGTTCTAACAATAGGGAAAGGACAAGAGTCCAAACGTCCGAGCTACAGATCAGTCTAGTGACTTAGGACAAATGGTTTAAACTCCCTAAAGACTTACACCTCACCTGTAAAATGAGAAATTTGGATCAGATATCGTATCTAAAGTCTCTTCCAAGTCTATAGTACTTGTTTACCTCTGAAATAGTATTCTAATTAATGTGCAGGGCAGGGAAGGGGGGCCCAGACCAGTTAGCATGCTCATGAGCATACTCGCAGTCACTACGAGTGACCTACTGCTCTACAGCGGATACAAGAGTCATGAAAAGCCCTACCAAGAACTCTCTACCAAGAACGGGACATTTAAAAAAAGAAAAGAAAGGAAAAAGGTAGGCAGCTGCTTCCTGAACAGAAATGGAATGCCACTCCCTTTATCATGCCACATTTTACAGAATGTTCCTGAATGGGTATCCAAACACCAGTCTGTACTTAAGAGTAGAGACTGTAGCTGGTTGCAGAGATTAACATTTAAATGTGTGTGAATCATGGCTCCAAAATCTTAACACATCTGGCTGATTGTAACCAAATTCAGATATGTACCTAATATTGTTAAATTTGAAATTTCTACCACTGTCTTCAGTAAGTTGATTTCATTTGTTATAAAAACAACAGAGCACATTATTCAAAAATATGTTTCTGAGAACTTGAAATCCAATGAAAATAATGGAATATGGAACAAATTATGAAGCGTTAACGTTTGAATAAAATATAATCTTTTTAGATTTTCTTTAAGCTAGTCAGCATTTTTGACTTTCCATTAAGAAATCAGTGTTTTCTGGTTTGAGCTTGATGCTTTCCTCAAGGTATACAAAGATCCAGAATTAACGGAATTGTCTGGACAAACATGAGTATATCTCTATTTCTAGATTTGTAAAGGACATTTATCCGTATGTCTAATCCACCCAACTGATTTATACAAGCATTCATCTATTCAACTATCTATAACACACTTATATACGTAAAGGTATCCCAATATGAAGTTATGTTGTGTGAATACAGATTAATAAAGATAATCCTGGAAAGTTATTCTAACAAATCTGAAAGAATCTACTGAGCACTTACTTGGAAGGATAGAGCTGTGGGGAATATTGATGCGCTGATCTGGGGCTGTAGCCACTACTTGTTATTACTGTAAAACACAAAAACCAGTGCAAAAAATAGTTGCTTCATGAGTAAGTTTCACTAGAATGACAAAACCAGTTTGAAGAAATTATCATGTTCAAGAGCTGTCTCTAATAATTCACTTATTTTCTATACAGAAAAAATTCATTTTCTAAACAGAAACAGATGCCTAAATATTTTCTTCTAATTGAACTGCTTCAAGTTTGCTCTAAGAGCATAAAATGAAATATTCCAGCATAAAATGAAATCTTCTCACAAATCCTTTCTCTCTGTCTTTCTTTTGCTTTCTCACATCAATAGCATATTCTTATGTATGATGAAGTATGAATAAACATCTTTGATTATAGATCATTAAGATTTCTTTCATGACAAAGTAAATTTTCAAAATTTTCAGACCTTATGTTTTATGTTTTAAATTCCAAATATGACAGCAACATATTGCTCTTCTTCCATATTTATTCTACTAAAAATACAATAAAAATTCAGGAAAAATGTGAAGTTCCAGCTTCACTTTGAAATTATAAAATGCTATCATTTTATATTGCCTCGAAGTTTACCAATCAGATGACAGTTAAGAATGCAGAGTCCAAAATGTCTGAGTACTAACTGGAATATGCATAGAAAGCATGAGGGATAAGGCACCACGTCTTAAGAAACATAATTGCATAATGCAGCAGTAATCATATTTTACAAATATATTTTGAACTATCAGAGAAAGCTCTTTTTTGAGAAGAACTTAAAGGTGAAAGCCAGGTCCTATTAACATTTTGTCCTACCATGCAGCCCCAAACTGGAATACATTCAGAAGTTTGGAAGTTTCTCTTTCCCTTCACCATCTGCCTTGACTAAGACAGATGTATTGCAAATATATGGACTCCAAAGTATTGAGGCAGTCCCTTCAGAGCCAATCCATACTGGGCAGGCACACAGAGTGTCTTTATTAAGCCATCTGCTGTTCATTCACTTTTCAAAAAGATTAAAGTAGTACACAATGCAGTGCTGGAATTAGTTTAGTCTAATCAATCATAGTTATACTTCAAAGTACTAGGTCCTTCCTAAGTTGTTCATAATAATTCTGGAGCTAAACTTTTAGAGTTATAAAAGTGACAAATAGGTTTAGGTTGTTAACTATTTTATGAAACATGATATATTTCTATATCCAAATGCTATTAAGTACCCTTGTGATCTGTCATTTCATAAACACATAGAATTTAATGTATTTAAAATTCTATTTTGGCCTGTAGGCTCTGAGCATGGACAGTATATTACAGTTTTCATAGCAATAGGTGCAGAAGTTTGTTTTCAAGGATATTATGAATCAATTTTGAAAATCACTGAATATGACGAGAGGTGTCATGTTCTAAATATTTTAATCAAGCAAAATTTAAGTGAATTTGCTATATAAATTTGAAAATCAATTGACCAATGAACCATTAATTTTCTACTGATTTATTAAAGGCTTAATGTTCAAAACTTGTTTCAAATCACTTCAGTGAGAACACTCTTTTTCTACCACACCATAGGCACTAAGTGTACATTACATAATAGCAATAATGTTATTCCCCAGGAAATTCAGTCTGGTTCATTAACTTACAATAGTGAATACTCTTTTTAGCAAAAATATAGTTAAATGAGGCATAACTTCATGTGTTTTTGTCTCTTATTTATAAAATGTCACTTTGGCACACTCAAGACTTTATAGTAATCAGGTCTTCTCAAGATTGCAAATCACAAAGCTTTTCCAAAGAGACATCAAGTAATGAAAAGAACCATCCACCACAGCAGCTTTTATTAAAAAAACAAAAAAAAACAAAAAAACAGGCCAAAGAGCAAAATTATTTCAGAAAAAAGCCCCATATACCTGAATGGAAATCTGAATATATAGGATTTTCCTCCTGCTAATGAATGAATCTAGGCAACATTAAAATAATGTACCCATAACAGTATCAAGGCTTAACATTTAAAATTTCTATTACTATCTGTATGTTCACTTTCTAAATAGAACGCAAAACCTCTGGCTCAGAAAACTAAGATGTTCACACAAAACTTGCTTCTAAACTAAAATGTATATTTATTCTAACTCATGAATCTGCAGATAACCGAAAACAAAAAAATTTGACTAAAGTGGGTTGAGATTATGCTGACCAGAGTAAAGTCTGTTCCTACACAGGGCAGCCTAATCTCCAGTATGGTTTCTGGGCTACCATGTACAGATTTCAGAGATTTTCCTTTCATTCCCCATTGTCATTTCAGTAAACAAGAGATACTACCCCAAAGCACTCAACTTATTATATTCCATCATCTCTGCAAATAAAAGTAAGCAAACTGCTTGTTTTTAAAAGGTCCTGAAAATTAATTACAACAAATTTCTATACAATATTACCAGATTCCCAGAGCATCATGCAAACAATTTTAAGGTTTTATTGTAATTACTGTGTCACCTTAGATCAGAGACTCTCAACGGGGTAGGCAATGGGAAGTGAGGGAGCTGGGCAGGTAGGAATTTTGCCTGTGAGGGGACATTTAAAATGTCTGGAGGCATTTTGGGTTCTCATAACTGGGGAGTGCTACGGTCATTCTGGGATAGACAGTGGGGATGCTGCTAAACCTCTTCTAACACAGAGGACAGATCCTCCCCTACAAACAAAAAAAGAAAAAAAGTTAGCCAAATTTTTAATAGTGCTGCTGTTGGGAATCCCTGACTTAGAACACTGTCGTCCAGAAAAACCTGTCCAACAACCTTCCGTGGAGCTGGAAATGTTCTGTAGCTGAGTTGTTCAACACCGTAGTCACTGGAAGACCACAGGCAGCTCTTAAACACTTGAAATGTGACTGTTGTGACTAGAAAAAACATTTTTCCTTTTACCAAATTTTAAGATAACTGAGACTTAAATAGCCCCCTATGGCTAGTGACTATGGGACAGCACATCCCTAGATAATTCGTAAAAGAAAACTGGACAACTATTTGTAAAGATAATGTGAGTGAATTTTAGACAGGATGGCAGCTCACAGCTATTTCTTTTTCCATTCTTATATTTTCCAATGGGGTAGTACAGAAGGGACTCCCAGACTGATCAGAACACTGCTCTGCACTCATTCATACCAGTGAGCAGCTGTGAGGCCTGGACCCTATGGCCTTCACACCTTTAACTTATCTGCACCTCTGTATTCTTGCCTATAAATCAGATCAGAGACCTCTGAAATTCCTCGTGCGGCTAACATTCTACAATGTTGTCGTTTAGCTATCAGTGAACTTGTGGTATGGTATTTAAGTATGCCAACAGTTCCTTAGGAATTTCACTTCTTTCCCTAAAAATGTGTTCCAATGCATTCACTCTGCAGAAAGTTTACCAGAGTTATGGTAGGTGAACAGTAAAGACTGCTAGAGTAAGTTGCTACCTATTTATCTCCTGGGAGGCAAGTGAATTGCTAGAAAGCCTATGGATTAGCGCATGTGAGTCTCAATGCAGAGCGTAAGAGTTATTACTCTTTCTGTCTGAAATACTAACATTTATGTGAATACACAGCAACTGCTCCCAATCAGTGTGAACTAATGAGAGGGGCTCATCTGTATCTATAAAAATGCAATGTATGCTACCAGGATGCTATACTCAAGGACATGCCTCCACTCTTCATACCTGAAGCACACCCACAGACAACCTCCGTATGTGAGAATATGGATAAAACGTTAAGCTTTATTAAGGTAGACTGGAAGAACCACGATGTAATTACCACAGAAACTTCTCTAGGTTTACTGTTCATCTTTGTGCTATTCAAATTCCTTCTCAGGTTAAAAAAAAAAAAAAATCCTTTCACCAGATAACAAACTAAACAAAATATTGTAGCTTAAAATCTTGAACGAAGTCAACTTAATGCGTGTCCTTTGTGCCCACCTGGGAGTTATCAGGTATTTATATTTAAAAGGATTGCTGTTTAAAGACACGTTATTGTTCTCTTTGAAGCACTGGGTGAAAGTAGTGCTCTCAGGCTGGGTTCTAATGCAACCAGCATGTGTCCTCCCAAAGCCCATTAACCTTTAATACTTGTCACTCAGCTGCTTACACAGGAGGATTTTTTTTAAACCCAGGGAGGAAACAAGGTTATTTAGAAGGAATCAAGTGGATAGTTTTACATCTCGAATGTTGGGAGAGAAGGGAGTTTTTATGCCATTTAAATGGACAAGTCAAGGGAACAAAGCCAACGATTACAACCTAATTATTAAATTAAACACTCTATAAAATAATTCCAAAGGAAGCCAGCCCTGCTTATTCCTAACAAGAAAGTCAGAGGACTGTTCTGCTGTCAACTGAAAAATCCAGCAAAATGATTCCAAGTATAATTTTTTAAAAGTATATACTTTTATGACAATTAGTTCTCCAAAAACTAAATCTAACGCTAAATCAATAAAAACCCACATTCTCAAAACTCCGCTGTTTATTCACCAGGAAGATGGTGAGCACCCCAATGTGTACGTAGCAACGCGTGAGCTTAAGGCTTTACCTGACCCAGTAAAAGTGTCAAGGGTTCCATCTCCAGTGGTGGTTGCCGCTTCGCTGCTGTTCAAAGGCTCTGTTTTGACTGCAAGGAGAGACACTATGTAGAAGAATAAGTACAGGTGAGTTTTATTTCTAAATTTTTATCAAAGACGCTGATTGTTCCACTAGTGGCTTTTCCAACTACCATGGGCATGCAAAAGAGAAAACTTGAGGAAGTCGATGAGGAAAGTTTTGTTAATTTAGCTTCTAGAAAGTGGACATGCATTTGCAGAAGATTCAGTATAAAAATCCTCTGACTAAGCTAGTTCTCTCAGATCTGGGTTTTAAAGGCAGTCAACCTTATAAAGGGAAGCAGGAGTACACATATTTGCATTTGTAACTCACCTAAGCACCCTCTGACATTAGAGTCAAAAGACAGAAAAAACGAATCACAGTCGGTCTTCAGCCCATTTAATCCAAATCATAACAAAGAGATTTACTAGCTTGTATTTTATTCTTCCCAAGGAGACATTAAAAAAAAAAAGACTGATTGCCTAAGAGCACAATGGAGGCATATGGAAATACAGAGACCACGGGCCTGTTCCTGAGATGGGTGAAAAATGAGGCACTCTAAATAAATTTCTGCTCTTAAATACACTAAACAGTCATAAGATGTTGGGGTTTTTATTTTAATGGTAAAACAATTTTTAATACATTACAGAGATAAGCAGAGAGAAAGAGATCATTTCTACAGCAGTGAGTACATCTTCTGAAAACTCTTCAAAATGTTATTATTACTCTGAAGTAGTCTATTTTGCCAAAATCCTCACTTGGGAACGATGTGAGCAGGCACACCTCATCACTGTTATTAGATGCAGTGAGTGGGGGAGGGGGGCCGTGAAAAAGCCTCGACCTGTTTTTGTCACACCATATTTTCCCTTTGTGGGCAAAGCTCTGCTACATACATCACAGAAGCAAGGGAATCAACTAAATTATTTTCTACTTAACACCTCTTATGTTTCCTGGTCATAAAACGGAATGATACAGTTAAATAACTCAGAAGCAAGCAGAAAACTATAAAGAAAGCTGAAGACTAGCCAACCATGAGCAAACATGGCAAAAAGAACAGTGGGGTCAGAGTGTCCCCATCAACCAAGCAAGTCAGCAATGTTACTCTGTTAGAAAGGCAATTAACTGATGGAGAAACATGCAGTAATGATTATGCTCTCTTTCCACAGAAACAGAATTGACTGGACTCCCCCCAACCCTCAGTGAGCCCTGGGGTTAAGTTAGCATCCATGACTGAATAATGTCATGAAGATTTGCCCAAAGATTCAGAGGAGAACTGTAAAGTTTGGAAAGCAGAAGAAATTTGGATTACTTATCCTAGCAAAAGGGAAGTTTGAGGTTACCCTATTTTTCAATAGCAACAATAATCTGAGGACTAGGGTTTAGTTATTTGTATAATGATAAATAATGAATTGGTGGTTAAAACTTTATGGTAGTAAAATTTACATAGTAGTCCGTTTATAGTTATACCTGACTACTAATTATATTTCCCACTACAAAATTATTTACTAATGGGGCACCTGGGTGGCTCAGTGAGTTAAGCATCTGCCTTCGGCTCAGGTCATGATCCCAGGGTCCTGGGATGGAGCCCCACATCGGGCTCCCTGCTCGGTGGGGAGCCTGCTTCTCCCTCTCCCACTCCCCCTGCTTGTGTTCCCTCTCTCACTCTGTCTCTCTCTGTCAAATAAATAAATAAAATCTTTAAAAAAAATTATTTACTGCTACAAAGCTATTTATCAAGAGTTCATTTCTCCCTCATGACAATCATATGAGGTAAATAATATTATCATCTTAATTCTTCAGATAACAAACCTGAAGCACAAAGTAGCTAAATAACTTGCCTACAGTCACATAGCTAGTAAGAACTAGAATTTGAGACCAGGTGGTGTGGTTTCAGAATCTAAATTCTAAACCATACTGCCTCTCAGGAAGCACTAACTAATCAAGAATTCCTTTTATCTGTATGAAGATGATCCAGAGTGTGACCTAGGTGGATGTAAAGCTCTCTTTCTGATGTAATGCCCACATTCGACTTCTGACAAAAAAGCACAGCCCAAAGCCTTCAGCAACACTAATACAAGGGACAGTCTCTTGAAACTTCCAAATTCTAATGCTGGGTACTTTCCTATTTACCTGTGTCTAAATCTATAAACAATTGTAAAATAGATGCAAAAAAATTACGTATTTTACTTGTGAATTGAGGAGAAAGGAGCAGAACGAGAGCTGGGTCTAAAAAACTAGTCTAGAAGCCAGACATGAGGATTAGTTCTGTTACTCTGGATCCCAGCTTTGTACTGATGTTGATTATAATCGCCTCAATTTGAAAGTTTCAGGTGGTCAAAAAGATAAGGAAATAAAGGGAGACAAAGAGTTGTGGTTGCATTCACCATCCTGGAAACATCTCTCATTAAAACTTTAAAGATCTGAATTTAGTCAAAGACAGACAAAGAAGTTCCATTTTACCGAGAAAAGGCATCCGTAGAAAGTATATGAAGAGAAGCATAAATGTCAAGATGTGTTCAGTGTACTAACATGCATGGATTTTAAAGTACTAACTCAACAAATGGATTTGGAGAAAAACTGCACATTAATGCTAATTTATTTTTCATATGCAGTTAAGAACAAAAAGGAAAAGAGGGAAATTTGATTATGTTGCTACGAAAAGCAAATTATTCTCACATTAGGTGGACATCAACAAACATCTCTTGGCTCCAAGTAAAATGCAAAGTTAATTTGGTTTGATTTTGTAAAGAAAAAAAAATAACATTAGGTAATAAAAAATAATTTGTTCTTCCAGGGGCAGAAAACTAAGAGGACATTCCATATATGATTCCATATATGATTAATTAAAAAGACAGAATACAAATAAGTATCTTAATATTTATAAAACAGGTAACTAGTACAATGGAAACACTATCTTAATTACAAAGCTTGAAAAACGCAAGTCATTTTCAATAAAGGTTCAAACATATTTAAAATGTATTCCATTTTCTTTTGTCTTGGTTTTGTTTCTGCACTTTCAATTAAATATACCATATACTTTATTAGTGGCAGGAAACTTTGTTTTTAGTTAAATATGTGCAAGGCATTACTGGAAAGATACTCATCAATGAAAGATCTTACTATTTTCTAAAACTTATAAAAATCCTCATTCCAAATGATTATCAGTGTAATTCATTGTCATGTTCAAATGTAACTTTTTCTCACTGTATTTCACTTTTCTTAAATTAACACAGGTTCAACAGGGTTTTTAACTTATTAGGACAATGTCCACAATCATTACATGCTATAAAATGGAAAGGACAATCTTCTAGAAGTGATAAACATAATATTTTTCAAAAAAATGAAACTTATAACTTTTGATTTCAAAAGTAACAAGCATATTTTAATGTCCTAAGTTAAAGAGTATTGTGGTTTTACTCTTCTCTATGTTCAAAATAAGTAATTCGGCATTCAGGGTTAATTCAGTAATTCAGGGTTTCTCTAAAGGATGACAAACTATATACAGCACTCTGTACAGAACTTATTATTCAAGAAATACTTGTATTGTCAACCCCCCCCCACTAGTTACATATTTGCAATTTGGATCTTTTTCATAGAGCCAAACTTAAAAAAAATAAAAGTCAAAATATTTTTAATATATTGATTGTAATATGTTGGTATAATTGGATTTTATTTTTCACCTTTAAAGATAATTGCTATCTATGGACTAAACCAAAACTGTATGTGATTATTGTCGGCTGTCAGCTGTGCCTCGGCCTTCATCCCTACCCTCCTGCACATATTTTCAAAGCAAATTTAATCTTGTCTGTTCAGATTATCTTTGGAACTCAAGTACAACATTAATGTTTATTAAATATTTGTGAAGAAAGTCTGTTTATTATAATAATCCAAAGTTCATGTTCGTTAGTTGCGATAGGAGATTTAATCCTTGAAGGAGAAGGTGACCCAAGTAATTTACATCTTACATTTCATCTTCCAAAATCTGTGCTTAAACTGGTGTACACTTAAAAGACATATATATGTTAATTCTAAATATACTTCTTTCTGAACCACAAAATCACCCATAGCTCCTTCTAACAGCATAAGTTCTACAAAGAATTTCAGGAGGAGTTAGATTAGGAAGGTTACAATTTATAACACTGCAGGGGACACACAGTATTGCCTACCAATTTTAATAATTAGTATAGCCTATGATTTATGTTTGTCTAAATCAATATATTCACTCTAAAATCTATGAGCACCAAGTGTCTTTCACTCCTAAATATCCAGAAAGTAATTTCGTAAAATAATTTGATAAAGCAATTTATGGTTTTCATTAAAAAGAAATCTAAAAAGAAATAGAGGCACGATAGTAGGTGGTTCTACTTCACAAACACATAACATTTGGAAATAAACCCCTTGCCTAAGTCAATCATCTGTATAATAAATATAATAAAAATTCTGGAAGATTTTCTGTGATATATAGATTTTAAATACAGAAAATGTTATAAATCTGATCAGAATGTCTGATTTAGGTTCCCCCAAACCTTCTCTTTAAAGCATTTTCTTAATCTCCATGTAGAATCAAATATTCCTTCCCTCTGCTATGCACCCACCTTGAACACATTATGCACTCATTACTTTCTTGTCTGTTTCCCTCTGCTGGACTTTTGGTCCCTTGATGGCCAGTATCATATTCTATAGGTCAATGGGTTCCTATTTCCTAGCACAGAGCCTGGCATATAACAGGAACTTGATACATTTTAATTGAGAAAGTGAAAATCTACTTTTAGATCCTATCCTAAGCAATTCCAACAGATGTCTTTCTGTAAAGTACAGCTAATCATGAATCTTGACACCATCAAGCCAATAAAAATCTTACCTATTTCTGTAAGTAACTTTTCATATGATTGGCATGCATTTACGTGCATAAATATGCATATACATGAAGTATACAGAGCATAAAGATGGCTTTATATCGGGGGTCAGCGAACTATATCCTACATGCCAAATCTTCCCCATGGCCTGTTTCTGTATAGCCTGTGAGTTATGAATGGCTTTTAAATTTTTTGATAGTTGAAGAATATCAAAAGATGAATATTTGTGACATGTGAAAATTTTCTTTAATTCAAATTTCAGTGTTCACAGATCAAATTTTATTTGAACCCAGCCAAGGTCATTGTCTATGGCTGCTTTTGTGGAACAACAGCAGAGCTGAATAGCTAAAAACAGAGACCACATAACCTGCAAAGCCGAAAATATTTACCATCTGACCCTTTACAGAAAAAAATTTGTTAACCACTGATCTACATGCTAGGGTATGATTGCATTTATTCCGCTTTTATTGACAGTTCTACATTTTAACAATTTTACAAGCAACAAAAATTTGAAAGGAAAATTAGTTTCCAATATAAATCTGCAGATGTAATTATATAATTAGGACTAAGGTGCTAAAACACTTTAAATCAATTCAAGGAATAATGTGATATATTTAAAGAGTACCAATGTAGTATGGTAGGATATTAAGGTGACACTATCAACTTATTCATATTAGTAAAAACTATATAATTAAAGTCCTCCTGAAAATCTCAAAGTTAATGGAAAGATTTTCAAAAGCCACTAAATTAGCTTTTGCTTTTTCCTTTTTTTATAATAATTTTATAAAGTGATCCAATTCCCACAATAAAACCCAATATTAAAAATAAAACAGTTTAGGGGCGCCTGGGTGGCTGAGTCGTTAGGGGTCTGCCTTTGGCTCAGGTCATGATCCCAGCATCCTGGGATCCAGCCCCACATCAGGCTCCCTGCTCCGCAGGAAACCCTCCAAGACTACATCGTTAATAATCAAAGTATACCTAACATTTTATTACTAAAAGCTTGCCTTCTTTGGCCAGTTTACACATTCTAAATGCTGAAAATATACTATATGACCAAACATTGGAGAGTCTTTTAACATAATGCATGTTTTCATTTTCCTTAAAAACTACTGCCTAGTTACTCCTGAATTATTAATTAAAGAAAGGGAAATATACTGTTTTTTACTGGCAAACAATTTGTTCCTATCTAATTTAAGACAAAAACTTTGGCATGGAAATATTATCCTCCTTCTATAGAAAGAGATTAAAGCTCAGAGAGGTTAAGTAACTTGTCCAAGGTGACACAGCTAATAAGTGTGTTCCTTCTGACACACAATTCCTGTTCTTCCCACGTGGCCACGTGACTATTAACATTAATGCTAAGAATTAGGAAAATCTGAGGCTTAATATTTAGAAAAATGTTTCTTAGGGCGCCTGGGTGGCTCAGTCGTTAAGCATCTGCCTTCAGCTCAGGTCATGATCCCAGGGTCCTGGGATCAAGCCCTGCATCGGGCTCCTGCTTGGCGGGAAGCCTGCTTCTCCCTCTCCCACTCCCCCTGCTTGTGTTCCCTCTCTCGCTGTGTCTCTCTCTGTCAAATAAATAAATAAAATCTTTAAAAAAAAAAAAAAAGACTCCAAAATAAAAAAAAAGTTTCTGGTTGAGATTAGATCTAAATTATTAAATACTGATTGTACATATGTAAAGTTGCCCATGTTACATGAATATTTGAGAAGAGAACAATAGCCAGTGAGCTAAAAATGTTTTTGACAAACGAAATGTTTAAAAAATAAAAACTAGAATATTTTATGATGTGATAACTATGAAATTTAAATACTAGGATCCATAAATAAGGTTTTATTGGAACCTGATGAATCTCATCCATTTATGCATTGCCTATGCCTGTTTTTGAGTTATTGGTGACATAGCTGAGTAGATGAGACAGACATGGTATGCTCTATAAAGGCTAATATTATTATCTGGCCCTTTATAGAAAAAGACCCTGAGTTAGAATTAAGAGAAACTAAATTCTTGCAACATATTTTAAGTATAAAATGTATATTTTAAGTGTGGAATTGAAAAACATTTTGAGCTAAAATTATAGAAAAACATAAATAATGTGTATAATGGAGTATTCTTAATTCACTGGCCATATATTTTAATTTAATTAGATACAGCAAGATCCAGCCAAACTGCCTATCCTAACTGCTCTCTTATAGTGCACATTTCCAACAGGTAAGGACGTCTTCTTATTAATCTTAAAATTGGGTGATTTCATGTTAGTGTTATAGTTTTGCTTTTATTTTTTGATTTTGATAATATATTAACTTTGATTTAGAAAAAAAATTTTTATGGGGCACCTGGGTGGCTCATTTGGTTGAGTGTCCGGCTTTTGGTTTAGGTCCAGGTCACGATCTCAGGGTCCTGGGATTGAGTCCCACGTCCGGCTCCATGCTTAACGGGGAGTCTTCTTGAGGATTCTTTCTCTCCCTCTCCTTTTGCCCCTCCCCAGCCTCTCTCTCTCTAATAAATAAATAACTCTTTTAAAAAAAAGAAGGTTTATACTTTTATATATTTTGTGTATATGAATGTAGTAATTATAGTTCAAAGTATTTTAAGGGTTAATATTGATTTATAATTTTAAATGTATAGCTTTCACACTGATAATTCTTTAAATGATGGAAGTTTAAATGTTTATGTTATACTTTAGGCACTTTAACTGGATTATTTATTGAAGTCCGTAAAATCACGAATATCTTCTTGCCATGTTAAGAATTTAAATTAAGACAGTCTGTAGGTTATGGAGATGACTGAGTCTGTATGTATGTACAATCTGCTTCACCTGCTCTTATTGATAGGACTGCTGTGCTGAATTAGCCACTTAGATGATATGTAGTTAGAAAGACAGTAGCTGTATCCGTTGGTGCGACATTATAAAAGAATGTAAGAAAAAACAGTACTGGTCTAAGGAATCTCAGATTAGAATAGTAGTTGGTAAGAAAAAAACATAGTCAACTGTTATCTATAAACAACAAAAAGTCATGTTTATTTCTCCTTTTTCTTTACAAGTACTTAACACAGGAAGTGCAAACAGAAATAGCAACAGAAAGCAAACCAGAAGGGCAATACCACACACCCAAACACATGCAGTGTACCATCATCTCTCATACTTGTTGCGGAAGAGGGGGTGTTGCAACTCAGCAACCAGTCTGCAGTGTTTAAAACAGTCATGTTGTCCCCTGAGAACAGGAACAGTATAAGGGTTCATTGTCCGAATGCCTGCCCAGTGTACATGAATAGTTTTCAATGCTTGCACTGGTTCCTGACCTTTTAGCCAAATTCGTAACTGCAATGTATGACTTTTATACTTTATCAGGTCTGTTTTAGTTCAGTTAAATACATACACATGATAATTAGTGAACTCCAAGGTTTGATTCCAGAGTTTTTAAAAATCTTATTGTATGTACCCAAGTTAAGGTTTAAATATAAATGTTCTTACACCAGAAATCATCACTAAACAATCTTATAAATTTGCAATCCTATAATTAATTAGCTAAAATTATAGATGCAAGTTTAGAGACAAATAAAACATTATAAACAAGGAAATGTTAATCTACAATGGGTTTGGTGTAAAACACTATTAAATACAGGCAAATTGCAATGCACACAACTTTACAAAAAAATTTTAGACTGCACAGTTATTTTAAATTAAATGGGAAGAGGTGTATCAATTTCATAAATACTGAAAATTTAAAAGAAAATATGATGTGGCAAATGCTGTTATCTAATAATATAATTAGTTACTAATTTCATATAATTTTTCTCTTACTGACTAAAACAGATCTATAAAACTTCAAAATGATGGAGAATAACTTAAAAAGTAGCTTACACATAATGTGTATATATTTGACATCTCTCTACATATTCTGATGTAAAAATTGACCATATATTTTGATGGCTGAGCGCTTTTTATAAAATTAGTAGGGCAGGATATCTGAAATAACTGTTATTATGCTGTGGCATAATTATAGGCTAATCAAATGAGAAAGTATCTGAAAAAAATTTAATTCCCAATTTAAATACATCAGGTATTAATCTCTTTGAAAAGAAAGTGCAGCAGACATAAATATTTTTCTATTCTCAAATCTCTTTTAAGAAAAAAAAGAAAAATTTGGGATAGCCTTTCTCCTGCAGTTCAAAATAAAACCAAAAACTAGTATACTAGTATAATTTCTTTTCTCTCTGTCTCTCTCTCTCTCTCTCACAAGATCAGAGTGCAAATCTTTTTGGCCACATTTTCTACATTTTTTTTTTTTTTTGGAATACTTACAAGGGCAAATACAAAAAGGGAGCTTTGCTAAAAGCCTTCAAAATGTTGTTCAGGGATATCTATTCTTTCTGAATTTTTCCAGCTACAGAGGAGGTGCAAAAGTTTCAAGAAAATCAACAGAATAACAGACAGTCTATTGGCCATATATTCCCTGGATATAATGCTGATTATGTTATTACTGATAAGGATTTATTTATTAGCAGATCCCTAGCATGTGAAATTATAGCAAACATTGAAATGTGCTTCTGGTGTCTCTGGGGTGGTACACTTACCTCCTGTGCCATTTGTGGTGACAGATGTGCTGCTGAGATTAGCCTTCTCCAGTTTGGAGCTACCAGGAGTATCACCACTTCCAACAAGAGGATGAGGACTTGCGAGGTCCTGCATTTCCATAGACCTGATAGAGCAGGAAGCAGCAGAGCAAAAGCTGAAATCTCAGCAATGACTTCTTAACAAACTACATATATTATTCTACTGAGCACACATGTGATCTCACAATAAGAACTGAGACTAATAGCTAAGACTTCTTTGTTAACCAGCTGAACATGACGGTCCATTAAAAATTAGTAAATAAATAAAGCTCCCACAGTAGTCTAGCCTCATAATATATTTGTAATCCTACAACTATTCTGTATAATAAAGTACAGAAGAAAGACTCTGTCATCTTAGCTGTTTAAGTTGATAGGGATTCCTTCCCTCCTACACTGACCATCTCAGTTATAAACATGTAGAAATGTTGGAAATATTCAACTCCTAAAATGTGATGTATTCAGCCACCAGTGACAAAGAAATCAATAGCTAGAAATAAAGTATAAACTCAAAGTCAGAACAGAAACTTCTAGCTGACCTTGTGGATCCAGGGCTGAAAACTGAGCTGAAGGACTGAGGGCTAGAGTTGTTACACCTTTAGTATCTACTTAGGAATAGACAGGTTGACTTAAGTCTGTTTCAGGGAATGTGCTGGAATTGAGCCCCTAAATAAAACCGAGACTCTTGAAAGGCTGACGCTCTTTGGAAACAGAAACTAAAAAAGCAGGATTTCACAGTAGTCCAAAGAAGGCATACATGCTTCAATGAAAGAAGAGAAACACAAGAGATCAACAAAAATCAAGAGAGCTTATCACCAACAAGCTACCCCGTAAAAATACTGAAGGAAGACCTTCTGTTCAAAGGAAGGATACCAGATAAAAACCCAGAGCTACAGGGAGGAATGAAGAGTGACAGAAATGTAAATGTATAGGTAAATACAAAGGTTATCTTTTGTTTTTCTTTTAATTCATGAAAGACAGCCAACTGAAGCCAAAAAAAGAGAAAAAGTGATCTATAATATGGTATAGGAGTAAAATATATGTCAGTAGCACAAAGAGAGTGGGACAAAATTATATTCTTTTAAGGTTCTTTCATTTGACATGAGGTGTTATGATATACTTGGAGAAGACATTTAGGATACATCAAGTAACACCTAACATTAAACATTAATAAGAAAAAATATTAACAGATATATATAACAAAAATTCAATGGAAAAATTAAAATAAAACATTTTAAAAATTTGATTAACCCCAAAGACCAGGAAAAGAGAAAGGAAGAAAGAACGTATGTGAAAAATAGAAAACACGTAGCAAGATAGCACACTCAAACCTAACCATATCAATGATTACGCTAAATATCAATGGACTAAACACTCCAATGAAGAGCCAAAGATTGTCAGATTGGATTAAACAACCACAGCCCAACTATTAGGGATCTACAAGAGAAGTATTTTAAATACAGACACACTGTGATACTATGATATATTGCCCAGAAGAATTCATTCCTATAGCTGCTGTAGTGTTACCAACTGACAGTTCTCAACTAAATTCCTCTCCAAGACTTGCCCTCAAATAAAGAGTCATTTTGACCTAAACCACACCCTTTCTGGGGTAGCCCTCATCTACTGACTGACCATGAAGGGGTATAAAGGTATTACCCTCACCCTGAAAGTCACTTGAGTCTAGAGTCACCATAAGATCAGCTGAGGCCTTTGTTGCAGTTGCACTGACGATCAAAATCTCTCAGTCTAATCATGCTTCCATCATTCCACCAAAAATAATACCACTGAAAGCACACTCCAATAAACTCCTGGCACATAAATCTCCATGTTAGAGTCTGCTTTCTGGGAACCTGAGCAGTGATAAGGCACAATTAGGTTCAGAGTAAAGAATGGAAAACAATGTAACGTGTAAATAATAAACATAAGATAAGTGTTTGGGCTATCATAATATCACAAAATGGTCCTCAAAATGAAGAGTATTACCAGATACAAAGAGATGAATTAAGAAAATGAAAGAAATGATAAATTCCTCACAACCCTAGATGTGCATGTACCTACTAGCCCGAGCTTCAAAATATATAAAGCAAAAACTAACAGAATTAAGGGAAGAAACTGACTAGCAGTCCATGGTCATACTTGGAGCTTTTACAACATTCCTTCCCCAATAACCAATTGCAAAAGTAGACACTGTCACCAACATGCTGTAGTTGACAGTTATAGTATACTAATACCCAATAATTATAGAATACACATTATTTTCAAGTGCACATGGAATGTCTACCAGGATGACTGTCAGGTTGGGCATAAAATAAGTATCATTAGATTTTAAGTTAAACCTTACAGAGTATAGTATCTGGCCATAATTAATTAAATTAGAAAGCAATGGTAGTACAATACATGAAATAATCATTAAAACTTGAAAATTAAACACCACAATTCTAAGTAACCTATGAGTCAAAGAAGAAATCACCAATGAATTTAGAAAATGCTTAGGACAAAATACTAATGAAAACACATCAAATCACCCCACATGTAGTCAACTGATCTTTGACAAAGTAGCAAAGACAATACAGTGGAGCAAATGCAGTTTCTCTAACAAATGGTGCTGGAAAAACTAGACATCCACAAACACACAAAAAATAAGTCTAGACACAGACCCTATACCCTTCACAAAAACTAATTCAAAACTGACCACAGACCAACATATAAAATGCAAAGTTATAAGTTTTGAATACAACACCAAAGATAGAATCCATGAAAAATAAATACTGGTAAGCTGAGCTTCATTAAAATTAAAAATTTCTCTTCAAAAGTCAATGTCAAGAGCATTCAAAGACAAACCACAGACTGGAAGAAAATATCTGCAACAGACACATCTGATAAAGGACTGTTATCCAAAATATATAAAGAACTCTTAAAACTCAACAATAAGAGAAAAACAACCTGCTTAAAAAAGGGCCAAACACTTCAACAAACACCTCACCAAAGAAGAGATATAGATGGCAAATAAGCATATAAAAAGATAGTCCACATCACATGTTATCAAGGAAATGCAAGTCAAAACAATAAGGTAACACTTCACTATTTACTAGAATGACCAAAGTCTGGAATACTGACAACATCAAATTCTGGCAAGGATATGGAGCAACAGGAACTCCCATACATTGCTGGTGGGAATGCAAAATGGTATAGTCACTTTGGAAGACAGTTTGGCAGTTGCTTATAAAACTAAACATACTCTTACCATATGATCCAGCAGTCACGCTCCTTGATATTTATGTAAAGGAGTTGAAAATATATGTCCACACAAAAATCTGCACACAGATGTGTAGAGTAGCTTCATTCATAATTGTCAAAACTTGGAAGCAACCAAGATGTTTTTCATTAGGTGAATGGGTAAATTCTAATATAGAGAGTCAATGGGCCATTATTCAGTGTTAAAAGGAAACAAGCTTTCCAGCCATGAAAAGACATAAAGGAATCTTCACTGCATATTACTAAGTGAATAGCCAATCTGAAAAGCCATACATACACTATGATTCCAATTATATGATATTCTAGAAAAACAAAACTATCTTGCTGGTGTAGAGATGAAGGAGGGATAAATAGGAGTACAGAAAATTTTTAGGACAGTGAACATATTCTGTATGATCTTGTAATAAAAGATGTATGTCATTATACATTGTCCAAACCCACTGCATATACAATACCAAGAGTTAACCCTAAAGTAAACTATGGACTTACAGATATGATGACAAGTCAGTGTAGGTTCATCCTTGGTAACAGATTCACCATTCTGGTGAGTAATAACAATGGAGGAGGCTATACATGTATTGGAACAGAGGGTTTATGGGAAATCTCTGTACCTTCCTCTCAGCTGTGTTATGAACTTTAACTGATCAATATATAAAGTCCTTAAAACAAAACAAAGACTGCATATCAATATTTGTGATATGCAAATGAAGCAGTGGCTAATGAGAAATTTATATCTTTAAAAGATTATATTAGAAAAGGAGACGGGTTTAAAATCTGTGATCTAAATTTCTACCCTAATAAACTAAAAAAAAGCAAATTAAACCCAAAGTAAATAAAAGGAAGGAAACAATAAAGAGCACAAATCATTGAGAGAGAAAAATCTATGAATAATAGAGAAAATTTACAAATCCAGAAGATGATCATTAGAGATACTAAAAATATTTAAAAAGATAATAAGGAAATATTATGAACAACCTTATGTCAAAGTATTCACTAATTTAGATAAAATCAGCAGGATTCTTAAAAGATACAACCTATAAAACCAACTGAATAAAAAAGAGGAAATCCAAATAGTCCTATATCAATTAAAGAAATTGAATTCATAATTAACACCCCCCCCCAAAAAAAGCCCCACAAAAACCAAACAAACAAAAAAACCCAATTCCAGGGCCATATAGTTTTTATAGTGAATTCTAATAAATAAGGAAAAATAACAGTCTTTGATAAATCCTTTCAAAAAAATAGGAGGGAACACATCTCACTCCATTTTATGAGAAAAGGATTACTCTATCTAAAATCTGACAAAGACAATTTAAAAAGAATTATGGATCTATATTTCTCATGAACATAGATGAAAAAATTTAACAAAATATTATCAAGTGAAATGCACCAATAAAATAGCTACTATATCATGACTAAGTGTGCTTTATCCCAAGAAAGCAAAGTTTATTAAACATCTGAAAATCAAACAATGCAATTCAGTATATTAACAGAATATTATTTCAATGAGTACAAAAAAGCATTTAAAATATTCATCATCCATTCATGATAGAAACTCTCAGTAAACTAGAAAAGAAATATTTCCCTCACATCTGATAAAGGACATTCTTGAAAAATCTATAGCTTAAATCATATTTAATGATGAAATATTGAATTATTTCTCCCTAAGATCAGAACTAAGGCAAGGATATCTGTTTTTCCCATTTTCATATATTTTACTGGTAATCTTAGCCAGTAAAAGAGGACAAAAATAAATAAATACAAGGGGTAAAGTTTAGAAAGAAAAAATTCTGTTAATTCACAGATAACATAATTATTTATGTAGAAAAAACTGAGAAATCCATAAAAACAAAACAACAAAAAATACTAGAATGAATAGTGAATTTACCAAGTTACAGGTACAAGGGCCTTGCCAGTAGTAAATCAAAACATGAACCAAAAATATCTGAAACTTAAGTCAATACTGCTCCAATTCAAATACTGAAATATCAAAATGATGGCTGTTCAGGAATTGGTAGTTCCCCTCCTGCTCAACTCTTAAGAGGAATCTGAATGCTCAGACCTTACCTTAAGTGCCAGCCAGAGCCAAGGATTTAGACTCTTCAGGAAATAAACATGACAAAAAAATAGTATGCTTCAGGCTCTACTGAGTTTTTGTTTATGTTCAGAATACCATAAATATTTTGAATACCATATGTATCTTGAGTCCTAACAAGAAGCAGGAAAATGTGAACTCTAGTAAAGAGAAAACACAGTAAACAGAAGCAGACCTGTATATGACCCAGGTTTTAGAATTATCAGACTAGGATTTAAAAATTATTGTGAATATATGAAATAATTTACAGGAAAAGATGCATACCCACGCAAGATGTGTGTGTGTGTGTATATCACACATATACATATATATACATATGTGTCATATATATTTATACACATATAATACACATATATAATACATATGTATATATGTACATATAGTTATACATACATCTAATACATATATGTATATAATATGTATATGTAATACAGATATATGTATATATCTATGTATTGCATATAGAAAAGAAACAAAAACTCTAAAAAATGAAAATTCTAGAACAAAAATTACAATATATTAAATAAAAATATTCTTTGGATAGATTTAACAGAAGATTAGACACTGCAAAAGCAAGAATCAGCAAATCTGAAGCTGGGCCATTAGAAATTACCTAAACTGGAACAGCAATACAAAAATGGAGGGGCAGGGGAATTAAATTGAGTATAAGTAACTAGTGTAATATTATCAGGAAGCAAGAGAGTGAGACAGAATAATCCTGAAATAAGTAATGGCCAAAATTTTTCCAAATGTGATGAAACACCAACCCACAGATCATTTAAATACGATGGACAACTAATGAGAAAAGGGAAAAGAAAACCATACCTACACACATTGTAGCCAAATTCTGAAAATAACGTAATAGAAAGCTTTACAGCAACCAGAATAAAAAAATAGGGAAATAGTAGTATTCCCCAAAAAACTATTATCTGTAGCACACTCCTGGTAACAAGCTTAATTATGGTAAGTAATGAATGTTTATGACTTTATTATCTCCTACTGGACCCACCCAATATATTTTTAATGTAATTGATCAAATTAATTAATGATTTCTTATTATACGCAAAGCACTGTCACAGTTGTTAGGATTGCTGAGTGAAAAAAACATGGCCCTACCCTCCAGGAGTTTAAGATCCAAACGAGAAAGCAGATCTTGTGCAAGGAAAATTAAAGTACATTAAATGTCCACTGAACGGAACAGACAGAAGTCTGCGTGAACTCAGAGTACGGCAAATTTTCTCAGAAACTATTAGCTGGGTTTTGATGATTTCAAAGGGATTCTGGGGGAGTCACTGGTCAGTGGTACTGCTGAAGCTGCAAGGTAATATATGGGCTCAGCCAATTTAGACCACATGCAAGGTGAAGAAGCAAGGCAAATTAGTCAGGAATGAAAAGATGGAGCATACACTGAAGAGAGGAGTAAAACTATGTTGCTCCTGCAAAACAAAACAAAAATAGCCTTGGTATTTTACATTCCAGTTTCCAGGAAACCAAATGCAATGATCTGAATCTTTACAGTAAGTCCCCTTTGCTTGAATTCCCTTCAGTAGGTTGATATTTCTTAAAACTAAAAGAGCCTTCTGAGAACAGATGTGCATTATTACCACAAACTATACAGCAAGAATATTCCTATATTTCCTTCTGCATGTTCTGTAATTAATTGAATTCTGAAACTTCAGATTCTTTTTAAGTCTACTTTATACAAAATAGAATATACAAGATGTAAAATTTACCATAGACTTCAACAGCAGAAAATGATTAATGGTACCAGTTTTTACTGAGTACATATAGTATGACACATGCTATGCCTGGTACGTCATATATATTCTCTCCTTTCATCTTTACAGTAACACATTTATATGCATATTACTTCCCGTATTTTATAGGTGAAGCAATTGAGGCGTACGCAGGATGCACAACATGCCCAAGACCATGTAGGTAGAAAGTAGCAGCCCCAGAATTTGAACTCGCGTCTATCTGATGGCAGAGACCAAGTTCTTTCTGTCACACATTGTATGTTTCCCATTTTTTAAGTGACTTTAATTCTGTCACACTGTGAAACCACAATCAGGAATGCAGAATACTGCAGGAAAACATTTTGAATAGTTTTCAAAAATCACTGAAGTCAATATAAGCATCTGCTCTGCCAAATCTATACTAGTTATCATCATATTTAAAGGTGACCCTCTTTTCCACCCAAGATGCCTGTTTCAACCCCTTTTTAGTCATAAGGCCATGTGAGTACTAGCATCAGTCTGGACAATATAAAAAATGAACTTACCCATCAACACAAAAACTCATTTTAAAAATAAAGAATTGCAGGTTACATGCAACTAGTTTCTTGGTTCTTTTCTAAAATTCTTCTGTAGCATAGACAGAATTTATTTCTAACAGACTGAAATATCCTCTTGAAACCCAAGGAACAGCAAGCTTTCTATCTGTGTATTTCAGAGTCTGCTCTAACTCAGAAACCATAATTCCTCCTGCACAGACACTGGTAATGGGTCACAGCCTTTGCACATACAGGCTGAGATTCCATCAATCCTCCATGACCCAAGAAATGCGAAAGCATCCAGTACTTTCCAGCTTTTTCCATACCAGCTTTTTCTCTTTGCAGAAAGTGGACAGCCTGTGTGTATGGCTCTATGTCTCATGCTGTCAGAGTGAATCTTCACTGTAGCCACCAGAAGGAGTCTAAGGAAAGGCTTGGCTTTGTTTAGCACTTCCTTTTCTAATATAAGTCTTAATTCCCCTTAGCTGCAAAGTAGGAATAATAACATTAGTCTCCACTTTAATAATGAGTCTCAGCTCCATTAAGGCAGGAATTCTTATCTTAATTCACTGTTTTTCTTCGCTACACTTAGAATTGTGCAGGCTACTTGCTGAGTGCTAATGAATGAACAATAAAGTAGGAAAAATGTAGATGAAGTGATCTGAGGTACCTGGAGTCAAATGTAGTCTAGTTCAGAGAACACTGCTTGAACATCTACCACGTTCTAGAGACAGTTCTAGGAATACTTAAAATATCTCCAGAGACCTTGCAGGCTAGTGGAGAGCAAGAGAACAAACAGGTGGAGGGAAACAGGGATCAGTTCTCTGATGTGAATGTGTGTGGAAGTTTTCATATCTGTATGTGCAGTGTTAGATCTTCCAAATGAGTAAGAGGTTGTGTGTGTGTGTGTGTGTGTGTGTGTGTGTGTGTACACACCCATGTGTTGGGGGCGAGGAGAAAGATGCTCTGCCTGTGTACAGAAAGCCACTGTGGAAGAAAAAAGAAAATAAAGCGACTTGGTCAACTTAGATCAGATGAAAGTCATGGCATGTCACTACTGAGTACCGGTTTCCACTATCTGGAAAAAGCCCATCAGGTAACAATGCCAGGCCATCTTTTTTTTTTATTTTTATTTTTATTTTTTTTAAAGATTTTATTTATTTATTTGAGAAAGAGAGAGAGCACAAGAGAGGGGAGCGGGAGAGGGAGAAGCAGACTCCCTGCTGAGCAGGGAGCCCGATGCAGGACTCGATCCAGGGACTCCAGGATCATGACCTGAGCCGAAGGCAGTCGCTTAACCAACTGAGCCACCCAGGCGCCCAATGCCAGGCCATCTTAAACCAACATATTTCAGTTTCGAATCCAAGAAACCCTTGTCATAGCTGCAAATCTAAGCCAGTTTCTCCTTGGGCAGTAAGGCTGGGGAGGTGTGGATCCTCTCCAGTGGATGTAGATCCATTGTGTCACCGATCAGGGGAACAGACAGTTTCGGAAGGAGACCCTCATTAACCCATTTTACCAGATATGGTCAGAACTGGGTGCCACCGGAAAGAAGCAGAAATGGAGGAGGAAGAAGACCCCTAGCAACAAGTATCAAGAAAATGGACCATGCATAATGGGAGCTGTTCTTGCAATTTGCCAGTGACCTCATGCCTGTCCCTGGGGCCAGCATGAATGCTTGCAGTACAAGTGACCTGTCTGCCAGGGTGACCTCAGGCCCTGGAGTAACAGCAAATAAAGCAATGAACAGACTGTTCTCTGGACACTTCTACAGTCTTTCCTTTCCAGGGCTTGCAGCTCTACACTTGAGATCTGCAACTCTGGCCCTTTCTTCACTCTGATCCTAACAAATTATCCAGATAAAACATGGTTTCCCCACCAAAGAAATGCGAGTAAATATTTTTAAAAAACAGAAGCATATTTCTAAATGCCAGTTTTCAAAGCCCCGCCCCCACTTAATCTGTAAACAAAGAAAAAAAATTGAATGAATTTCCCAAGCATTATTTGAATGGTACAGGACTCAAGTTTCTGTTAGATCAGTTACAAACCATGGTTAATGAAGCAGGAAATTATTTCCCTCCAGTAAGTAGTAAAGCTGAAGGCCACAATCAAAACAGCTATGGCCATCAATTATAACCAGAAACACACGGACTCTTTTTCTGAGAAAAACTCTACCAGTAAGGATCAAACTGGATGAATAAATGTATAAAATAAAGATGACCCCCCCCCCGGAAAAAGGTGGTCCCCTACTAAAATGATGGAATTTCAATGTCCTCAAATGCAAAAATGCCATTTTATGCTCGAGGCTGTGAATGCAGTCTTAAGAGCCTACATGGTAGACTCAGACCTGGGTTTTAAACCCTGTCTCTCCCATTTACCAGTCACTGGACTTTAGGCTCAAAAAGGAAGATAATAATATCCACTGGAGGGCTGCTGTGCGAATTAAATAAGATCACACACACACACACACACACACACATACACACACACTGCACAGAATTTGGCATACAGTGGCTCTTAATAAATGTTTGCTAATCCTACAGTCAGTTCCACAACACTGTCAATAAATGCCTGATTTGTCTGTTTGAAAACTTGTGTTCACAAGAAAACTGTTTTCTTAAGAGGCAGCCCATTTCATTTTCAGATCACTCTTACTATTAGAAAGTTTCCCATACATAGTTTCCATGGAACTTTGGTCTCAGAAGAAACTGAACCCACTGACATGGGTCAAGTCAAAACCTCCTTTCCCATAATAACTGCCCTTCAAACTCCAAAGAGGGCTGCCCTGACCCAGAGCCTCTACAGGTACAAAATACAGCAGAGACCATACAACTCTCACTGTGGACCCATCAGCAAGCACAGCCTGAAGAGTACATCAGCTCTGCTACCAGACACTTCAAAGTACTAATACATGATGAAACCCAACTAACGAAACCCTTAAGCCTTTGCTCCATGTTAGGATTTACAGTCCTGTTTTCTCTCAGTCGCTACACATGCAGTTGGCATTTGGAACCCAAGTAAACAGCTTTTCATGTGTTCCTCCTAAATGCCATCTTGTTGGAGCACGTCCATTGTTTCAGCTTGTCCCGCTACATTCTGATTCTGCCGTTCAACCTACTTTCCCCCTGTGCTATGAGACTATAAATTTTCTTAGCTTGCCTTCAATACCGAATCACAGTAAAAATGCTGAAAGGGCCAATGTCAAACAGATCTTGACGAGGACACTAGGTGTATCTCCAAGTTTATACAAACTCCTCAGGAATAATTTTGAGCTACTAGTAGTACTCGTGTTCAGTCTGTATTTTTCTATCATTCCCCCACCCTCATAAAGATATCGAGAGCCTCTGACACACCCCTTGCTGAATTCCATATGTACTTTGTGTAACACATGTCTTTGTTCCTCTTTTCTGGTACTGCTGTCGTAAAGACTGAGGTTATTCTGTCTGCCTTCTGCTTAGAGAACTTAGATTAGATCCTCGTGACCACAGCCCTCTTTCTAATTATTTACATTTAATTATCTAAGAATGTAATTTTAGAATCAACAATTCACAAGAATTTTGCTGTCTGTAGTTTATGTCATATATGGAAACAACGAAAATGATTTCTCATAAGCAGTATGATGATAAAATACACATAAGGTGTGCACTGTATCAGATAAAAATATGGCTTGGGAATCAGAAACATGAGTATAAGTCTATGATCTACTACCTAGAAAAAGTTAATGGGTGTATGTGTAGATGGTTTTCTGAATATCTTCTCAGGTTTACAAGACTCTCTAAATAACACCAAAAGCCTTCCATAGACAGGCATTCTGTACTAGCTTCCCTTTTACGCCAAGACATTCTGTATCTTTATGAGATTACTCAACCCATTCACTTTGAACGCAAGGAAGTTAGCACCTGCCACGAGGGATCAGAATGTGAAATATGATGAGGGAGCCCTGTGATAAGTGCCTGACCTTAGCAAACAAAAATAAAACCCCTAAGAAAAAGAAGAAAATGCAGCAATATACAAACCAAAGTATTGTGTGGCTCTAAACAGAAGCAATTAAAGTTCTAGTCCATAGTAAACAGTAGTTGAGTGTGTGATTCAAGGAAGAGGAATGCCAGGAGGCGTCAGGGAACTCCCTCACTGCACCATCCTTATGACACTATAACATGATAGTCCCCATTAAAAAAAAAAAAAAAAAAAGCCAACCAGCCATCTTAGTGATAGGAACCTGGGGCCCATTTCTCATCTGACATAATACTTCACGGAGCAGGTCCAAAAACAATGCAGGGCCCTTGAAATCAGCAGGAGCTCAGCACTACGATCCATGCCAAAGAGCAAGATGAGAAATGGGGCTGGTATATAAATATTCATTGGAAAGTTACGGCCAACCTCCCTGCGCTGTGTGTTTAGTGCAACTCAAAACTGCTCCACCTGGTCCCTTCTGGCTCCCTCATGTCTACCAGGGGCTGGCAGCTGGAAAGCAGGCTGAGCCTTAGAGATCTTTTAATTTGTAAAGCACCAGAGGGGCAGGCAAGAGGGATGACAATGCATATGCTAGGTTTCAATTACAGGCTGTCTTTTTCCCAGGTGGAAAACAACACTGACGGCAGAGAATTCAATGTCTCATCTATTAAGGTCCCTCAGGAAATGTTTGGTCCTTTGCAAATGCTGGGGAAGCGGAATAATGCTCTTGACAAAAATCTTGGCAAAATATATGAAGCATATTGAATATTTTGTTGGGCTCACGTGCCATCTTTATTTTTTTCTCATTTTCCAAAGTAAAATCATTCTGTAACTTCTGCCTGGAAAAAATGGATGGCTGCCTCAAAGTTCAGAAATAAGTTGCTGTTTAGCCTATAAAATGTAGGATGAGAGAGGCTTTGAGATCACTATCCCATGAATCTCACTGCCAAAAAGGTTTTTAAATATTGCATAAACTTAGATGTGTTCCAACCATTCACATTTAAGGGGAGCACACAATGTTCTAAATTTAAAGCACTTGCCCAGTTCCTAAAAGCTTGACAGAAATAAACTACGATGTAATTATTTCTTTACAATAAAATGTCATAATGTCATTAATTTCTAGGACACTCACCTCAGTAGCCTGCTGTAATTTGTCAGTGATGGGGGGGAGGGTATGCCTCATATTCTACCTGCTATGAAGCAAGGTTTACCAAATACAAACAAATACACAGTGAAGGGTTAACTAGGGTCTACTTGGTTGTTTCTAAATGAGTACTTACTGTGCTCATAATTAAAATTGATATTGCCTATTTATTAGAGTAGATCTGTCAGTTCTGTTACTTGGATAAATTTCTGAGGTGGGTCACTTTATTTTTATTGTGTATTAAAAAGGGGGGGGGGGGGAAGCAATTACATTTGTTTTTAACTCTCTCAATTTCACACTTGCCCCAGAGTAGCCTGGTTTCCCCATGGCAGTTAGACAGGGCTTTGCAATACCACCTCAAACTTTTCAAAACCTTCTAATGCCACCCCACCCTTCATTGTTTTGTTTTTTTTTTTTTTTAAGATTTTAAAAATTTATTTATTTGAGAGAGAGAGAGCAGAGGAAGGGGCAGAAGGAGAGAGAGAGAGAGAGAGAATCTCAAGGAGACTCCCATCTACCTGATTCTGACTGTTGATCCTCAAACATGCCCAACAGCCTCACAGAGCAGGGCCTCTGCACTTGGTATTTCCTTTACCTGGAACACAGTCCCCCCAGCCATCCTCCTTGCCCTGTTTCTCTGCTCAAACATTTCCTATTCAGAGAGGCTTTCCTGTTCTCCTTATAAAACAGAAACACCACCCCCACCCAATAATTGCCTACTATCCCATTACGTTACTTTATTCTTCTTCAAGGCAATTACCTCCCCTGACAGAGTATATATTAATTTATCTGTATTTTTTTAAGATTTTATTTACTAATTTGAGAGAGAGAGAGAGAACATGTACAGGGTGACAGGCAGAGGGAGAAGCAGACTCCCTGCTGAGCATGGAGCCCAACTCAGGGCTCGATCCCAGGAATCCGGGATCATAACCTGAGCCAAAGACAGGTGATTAACCGACTGAGCCACCCAACCACTCCTATCTGTTAATTGTCTCTCCATTTAGAATGTATGCTCCATGAGAGCAGGGAGTTTTTGTTCATTGCTGTATCTACAGCTCTACAACTGTGTAGGGTACATAGGGATGGTTCAGTTAATCGTTGTGGAGTATGTGATTAAATTACCCACTAATTTCACCTGATGGAACAAGCTAATCCTAGTTACTTAGGTTTTATTGTACTGCTTAATATTACTAGTTTTCTGTGGCATAGTTTTACTGTTTTTTAGAATCACGTATCTAACAATTAAAAAAATAAGATTCAAGTATAAAGAATTTGAGTTTGACAGAATCCCCATATTTTTTATCCTTAAATTTGAAGTATAGATAATTAATAACTACTTAAAGGGTGCCTGGCATGCAAGAGGCATTACTTTCTAAAATTTTAATAAAAACATAGTTTTGCCTGAAATTAAACATTTTCTTGCATTCTTTGCAAAATACAAACTTTAGCTTAAGATCAAGTGTCTTGGTATGTTCAGGCTGCTATAACAAAATACTACAGGCTGGGGAGCTTATAAACAATAGAAATTTATTGCTCACAGTTCTGGAGGCTGGGAAGTCCAAGATCAAGATGCCAGCAGGGTTGAGTTCCCTGGGGAGGACTCTCTTCTTGGCTCATAGCTAGCGCTTTTTCACTGTGCCTTTTCATGGCAGAAGGGCCAGGGACCTCTCGGGAGCCTCTTTTATAAGGACACTAACCCCATTCATAAGGGCTCTACCCTCATGACTTAAGCACCTCTCAAAGGCACCACCTCCTAATACTATCATCTTTGGGCATTAGGATTTCAACATGTGCACTTAAGAGGGACACCAACATTGAGACCACAACACCAAGCACAGAGGTAAAAAGTAAAGATATTCCATTTTCAGTCTCCAAATAAAACTTTTTTTAAAGATGGTTTTCTATTTTTTTATTTAAAGATTTTATTCATTTATTTGAGAGAGAGAAAGCACGAGAAAGGGAGGGTCAGAAGGAGAAGCAGACTCTCCGCTGAGTGGGAAGCCCGATGCGGGCCTCGATCCTGCGACTCCAGGATCATGACCTGAACTGAAGGCAGATGCTTAACTGACTGAGCCACCCAGGCACCCCTCCAAATAAAACTTTTTGATGCCTCAGTGCAGTATAACATTTACAATCTCTCCTAAACATAAGCATTTCCCTAAAATGTAAATAACAACACTCTTTTCTTTAAATGATTTCTGAAATTCACCAAATTTGTGGTATTAAAAAAAAAAAACCAGCTTTCTTTTTCTCTCTCTGAAGTGATGAGAAATCTAGGACTTGACAAGTTAACAAAATTCATGGAACTGGCAGTGGAAGAGCCTGCATCAGAACCTGATTAGGAGCTACTGACTAGGCTTTGGGAAACATTTAACTGATGATCGAAAAAAAATCCCAAACATCCCTGCTACCATTTTTCCCATCTGGCTACTTTATTATCATTACTCTTCCTTTCAAAACCCAGAGTCTTCAAACTGGTGTCAGTGCTTCCTATCCCCTCCTCACCTCAGTTACCCTCTCTCCACTTCAACCAGCATCCAGAGTCTACCTGGTCATTAGCCTCACCTCCTCATTACCAATCCAATGGGCTTTTTGTGTTTTTTCCATCAACTCTCACTTGGACCTCCTTTTTGGCATTTCACAACGTTAATGACTTCTCAAACTTTCCTCCTCCTAGGGTTCCTTCATACTCATAGAGGGGTCCTGTTGCCTGGTTATGGGTTCTCCATTTGCCGTTTCCTTTTACCTAAGAAAAAAATCTCCGTTTGTGTTCCGGTATCCATTTCTCACCAACAAAGTACAGTGCATCGGGGAAAGCTAAATCCATGCTCAGCTCCAGGAGATGGCAGTCTAATTCTTCTCCCAAGTTAATGACTGTTTCAGGAATCCTAAATCAGGTAACCATATTTGTGCCGTCAAGAGTTCAGAAGAAGCCAAAGTAAAAGCCAGTGAATCACTGAAGTAGTGAACTAGGACGCATGAAAAAAAGACAGTGTGCAAACCAGGAGCCCCCAAACTAAAACATAAAGTGAGGTTGAGGGTTGTATTGTTACAAAGCAGCTTATCTAGTGAGAAAGCAGTGACTGTGTGTTCTTCACAGTGATCGGTTACAGTATTAGAATTCTCTTAAGTGACAGGGAATTGATCAGTGGTTACCTCATTTCAACCCTGGGAAACAGTTCAAGTATTGCTTATGATTTCCAGAGGCATAAACAAGAAATGACCCAGGTCGAGTCAGCCTTGCAAAATAAGCTAAATTAAGCTTTGTTGTATGAATAAACTGGTTTTGTCTACTCAGGGAATTTTCAAGGCTGGTCTCCGTTTGTTTTTGATTTTTACAGTGCCAAGGGGACACAAGGAGTACTTTAGCTGGAGACTTGTGGTAAGCTCCTCTTCACTCTTCTAGGAGAGCTTCCAGATGCGAACTGCTTCTTCAGCTGGACGTGAATGAGGGAGCAACGTAGCCCTGATTTATACAACCCATCATTCTACCGCCAGAGGAGAAACAGACTTAGGGCAAATCCAAGACTGGATGGCAGAGCAAAACGAGACAAAGGAAACTGGTTTCTTGACGAAATTATTGAGCGCCTGGATCAACCACGCCCAGGGCCGTTTTACCTCTGGAATTCTAGTTATGGGATCCAATAAATTACCTTATTGTTTCAAGCTAGGTGAGTCAGCTTCTCTATTACCTGCACTTGAAACCATTTTCACTGATACAACTACCCTCTCCTGGTTTCTTGACGTCACGTCTGGCCATTAGATCTCAGTCTTCTTTGTGGGTCATTCTTGTGTACTCTTAACCCTTTTGATGTCCATGATCCTATAGCCTCTGCCCACATCTCATTTCACTCAGGTAAACCTACCCTTCTGGGAATTTCCACATGTATCTGTGTACATGTATTTGTGTCTTAAACAACTATTTTGTTGTTGTTGTTGATCAATTCAAAAACCATCCCTCCTCAGCCCACATCTCCCTTCTAAACACCAGATCTTATTTACAGTTCTATACTGGCATCTCCACAGGGAGACACAGACTCTCCTAAGAGAATATGTCCACAGCTCAACTCATCATTTCCTTTACAACTACTTCAACTCTTACCTCGAACTATACTGTTGGACTGGTCCCTCAAATCAGAACCCTAGGTGACAGACTCAAGCCTTCGGTCTTTATAGAGTTCACCAAATACCCTTGGTGCTTCTGTCTAAATAGATACCAAGATATGTACTCCTTTTCATCCTAATCACTACTTAAATTAGGTTTTCATAATTCCTCACCTAAACTTTTTCTATAGGCTACACTTATCACACCGAATCTTAGCAGTTCACTCATTCTTTGGTGCATACCAAGTAGTATGTGTTCTATGACCATTCCTTCACTGATGAATGAACAAACAGCTGCTCAGTTTTTCTGTTTTTTTTTTCTCCAAATCATCCTCCAGACAATCATCAAATGGTTTTTCTCAAATACAAAATACAACTATATTACTTCCCTTCTTAAATACCCTTCCCACTGGCAAAAACAGAACAAAACAAAAATTTCCAGTGGCTTAAGTTCAAATATTTAGTAAATGTCTACTGCATGTCAGATTTTGGGCTAAGGACTTTGAAAGAGTGAGTTATGCTTTTCTTGTTTTAAAAATCATATATAATTTAGGAAAGAGTCAGTAAATAGACCTTAGCCATGGCAAAACATAGGTATCCTCACACTACTCTGAATCCAAGAACCAGCATCTATTTTTACTCTGGTAGACTAGTTTCATACCATTTTTATGTTCCATCTATTTAGATCTGAACTAGAATTATCCTGAGTTAATTTCAACTTATATTGGTGCATAAAAATTCCAGAAAATATGATTGACTAGTTGACACTGTCATGTACAGAAATTAGTACTTTTCAGAAGCTGCTCTAAAATTCAGAATTTAAATACTACATTTTATATAAATGAATATGGTGATTTGCTGGTTTTGTGATTCCACTTAAGAAATTAGTTCTAAAGTATCACATTCTTTAAAATTCAGAAATCACTCAAATTTGTCCGTATTTTCTTCGAAGTTTTTTTTTTTTCTGAAGAAATATTATTTAAATTCCACCATCTGGCACATAATTTCATCCCTTCATTTATTTATTTGACAAATATTTGGGTGCCTAGGCTCTCAGTTTTCCTTTATGAACAAAATGGATACAAATTCTTAACTTTTGTGGAGCTCACATTCTGGAGTGGGGTAGGGGAGAAGAGTAAACATTCCCTTATATGGCAACTGCTATTCACTTTGGAATCTTTGCAATAGGTTATTTCACCTGTTTATGAGACTCTCTACCATGCTGTTAGAGCATCGGTGCTATAGAGCAGAAATACCTAAAGAGTCCAGAGGAGATGTGGCTTGGTCACAAAGGTACAACTTCAGTAAAACAGATTATTAGCAGAATTCAGACAGATGGAGGCATGGGGACCTGGTATTCTGGCCAGAAGATAGAGTTGAGCCCTAGAACACAAGCTGACATGGGGAAGTGGGGAGAATAGGCTAACTAAAATGGAGAATGAATGTTGGAGAATAGAAAGGAGTTTGATTACTAGATTCACTAAGGCTGCTGAAGGCCAGGCACGGGAATCCGACAAAAGAGTTCCGTGCTTGGGGCAGTCACTGCAGGAGATGAGTCTGGCTCACACGCATTAGTGTGATATAGACAAGAGGGAGAACTTAAGCTGACATAGGCTGGTTTGGAAGCTAATGCAACGATTCAGGCAGGAAGTTAAATGATTTTTGACTAAAGTGGTGATAACAGGATTGAGAACGAGGTAAAAGACGTTAAGAACATTTTGGCTGGGAATTTACAACTTGAGAATCAGACATTTAAATCCTATATTCATTTATTCATATGTATGGAGCACCACAATGTGAGTTTCTCACCTGGATCTAGCACCCAACATATTTATTGAGCACCTACTAAACATCCGCCATTGTACCTGTTAGTAGAGTCAATGGTGGTGAAACTACCACGGCCTCCCCACTCTGTGACGATGGTCACAGTCTAGGAAGGGAGATGGAGCGAAGACACAGCGCAGGGCCGTGCTGTGGACATCGGCAGTAGAGATGAGGTGGGATTCACTTCCCGGGTTTTGTGTGAATGCATACGCACATGCACACAGAGATAAAAGGCAGTGTCAAAACCGAGTTCTGAGATTATTCTCCCCCGTCAAAGTTAGAGAGAGATTCCAGAAGATGGGAGGACAGGTTGACTCAAAGGCATGGAGGTGGGAAATGGCATAGTGTGTTCACGTACCTGCAAACAGTAAAGTATTCCTGCATCACAATGGTCAGGGGGCAGGTGGCAAAAAACACAGAGCTCCCTGAGGTCTAGGCTGAGGACTGAAGCGCAGTCTGCAGGCAGAGACGAGCAGCTGGGAAGCAGAAAGCAACAAGACAGCATGGACAAAATCACATGGTACAGAGATATGTGAGGACCACATGGAGGCTGACTCTAGGAGGGGAAAACGAGTCAGGGAGGCAAGAGGGGAGCCTGCTGGCGTGCTGAGCTGGGAGATGAGTAGACACTAAACTAAAGAGCAGTACAGGGTGATGGACTGATGGTTATTTAAATGCCTGATTATCAAGTTGTAAACAAAAGAAGAAAACTTTAGTAGGAAGCTCAATTCTAGAACCTGGAAACGAATCAGACGCGAAGAGAGGGACATTTCACAAAGATAATGAAGGTTTTGAACTCAGTGGTTGGGAAAAGGACGGAACAAAACAGAAACAAAAGGAAGAGACTATTTGCAATGAAGAAGGAGTGATGTAAGACTTTGAGGGAAAGGAAAGACTTCCAAGTAGCAGGGCAGGACCCCCTGGCATTTGGGTAAGCCAGGCAGATCATGGATTTCAGTTCAGCTCAATTACTCCATGCCGTTTAACTTCTGAAGTTTACTTGCTTTGTTTTCCCAATTAGCTTTTAGATTTGCCAAAAGGTATCTACTTCTTTTACCACATAATTACTGAATACTATACATGCCAGACACTGTCCCATGCTCTGATTAATAACAGGGATTATTTTGTGTTTAATGTTTAGTTTATGAGAAAATATATGGGCACATATATATATTTTTTTTTGTAGAGTTTTACACATATATACAAACTCTACAAAATATAAAATGGCCCATCAATTAAATAACTGGAAACAACACAAATGTCCACTAAGAGGTGAGTGGACAGACAAGCTGCGGTACCAGCACCCAGGAGAATACTGCTCAGCAATACAAAGGAATGACCTGACCCATGGACAGATGCTCACGACATAGGGGAATCTGAAAATAATTATGAAAGGACATCTATGGTTGCCAGGAGATGGGAGGTGAGGGAGAAGGAGGATGGGAGAAAAAATAAATGAAGAGGCAGGACTAAACTTTTGGGCTGATGGATAAATTAATGATCTTGGCTGTGGTGATGGGTTCACTGGCATGTACATATGTCAAAACTGAACATTTTACATGTGCATGTTAAATGTACCTCAATAAAGCTGTTTTTGAAAAATAAAATAATAGGTATATTTGTGTGGTGGGTTATGAGTTGATTTTTCTTTTTTCTTTTTTTTTTTTTACATCTTAAACACAAATATAAAACCATATGACCAAAATTCATTTTAAAAATTATAAAAATTGCACTGGCCAGGTACTGAACTAATCCTAGTAATCAGGGAACTGCAACTTTAAACAACAGTGAAATATTGTATCAAGCCCATCAGTCTAGCAAAATTACAAAATCAGATGAGGTCAAATGTCAGCTAGAATGTGGTAAAGTGGGTAATTCTCATACTTCCGGTGGGAATATAAATTGGTACAGCTAATTTGGAAAGAAATATTGCAATATCTAGCAAAGTTGAAACTCTGTTTATACTAATGACTGCAAAGCCAGTTTTCAATTTTCCTGGATCCTAATAATTGGTGCCACCGTGAAGTATGAACACACATTTGTTGTGTGTATTCTGTGTGAGTGGTGAGATTTCAGACTTCCACGGTTTAGTTCGTCCCTCCTAGATTTCTCTCCGCAGTCTCTCTCCTTCCCCTTTCTCTGGTTGCTCTCCTTCCTGCCAGCCTCGCTGCAAACCCTCCAGTCACTCTACCTGCCCCAACACCCGCCGAAATCCCTTACCTCTTAACAGTGTCTTTTTCTTCCCCATCCCAACCCCCGCCCCCACCCCGTACCCCCTATTCCCCCACAAAAAAGGGCTGAGCAGGGATCAGAAGTGCCACGTGAAGAAGACAAATCTGTCCTCTGAAATGCGGACCGTTCAACAGCGCACAAGGTGGGTAGGGAAAAGCCATGGCATCAAGGAAACACTGAGGAAGGTATTGAAGCCTTTATAGGGCCAGCCAGCCATGGCAGGAAGCTCAATTCTATGGGCATTTTGACGGGAGGTAACGAAACACCCAGAAGGCAGTAGAGCAAGAGGGCTAATATTAGAACTTTATGATTTGTAGCAATTATTTTTTATGGAGATGTTTTAGATATCTAGTAGTGTCACAAAATGTTTTTATTGATGTGCACATTCCGATACTCTAAAATTCTGTTCTTAATGCTTGTATTAGAGGATAAATGCTGAAGTGCTTTGTTGTCATTTGCTCTGGTACAGCAAACACCATGCACCACGTCCCCAATTCCTCTTTTCTTTTTTTACTCCAGAAAAATTATCCCATAACATCCTTTGTTTGTATGAGTAAACGATTAGAAACAACTTAAACGCCCATTTAGAAAAGAATGCATAGATAATTTGGATTATATAAATACATAGACTACTATACAATGTTTACAGTAAATGAGCGAGAGCTACATGCATTAATATGGATAAAGAATATAAGCTTAGGGGGAAAAAGCCACAACACTATGCATATTGTTTTATATTCATAGAGATTTTAAAAATTGACCAACACATATTATATATTGTCTCTAAATTTATAAATATGTAGTGAGATACAATGCATTCATGATAATGATAGCTTCTAAATTCAGGAGAGTCCTTTCTCAAGGACAGAGAATAGGTATCTCAGAGGAATATACAGGGATCTTCAGCACTGTCTATGTTTATTTTTAAGATCCAACGTGAATGTAAACTGATGTTAAAATCTCATAGAGATAGGGGTGGGGACAAATGTTTACATGTGGATAAAAAATAGTTTTATTTCCTCTCACACCAAAAGGATTGGTACCAAAACAATTTCATATTTTCTACTAAAAAAAAAAAAAGTGTAAAGACAAAAAAAAAAAGAGCTTGGAGACATATGATACCTTTAAAATCCCATTATAATGGAAACAGTGAACTCTTCAGTTGAAACAGAGGTAATTCCAGCTGACTAGGTTTCTGAATTCACACCCCATTTATGAATTTATGAACACAAGGAAAGTGTCCTGGTTAAACTGATCAAAATGTACATGGTTCAGCTTTTGATAATGTGAATGTTCTTTCAGGAAAACATCTAAAGCTGAGCTTCTCTTGCTCGAATTAACTTTAAGCAAAACAACAGAGAAGCATGGTTGCGATCCCTTCCCATAATGTAATGCCCAATTTCAGAAATCTCTGCATTTTGCAATTCCTTTTCTCTGTGTCCCCTCAAAGTGAGGTAGAGCTTCGGTGACACCCAGAGAAATAGTGCCTAAGTACAGACACATTAAAATGAAGAACTTCTAGGCCACTTTTGAGAACCCATGCTAAATAAAACCTATTGTAACCAAATTTTAGGCATGTGGAATAAATTCAAAACATTGTGGCTTGCCACAAGCTCAGTATATTAAACCTTATCCCAAATGAGATGTTACTTGATTTATTTAGACTCCTTGGCATGTTTGGATTAATGTGCTGGCAGTCTGAGCAGCTCTTCTTCCTGGGTTCTTTCAAGAATTCTTGGATAGAAGAGCTAAGCTAATTTGAATGACATTTAAATGGGAATACGACTCCAGGTGCAATTATAATCAGCAGGCGGTAGGAACAGTGGTGGATCTTTCTGCTGAGCGCATCTGCCCCGGGGAAAAAGCAGAGGCTTCCTCCGACCTGCCTCTTGCAGGGCTGCCCTGGATGGAGCCTTGTCTTCACTGCAGAGGAGGACCAGTCTACCAGTGAGCCAGATGGAGGGAAGAAGGAGGGAAGGGGGATATTTTTTTAAAGTGTCTCCATCTGCTTTCTACAGGGAAACTTGACTTGGAGGGCAGGCTGCAGTAACAAGCAGTAGGTGAGAAGAAAAGTGAGCCAGAGAAAAGGCTACACAGAGTAGCCTATTCTGTATAAAGTGTCCAGCTACTTCTTAAACTACTGCAGGGCCTGCTCATTCTGCATCAAATGGAGTGTCGGAGTCAGAGGGCTGCTGATCGGGTTCCACAGGCTCATGCCACCACTAGCCTTAACTCTGGCCCTTTGCACACAGCTCCAAATGCAGTCATGCGGCATGGATAGCTTCCCAGCGTGCAGTCACCTCGGCACACTGCAAGCTTGGCCAGCTGATTTCTCTCCTGCTTACAGAAGTGTTGAAGTTCTCAATGTCATCAAGGTCGTCCCTCCTTCAAACACTGTTTCAATGAAAGGTAAACTCAAGCCCCTACTTTTGGGGTTCTATTTTAAAAGTCCAAGTGGCCTGGGAGGAAAATGGCATGTGTGGCAGGCTGGGACTCTAGTCCTGTGCCACTCTATCCCCAAGGAGTGCCATTCCTTAGACTCTTACACCTCCATTTTCTCTTGTATGGAACCAGGAAAACAGCCCTCGCCTTGCCTCACAAGGAAGATGGAGTACAAACAATAAAGCATGTGTTGGGAAAGATGCTTTTAAAACCCTAATTTGTAAAAAGCTGGAGGTATCACAACTTCAGGTTTCAAATTATATGACAAAGCTGTAGTCATCCAAACAGTATGGTATTGGCACAAAAACAGATACACGGATCAACAGAACACAAGAGAAAGCCCAGAAACAAACCCATGATTATATGGTCAATTAATCTTCAACAAAAGAGGCAAGAGTATGTAGTGAGAAAAAGACAGTCTTTTCAGCAAATGGTACTGGGAAAACTGGACAGCTATATTCAAAAGAATGAAACCGGACCACTTTCTTTTTTTTTTTTTTTTTTTAAAGATTTTATTTATTTATTTGAGACAGACAGAATGAGAGAGAGAGAGCACATGAGAGGGGGGAGGGTCAGAGGCAGAAGCAGGCTCCCTGCCGAGCAGGGAGCCCGATGCGGGACTCGATCCAGGGACTCCAGGATCATGACCTGAGCCGAAGGCAGTCGCTTAACCAACTGAGCCACCCAGGCGCCCCCGGACCACTTTCTTATATAACACACAAAAATGAACTTGAAATGGATCTAAGACCTAACTGTGAGACCTGAAACCATAAAAATCCTAAAACAGAGAACAGTTAGTAATTTTTCTGACATTGGCCATAGCAACCTTTTTCTAGATAGGTCTTCTGAGTCAAGGGGAATCAAAGCAAAAATAAACTACCGGGACTACATAAAAATAAAAACTTCTTCACAGCAAAGGAAACAATCAACAAAACTAAAAGACAACCTACCGAATGGGAGAAGATATTCGCAAATGACATATCCAATAAAGGGTTAGTATTCAACATATATGAAGAACTTCAACACTCAAAAAACAACTAATCCAATCAAGAAATGGTCAGAAGACATGAACAGACATTTCTCCAAAGAAGACATCCAGATGACCAACAGACACAAGAAAAGATGCCCAACATCACTCATCATCAGGGAAATGCAAATCAAAACTACAATGAGATATCTCCTCACACCTGTCAGGATGGCTAAAATCAAAAACACAAGAAACAACAAGTGTTGGAGAAGATGTGAGGAGACAGGAATCCTTGTGCACTGCTGGTGGGAATGTAAACTGGTGTAGCCACTGTGGAAACAGTATGGAGGTTCCTCAGAAAATCAAAAATAGAACTACCCTATGATCCAGAAACAGCACTACTGGGTATTTACCCAAAGAATACAAAAATACTAATTACACACACACACACACACACACACACAATGGAATATTACTCAGCTATAAAAAAGAATGAAATCTTGCCATTTGCAACAACATGAAGGAGAGTAGAGAGTATAATGCTAAGTAAGTCAGTCAGAGAAAGACAAATACCATATGATCTCACTCATACGTGGAATATAAGAAACAAATGAACAATGATTTAAAAAAAGAAAGAGAGACAAGCCAAGAAACAGACTCTTATCTACAGAGAACAAACTGACAGTTACCAGAGGGGAGCTGCGTGGGGGGATGGGTGAAATAGGTGATGGGGATTAAAGAATATACTTATTACAACGAGCACTCAGTAATGTACAGAACTGTTGAATCACTATATTATACACCTGAAACTAATATATCACTGTATGTTAACTATACTGGAATTAAAATTAAAACAATAAAATTTTAAAAACTAAGTTGTACGCAAAGATACTATTTGTAATAATGGCAAAAATATTAATCAGAAAAGAGACCTCATATTTATAAAGTACCCCTTCTTTCTACAGTCTTTACCTAACACTGTGATGTTTATCAACATGCTATCAGTTTTGCCCACTACGGATGCTGAATAATTGTTCATGGGCTTAATTAATGAAAATGAATGATGCATTAGTTATGGCATTCCCCCAAAAGAATGTCTCCTAAATTATGAGAAATTCCTACATCCTAAGTTATGGGGTTTTTTGTTTTGTTTTGTTGTTTTCGTGATTCTCCAGAGACTTAAACTACAGATCTCATTAGAACCTTCTTGTGCAGAGTCACTTGCCTAAGTACATCCCCAAGCTCCTCCACTGTGGCAGGTCACCTCAGAAATGTGCTTCCCATGTTTACCCCACATACACACTAAACAGGACCCTAAGCAGGAGTTATTAATAAAATGGAACATCTCTTCTGATTTTTCAGATATGAGACATTTCAGTCAGTCTTTGGTAGATGTCCTTCTGTGGGGCGCCTGCATGGCTCAGTCAGTTAAGCTTCTGCCTTCAGCTCAGGTCATAATCCCAGGGTCCTGGGATCAAGCCCCACATGGGGCTCCCTGTTCAGCTGGGAGCCTGCTTCACCCTCTCCCTCTGCTGCTCCCCCTGCTTATAATCTCTCACTCTCTCTCTCTGTCAAATAAGTAAATAAAATCTAAAAACAAAACAAAACAAAAACAAATGTCTTTCTTTGATGCCCACTGTGTGCTGGGCACCATGCGAGGCATTCTACATACAAGATGAAGAAGTTGGGGTGTTTGTACTGCATAGAGATCACACCCACTCAGACTGTCATGGCTGATACATGGTTAGACTGTATTGCACTACTTTTTAAAAGCACGGAAATCCTTTGGGCTTGGGTAGTATAATGCTTTGGTTTGTTCCATTCTTCCCTTCCCATGGAGAAGAGTGCACATAGAGGAAATAGTATTTGTGGTGTATGTGCATGATTATTTTCATACAGGATGAAATAATCTTATTCACTCACAAATATGTATCCGAAATCTACTTCAGCTGAGGCACATTTAAGGGTTACTAAGTCTTGTAAGCTAGAATTTATTTCCTGTAAGAATTCACAGTTTAATTAGGAAGACACACCATAACAATCACACATAGGAAGATGGTCCCAGGCAGTGTCTATCAAGAAGGCCCAATGATGATGTACAGAGATGTCCTGAGGAGCCCTAAGACATCTTGTGAAGGAAAGGGACATATCCCAAAGGAGGAACTTGGATAAAACACAAATGATGTGCAACAGGAGGATTATCTGTGTGCAAACCAAGTATTTCATTTTGATGTAGGACCAACAACGTTTGGGTCTACCACAATGTAGGCCTGGCTGGCACTCTGGTTCATGAGTTTATGGAGTGGAGATCGTGCTACTGGACATTTCTCCCCGACTCTATCCCTTCTCTGTTATTTGTAAGGCTGTACAAAGTCTGCACTTAGTGAAACCACATTAGGAATTAAAGAATTTGAGGAAGTACAAAGTAATATTGAAATACTATTGCATAATTCCACTCTCTATACCAAGACGAAAAGGCCATTCCATGTTCTCATGAGTGGACAGGATTAGATAGTGTGACGGTGGCCGAGAGACAAGGGCAAGAAAGGAGAAAATTACTTTGCACCTACCAACAAAAGGAGCAGCATGCCATGGTAGTATGTCTTCAGCAATTTAGAAATTATTGCTCTAGCTTAACTATTTTCTCTATTTTCATACATCAAAGAAAGAAGTACTTAATATTCTAACTTGAAAATGCCAAAATTGTAAACTTTATAAAATCACAATTTATCTTTAGATCCCTGATTATTTGGTTAATATGCTTATAGTTATCTTAGTTATTGTACTAACATTTCTCCAGCTAATCTAAAATAGAAAGTACTCATTTTTTTTAAAGGTTTTCTTTATTGGGGCACCTGGGTGGCTCAGTTGGTTAAGCGGCTGCCCTTGGCTCAGGTCATGATCCCAGGGTTCTGCGATCGATCCCCACGTCAGGCTCCCTGCCCGGCGGGAAGCCTGCTTCTCCCTCTCCCACTCCCCCTGCTTGTGTTCCCTCTCTCATTTTCTCTCTCTCTGTCAAATAAATAAAATCTTAAAAAAAAAAGAAAAGAAATATGTCTTCAAATCCCAGCTCAGCTCCTCATACTAATTTGTGATTTTAGGCAAACCTTTAACTTCCCAGAACCCATTCCGCAAACTATATATTCTATCTCATGCAAATCCTATGAATTAACCAACTCACTGCAAGTCCTATGAGTTAATCTTGACAACAGGTCTCATATTCACCTTTTTATTTCTTATTCCCACTTACTATAGCTTAGTCCAGGGCCCCCCTGTTTTAGGTCTGAATCACCACAGTACTCTCCAGACCTTCTTGCTTCAACATCTATTCCTGTTTTATCAACAGACCCACCTTCCTAAAAGATGATTTAGCACCACAGAGTTTGCAGAATGAAGTGGAAAGAGAATAAAGTATGAGCCAAGAAATTAAGGTCTAGTCTTGGTTCTGCTTCAAGCTTAACCCAAATATGGGGCAAATCACTTAACCCCTCTGGCCTTCAGTCTCCCCCTCTATAAACTGAGTACATTTGATCTACATGATTTCTGGGTCTCCAACTTAATATTCTTAATTTTAAATTTAATATTCAAATGACACGTCAAGAATACTGCAAAAATCGACAGTCAAGACAACTGTCCCAAAGTAAATAATGATCAGGAGAGAAACAACAGCAACAAGCTGCTTTATCAACATATTGCTGTACCCCGCTCCACATGAGCAGCATGTATTAAGCAAGCACCCAAACCCACCCATGTGCCCACATGGCATAACTACAGAGGGCGGTGGGCCTCCCCAACCCCACTCATTCCTGTGAATTTAGGTTAGATGTTACATGGAGATGGTGCTTTGCCCTACTCTCCCATTCATGTGTGAGCTATGGTATTTAAGGTACAGAGGGACAGAGAAAACACAATTTCACCTCAAGGAATGTGGTTCTACTACTTTTTTACCAAGAAACTAGAGGAGTCAGATTTGGGGTCTTGATTCTAAATGCAAAAGTCCATTGTTCTTAATGCAAAAATAAAGGTATACAAATGCCTATACATGTGTATCTTTGCTTATCTATGATATTAATGTAATATACAATATTCACAACGCTCTATCTGTTCTCGATTATGTTGAAATTCTATCTGAAGCCCAGTGTATGGGTGTGTAAGTCCCTCATTCACATTCTCCTCATAATGCACCTCAAACAGGTAAAGCACATGATGGAACTTCTGCTTTTAGTGAAGACAGGAGTATCAAGGAGATCTCTTATCTAAAACAACTTGAAAACAAACAAGATATATGAAACAATGGTTCTCAAGACACTGAACATCAGGCAACGGAGAACAGTGATCTGGGAGAGACAGAAGACAAATCAGGTGAGACCTCCAACTCAGTCTCTAGAGAAAATTTCCAAGCCACAGTGCAGAGGAACGCAGGCGGAGCCCAGTGAATGGAAGAGAGACAGCCTGGCATGAAAGGGGACTGGCCTCCTTTTCACTGGGGCTGGGCCAATGTTACTTCTCGTGTTAGTTTTAATATCATCCACAGATGGAGTGGAGGAAGAAGAGTTTCTGTCCTTAGGAAGCTCAGCGTCTAGTAGGCACACAGAAATACAAATTTAAAAAATTACAATACAGGGGGAGACGAACCATGAGAAACTATGGACTCTGAGTAACAGACTGAGGGTTCTAGAGGGGAGGGGGTTGGGGGGATGGGTTAGCCTGGTGATGGGTATTAGAGAGGGCACGTAACACTGGGTGTTATACGCAAACAATGAATCATGGAACACTACATCAAAAACTAATGATGTACTGTATGGTGACTAACATAACATAATAAAATAAAATAAACTTTTTAAAAAATTACAATACAGTTTACTAAGTTCTCTACAACAAGGGCAAGCACATAATCATTTGAGAAAATATGAGACGGATTTCCAGCAGCCCTGGAGGAAACAGATCAGAGGAAGTTCTTCGCCGAGCAAACCATAATCTATGTTCTAAAATCTAAATAAAAGCAAAACAAAGGAAAGGAAGGTAATCCAGGCAGAGTGGGAACACATGCAAAAGCCCAAACACGGGAATGAGCATAGAGAGCATAGACATACAAAGGGCTATGAATGAAGATGGTGGTGAAGAGGTCAGCAGCCTTCAGATCCTGAAGGACCCTGTATGTCTGGCTAAGAAAAGTGGATTAGTTCTGCAGGCAGCGGGGAGCCACCTATGGTTTAAATAGGAAATTACCTTCTTTTATTTGTATTTTGTATAAATCATTCTTGCTAACATGTAGAAAGCGGACTGGAGGAGAAAACCAGATGTGTGGAAATTATTAGGAGACTCTGATAGTTAGGTGACAGCAGGTATGAATTCAAAACTCAACAGATTCTAAAAATTCTAGGGAGGTGAATCTTTCTAATAAATTATGATTGATTAAATATGAGGGGAGAGCATGAGAAAAGCATCAAGGATGGACATCCAGATTTCTGTGAAAGGAAAGGCACTATGATTCACTGAGATAGGAAGAAAGGGGAGAAATTTTGGAGATATACATGAGTTCAATTTTGGACATGGTGGAATTCAGGTGTCCAAGGGACATGCAAGGAGAGATATCCAGTGTCAACAGAAAGTCTGAGGGAGAGGCCTGTGCTGAAGACAGCTTTGAGGTGCATCCGCACATACGGAGTGTCCAAGCTCTGCGTATGGAACAGGTCCCTCGATACAATGGTAGGCAATGAGAAGATAAACATGGTAGGATCCTGGAAAGGGCCATTACTTAAGGGATAGGCATAAAAGGGGAATACAAAAGAGACAACAGAAAGGAAAAAATCAAAAGATGGCAAGAAAGCCAGGAGGGTATGGTCTATAGGATAGTTAAAAAAATGTACTGGATGAGCACCAGAAATTATGGATAACCTCTGAAATGGTGGGGGATCCCGGGCATATATGGAAAGAATTGGCCTTTGACAGGACAGTGGCACTTGGTGTCAGAATAACAAGGGTAGGGCGCCTGGGTGGCTCAGTTGGTTAAGCGACTGCCTTCAGCTCAGGTCATGATCCCAGGGTCCTGGGATCGAGTCCCGCATCGGGCTCCCTGCTCTGCAGGGAGCCTGCTTCTCCCTCTCCCACTCCCCTGCTTGTGTTCCCTCTCTCGCTGTGTCTCTCTCTGTCAAATAAATAAATAAAATCTTAAAAAAAAAAAAAGAATAACAAGGGTAACAGGCAAAGAAAGATGTACGCAGATGCAGATTAAGGGAGGAAATAAAGGAAATCCCTGGCCTACGGTTCTAATTTATCTGTGAGGTGTGAGGCAAACTCTTCACATGTTGGAATATGAAGCGAAAATGAAGTGGAGTAAACTTAAGGAGAGTGAAGCAAGTTTCAAATAAATACTGCCAGAAGTGAGAGCGTTATTGGTGAAACTTCGAATATTACTGGGCAGGATGGAGGGCCTCATTGAAAACCAAGAATGAACTGATAGAGTTTTCTGGCATACTTCTGGTTGCCCCCAAGTATTTGGGGATTCCCTTCTTCATTCATAAAAAAAAAAAAACAAAAAACAATAGGGTTTTAGTTGTGCTCATGGCTACCCAGCCATAATCTGCATTTCACAACCTTCTTACAGGTAGATTTGTACACATGAATGCATTCTCTCTAATAAGAAGGAGTTCAAGAGACATGTGTCTTTCCAGCTGGGTTTGTCCTCCTTATCCTTATCCCTTCTAGCTGTGGGGAGATGATGAGAAATGGAGCAACCGCTGTGGACCACCAGCCCCAGTCAGGTGCAAAAGAAAGCAGGATCCACCACCAGCCCTGGGTCACCACTGAGCTCTGCAGTGTGATGTGAAAAAAGAACATCTATTTTACTTAATCTGGGCACTTCTAGATTTCTTTGTTAGTCTGTAGTCTAGCTAATACATACATTAAGTCTGAAAACACTCAGAAGCCTTGAGTGTTAGAAGGTAGGCAGTCTTGATTTTGGGTAGGGGTGTGAAAAAGAGAAAAAGGGATATGAAATTAAGACTACTGGCAAGCTACTAGGTGAAAAGGTGAGCCATGGGACCTATGCCAGAGCCAGACAGTCCGTGAAGATCAATCAGGGGTGACAGATTGGGTCAAAGGACGAGGTGCCTTAATGAAGTCTCACACAACATTAGGGTCACTTAACAGACAGGATCAATGGAGACTAAACTATACAACCACACAGAGAAATATGGATGACTTTTATAAAGAAGTTAAGCAAAAGAAGCCGGACACACAAAAAAGTACATATAGCACATATAATTCTACTAATATAGAGTAAAAACCAGATAACATTAAACTACGACATTACAAGCCAAAAAAAAAAGACTGTGGCTGGAGAGGGATCACAGTGGGGCTGCTGGAAGCTGGTTATGTTCCTTGTCTTCCCTGGGTGCTGATTACATGGGTGTGTCCAGTTTTGTGAAAATTCAGAAAACTGCACATTTATAATATGTATGCGCTTCCGTATGTACACTGTACTTCAAAAACTAAATTTTAAAATTGCCCAACTGGAAAAATACATACCATTTTTACTTATCAAAATAGCAAAAGTGGTAGTTTTAAAAAAAACACAGTACTTCTCAGTGCTGTCAACCATGACACAAGGGCTCCAATGCTCTCATGGTTTGACTTTAAAATGGCACAAACTTGGTGAAAAGCTATCTGGCAAAAGGTTTCAAGAGCTTTAAAATATGCATGACCTTCGACCTAGAATTCCATTTCTAGAAGTTCATTTTAAGAAATCAGAAATATGAGAAGACTTACACATAAATATATTCAATGCATTATTTATAAGAGGGGAAACTTTGAAAGGAACAGAAGTGTCCCCAAATGGGGAAAATGATTACATAAACTGTTAAATCCTGTGATGTGATAATTATGCAAATAATTTTCAATTACATAGTGACATGTTCATCATATAAAGTTTTTTTATAAAAAGCAAAATAGAAAAAGTGAGTATACAATATTATTCCACATATCCATAAAATTATGTACCAAAGTGTGGTTATCTCTGGTAGAATGACTTTTGTTTTCTTTTCATAAATTCTGTATTTCCTAGATTTTCTTTAAAAACTATGCAATACTTTACTGATTACAGATAAAAAAATCATGCCTGTGTTGCATTTTTTTTTTTTAAGGATTTTATTTATTTATTTGAGACAGAATGAGAGAGAGAGAGCACATGAGAGGGGGGAGGGTCAGAGGGAGAAGCAGGCTCCCTGCCGAGCAGGGAGCCCAATGCGGGACTCGATCCTGGGACTCCAGGATCATGACCTGAGCCGAAGGCAGTCGCTTAACCAACTGAGCCACCCAGGCGCCCCTGTGTTGCATTTTTATTTGCTCTTCTCATAAAGTTTCCTATTTTTATAAAAACATAAGTAACAACTGTGTTCTGCTCCATAAGAACTGTTTCACTCTGAGCTGCCTGAGGGCAGGGTGTTATTTTACTCAGTTTAACTTTCTCCCACAACACCTTGCAGAGAACAGAGTCTGTTCTCTAAAAACACTGAATCAGGGCCACCTGGTGGCTCAGTCGGTCAGGTCATGATCTCAGGGTCCTGGGATCAAGCCCCATGTTGGGCTCCCTGCTCAGTGGGGAGTCTGCTTCTCCCTATCCCTCCACTCTTCTCCCTGCTTATGCTCTCTCTCTCACGCTCTTTTTCTCTCAAATAAATAAAATCTTGAAAAATAAAAATAAAAAATAAAAACACTGAATCAAACATCAAACCCTCATCTGTTGTCTTTTATTTCTATAATTGTACTATACAATTAAATAAACAGCGTGCAACATGAACCTTTTTGCTGCTTGTATTCAAAAGTAAAAATACTTCTAACTGCACAGTTTATGGTTTAGCCACATATCTCCCTCCATCTCCTGATTAGGCTCAGGAGGGGCTGAAGGTCCAGGCATGGTGGGGGCTGGGTAGGGAGGGGCAGAAGACAGGGCTAAGGGCTCAACCCAAGCTCTAAGGCTCCAACTAGAGAACAGCTACTTTGATCTTCTTCCAGCTCCCTTCCCCTTCCCCCATGACTCAAGGTTGAAGGAGGTAAAATCCAACAATGCCAAGGGTGAATCAACACCTGGGGGTAATCATTTAACTGGCCCACTGGGGAACCCGAGCCCTGTTTGAAGTGGACTGCAGGGAGCCCACAGGAGGAGAGGAAAGCCAGGTCAACAGGAGGGACTTCGGGCTGCTTAAGAGAGTAGGGAGCCTTCAAGGGGAAAAGGAAGGCTCATGATTGATAGAAGGAATTACGGACTTAGTTCGACAAAAAAATACAGAGAATTTTGTTTCTAGAAGGAGCTCCTTCATAGTCAAATTGTAATCTCTACCTTTGGAAGAAACTGCTAATTTTTATGGTAGGTGGTCATTTTTTGAAATTTGTGACCTGAATACTAATTACCCAATGTCCTTAATTAAGCTGGATTGACACACCAACTTAAATAATACTTTCTCAAAATGTGTATTCTCTCTCTCCTAGTCTTCACACACTGATGTTCACTCTAAAAGTTTAAGTCACACTTGGAGAAAAAGCAGCACGTAATTTATATTTAAGAAACACCAATAACACAATCTTATCTTTCAGAAATATCTCTTGCATGAGCATTTTACTCATATCATATTCAACAGGAAGCTTTCTAGGATGTTAATTTTTCTGTTCACTTAAGCAACTTCTAGTATACACCACTATCATCTCACTAAACTAATGAAATAGATTTAATCAACAGATATTGATAACGCATAGGACACTAAGGACATGGCCTGGTTTTGCAAATGTTAGTGAATCTGCCATGTTAAACTTTTAATAGATATGCATCAGTTGTAGTTGTATTTGAAGTGTTTCAAAAGCCTTACAGCCCTCTTTTTTTTTTTTTAAGTGCATTAAGATGACCCTGGAAAAACTGAATATAAATTTTAATGCTTTAATTTTGGATGAGAGCAGTAGATGCTTCCAAAATATCTTGCCAATCCAACCTCAAATGTCTTCTTTGCCCATCAGGACCCATGCCTTTTCCATGTAACATGGCAGCTACAGACCCAAGACCTAAGGACCACAGACAGACTCACCAACTTCATTTTCACTTATAATAAAATCCAGATTGGAACAGGGGTTTTGTAAGATCAAAGTCTAGTTAGTGGAAGGTGAACTCTTTTTTTCACTACTTAAAAAGGAACTGCAGCTACTTTCCACTAGAAATGACCACACATCTCCCTGAGCCCCATCAAAAATAAAAAATAGCATTACACCGCTTGACAGTTAAAGCTGAATTTAATCCATACAAGCAAGAACATACTCCAGCCTTAAGAATACCATGGATAGACATCACATCATGACTAACACCCACTGAGGGCCAAGTGTATGCCAGGCACTATCCCTTGCACCTTCGGGAAGTAAACTCTCTTAACCTTCACAGAAACATATGAAGTAGGCACTGTTATGATCATCTCATGCTTGGGTGGGGAAACTGAGGCACTAAGAGGTTAAGTAAGTTATCCGATGCCTCACAGCTACCCAGTGGTAAATCCAGGTTTCAAATTAAGTCAGTCTGGCTCCAGAATTTATATTCTCTACCATTACACTTGAAACTTGATTATCCTTCTAAGAACAACTTTTTAAAAATTTTTCTTCTGCCGAGATTCATTCAATCTAGATTCTAGAAACCAAAGATTTTTTTTTCTTTACACCTCTACACAAATCATTCAGGAGGACAAGACTATGCAGACAGTCCATCTGTAATGTAACCACATAAAAGACTTCCTGGCAAATTTGAGCCCATTAACAAAAGTGCACATGGGATCTGCCAAGGAGCCAGATGCTGCCCTCCCCTGCAGGATGAGTACCTTCCCGAGCTCATCGCCCAGACCTTGAGGTGGGTATTCACCAAGAAAAGACAGAAGAGGGATGGTCTGTTCACCATACAAAGGGTGCACACATAAAACACATGACATGCTTAGTAAGAACCACTGAATCTTTAGTATATAACAAAATACTCTTTAGCAAAACCCAAACAGAAGCACCAACAATAAAAGAAACCCTCTCAAGGTATGCATTATAATTCTGGGACTGTTTGCATAATAAAATTAGTTAAAGCTGGTCCTCATCCCCTTTCCAGGTTTAGCTGTTAATATAGGTCAGTGTTTTCTTCCCCCTACTTCAAATCCTCCAAAGAATGCTAGAGAAAATCAGGCAACCCAAAACAAGCAGTTTTTGAGCTCTGGCACTCTACCATTTGGAAAAGACACTTGAACGGCGTGATAGATAGTGGTCTAGGAATTTAAGAAATATGAGTTTGGTTTCAGTAAGAAATACCTTCACAAGGAAGCTGGAAAATGGAAAACAGCAGCAGTGTTTTTCTTTCTTTTTTTTTTTTCCCCAGAAAATCAGTAACAAACATAGGAGCCCTAAATCGAATTTGAATCTACATAGAGTTCACTATTTGATTTACAAATTCCTACTAGGCTCAACTTAATTGAATTCAGGAGACTAAAATCACTGGAGCTGAGAAGATTTATTATTGCATTTTATCCATGGCACAGGGGGTCTTGGGATTACTGAAGAGTCAGGGGAGCTTGGCACCCTGTGAGCTGCTTCTGTTAAGCTTGCTGTAATGTGACGCCACTGTCGGTGGGGAAAGGGGATGGAGCAGGCTTGAAGAGCAGGAAGGGAGTGAGCAAGAACAAAAGTCCTGGTGATGTGGGAGAGTCTGGGCTTGTGGGGTCTGTCTTTTCCCACCCCCACCCTCCCCCATTCAACAGCTAGTCCAATCTTCTCTTGGTCTAAGAAATACTTTGTAACAAACTCCCAACAAGTACTAAAGACTCAGAATGATCTAAATAAAGCTCTTGAGAGGAATACCTTTCCTGCAACTAAAAAATGCAATTAATAAATGCTGTCGTTTAACAGTGCAGGTTGATAAAACCCTTTGATAACCTGTGGTTGATAATACTGAATAATCATATGAACACTTAACAAGAGTTTTAATTAATCTTTTCCCTAACAACAACAAAAAAGTGACAGCAAAGGTTATTTTCCCTATCTTTCTAAATTCAAAGCTACAGTATGTTACAAATATATATATGTGTGTATATATACTGAAATATTATACCAACAGCTGTATGCAAAATCTACTAAAGAGAAACACAGATGATACATCTAAAAGTTCAAAGTCAAATGATTTATCTTCCGACTTCTGGAAAAACCAATGCTCTAGGTATGTTACTTCTCTAATCAGCTTTTCTCTGTCATTATAAAGAAGCTTATTAAAAATGTTCTGCATTTCTTCCTAACTTATTATGTTCAGATAATTATAAGAGGAGTGAAATAAATTTCACTTTAATTTTGGCAGGAAACTTTCTAGAATTAAAAAGTCATAGTTGGAAACACTTGGAAATTATGCACTTTATTAAACACTTGGAAATTATGCACTTTATTAAAGTATAAAAACACATTTTATACAACTTGTTAACAGCTTTCAACTTGAAACCATATGCGGGCTATGCAGTCCGATGGATACTGGTGATGCAATCTAACCCATACATAATTGGCATTTAGCTGAGGACAACAGAGGATTTTGAAGACCAAGGCATTGAACATCCCGAAATCTTAGGACATTTTTAATGAAGAGAATTCAGAAAATATACACTGTTTCAAAGGTTTTCCAAAGCTGAGAGCGTGAGCCACCGGCAGGCACGTTCACGTTCATGCCACCGCGCGGGAGGCTCTGTTCGCGTGGACCGCCTCTCAGGCGGGGCTAGAAGCCATGTCTTCCAGGAAGCCCCGACTTTGCTCACTCTCCTTCTCCGACCAACTAGTAGTCATTTCTTTATGATAGTCTATCTTGTGTCACTACTCATGTACGTGTCTTACCTCTCCTATTATTTCGCAAACCTGTTTAGGGCAAGAACTACATCTAACAGTTTTTAATTCCTTACAATATCTAGGACAGAGCCCGACCTGCATACTAAAGGGCTGAATAACCGCCTGTTAAATTAATGAATGGAAATATTAATGAAGTTTGACAATCTACATTATATAGACAAGGTAATACTTGATACAGGGAGCAACATTAGGTTTCCCTTCAGTCTTTCCTCTAGATCTGTGTTGTCTGATATGGTTAACACTAGCTACATGTGGCTGTTTAAATATAAATTGACTGAAATTAAAAATTCACTTGCTCGGTTGCACTAGCCACATTTCAAGCATTCAACAGCTATATGTAACTAGCAGCTACCATACCGGACAGCACAGATTATAGAACATTCCCATCACGGAGAGTTACAGCACTACTCTACAGAGTAATCAAAGTGATCCTATTAAAAACAAAGTCAAATTGTTCAATCTTCAGATCACAGCCTTCCAATAACTTTCCAGCTCATTCAAAGCAAAAGGTAAAGCCCCTTTAATGACCTTAAATGAGCTGCCTTCCTCCTCCACCCTGGCCCGCATCGTATCACCTATCCCTTAATTCCGTTTTCACTACTCTCCAGCCAGACACGATGTTCCTAAAACACAATAAACACGCTCTCACCTCAGGACCTTTGCACATGCAGTTCTATCTGCCTGTAACTCTTCTCTCAGATATCTGCATGGCTAACCCCCTCATTTCCTCTGTCTAATTACTCTAAGATCTTCCCTGACGATACAATATAAAATTATCACCCCCTGTCCCCACACATTCCCGTTCTTCTTTTCCAGTTTTTTTTTTCCATAGTACCTGCCACCACAAAATATACTCTTATTTTATATATTAATCTTGCTTATTGTTTGCCTCCCTCTACTAGAATGTAAACCCCAAAAGGGAAACTTGAGTCTGTTTTGTACTCTGCTGTACCTCTATCTAAAATAGTGCCTGGCACATTATTTGCATTCAATAAGTATTTGTTGAATTAATTTGTTGAATTGATGAATGAAGAGTATTTACAATCTATAGATGGGTAGAATATAAAATATTGAGGATGATTTTTTATGATTCTTGTGCAAATCAGTCACCTGACTGTGACAAATGTAAGAATAAGTAAGTTACTAGACAACCTTAAGTTTTTCAGATCAATGGTCCTTTCTGCCACCAAGATAACCATTATATTCAGTTAGAACCATTTAGACTGTCAGAAGTGTATTCCATTCTGGTTTTTACTGCAGAAGAGAGACTGCAGTAAAATGATGCTGATCCATTCACTCATTCTCATATTCACTAGATATTTCCTGACACGCACAATTCCATATGCCAGCAGATGGCTAAGATCCTTTGGAACACAGATAAAAAACACAGCCCCTACCAACCAAAGTCCAGTTAGGGTGGCAGGGAGTCAGATAATACTCTAGCACAGTGTGTTAAAGCCATGGCAGTGGTGAGCCTAGGGAACAAAGGGTTAGATAGGAAAGGCACCTCAAATTTATGACACTAGGAAATGACTTTCTGGAACTGGGTTCTACAAGGCAAGAGTAATTCACAAGAAGGACTAAGGAAGTATGTTCAAACAGAAATAATAGCATAACTAAAGGCAACTAAAAATGAGTGAGCAGGTACTGTCAGAGAAGAGTTTTAAAATAGAATGTAACAGTTGATGTTGAATCAAGTGAACAGGGCATCAGGGTTTCCCATTTCTCCCTCCTCACATGAACAGCAAAGAGGACCACAGGCTGGAAATAAGCAAACCCCTTCGTGGTGGCTGATGAAGCAGGGCCACATGTAAACCAAAAGTACATTCCAAAACTCAGTTAAGATGCTTTCTATTACTTATAGGCTCATATTAGCTAATTAAATGCACAGCAGATTCTTAGTCTCAAATAATTTATATTAGTAAAAGCCTTTAATATTCAAGACAGCAACTAGAATTGTTCTTATCACTAGAAGACTGTAGAAGCTGGAAATATAGATGATTTGTTTTATTTAGTGTGACTGCATGTATTTATTTTATCTAAAGGATCTATCATGTATTATATTTGTAAGATGAAAAAACACAGTTGTGAATGTTTTAAGAAAAATATGCAACTAGGAACCACTAGTATGAAACCCATCAAGAGTGTGGACTGTCTTTTCAGGAGAAGCATGGTGACTGGGACAAACATAGGTCTTCGTGTGTCACTGGCTAAATGGATGTGAATGAATTAATGGAATAAAGTTATTCATTGCTTCAGTAACTAGGGATGTTAACTGCTCTCTCCTCGTCACTAAATAACATGAGGATTAAAAAAGAGAAAATGTGCTTTATGTTTCCCATCTACTCTATCGTTTTTTGGCAACCCTCACTTTGAATCTGAAAAAGTGAGCAAAGGAAGCGGTCCAAAGGCATCAAGAGTTCAAATTCCCAGGACATTTTTATTAGGTATATATGAAAGGAAAAGATGTCTTCCAGTTCTGAAGTATGAGTTATGGAAGCAGCTTCCTTTCTTTATAAAACATGGTCTAAATTTTGAAGGTGCAAAAAGAAAACTATAATCACTCAGATTTGAATAGATTATTTTAAGGAGATAAACTCATCATGAAAAATACGTATGTTAGATATAAAGGAAAATCCTTGAAATTAAAAAGTAATCTTTCGTAAACACTTTCATCAAATTATCATTTTTGTATGGAACTAACATTGCACACTAACTATACATACCACCCTGGACTTAGATATACCAGGGGACGCCTGGGTGGTGCAGTCAGTTCAGCATCTGACTCTTGGGTTTCAGCTCAGGTCATGATCTCAAGGTTGTGCGATGGAGCCCCGCGTCGGGCTTACGCTTAGCACAGAGTCTGTTTGACTCTCTCTGTCCCTCTGCCCCTCCCCCCTGCCCTCTCTTTCTCTCACCGAAATAAAGAAATCTTTGGGGAAAAAAAATACCGGAACAAAGTCTTATTTTTTTTTTCCCTTTCAGTTAAAGAAGGCATTTGGAGGAGAAGTGAACTAGTACTTATTTTATAGGACTTTGCCCTCTAAGACTCCAGTGCATGGGCTAGGTCTTTCCGGAGTTAAACAAAGCTTATGGAAAATAGCACTAAAGTAAGCCAGCTAGCTATAACCTAGTTTTCATTTTCTATCAGGTCAATTTCTGGTTTTCTGTATAAACAAATGAAGAGGGTCCGAAAGGACATTTTTTGGTCCTTTTCTATTTTGAGAGTCCCAGAATCCTGTTTATTTTCAGGTACGCTAAAACCACACCAATTCTTATTTAGCCTAACACATTTTTATTCATTTGTGCTATTTGGCCTATACAATATTAATGCTTCCTGTTTCACAAACACATAAGCACAGAAATAATAAACAGTAAATACTAAATAATAGCAACAGAGATTTAAAAAATAGCACTTGGGGCTGTTCTAAGAGCTTTCGTTTCACGAATGTAAGCCCTGCAACAACTCAGGACAGCAAACACTGTCAGCATCTCCAGGACAGAAGTACCAAAACAGAGACACCAGAAGGGTAAGAGGAGGGCCCAGGTTGTGGAGCAAAGACCATGGTCCTTGTCTGTCTGTCTGTCTCCAGGACCCAGGTGCTTCACCACTGCACAATGCCATTTCTTTTAAATTTTTTTTAAATTTTTTAAAGATTTTATTTATTTGAGAGAGAGAGAGAGAATGAGAGAGAGAGCATGAGAGGGGGGAGGGTCAGAGGGAGAAGCAGACTCCCTGCCGAGCAGGGAGCCCAATGCGGGGCTCGATCCCAGGACCCTGAGATCATGACCTGAGCCGAAGGCAGACGCTTAACCATCTGAGCCACCCAGGTCTCCCCACAATGGCATTTCTTAAGCACTTAGTAAAAAGTATTTATTTGTAGTAGTATTTTCACAATCAACAGTGGTACCAAATACTTAACAGTTCTACAACCCATTCTCCTCCCTAATTCTCTTGACCCTGTCACTTGTTACTCTTCCTCTTATTTCTCTATAAACATGACATTTTATTATATTTTCAAATGGACTTACTCTATTATTCTTGTTTTGAATTCTAATTATTATCCTAATTATTATTGACTGAGCTAATATATAAAGACTGTACTTAGCGATGGCTCCTAATTTTTATAAAAGGGATTACAATGGAGCAACATCTCCTACTAGGCATGCCTTGATGTCATCTTTATACTGCACTGCTCCCTGAATCACAAGAGCAGACAAAGAGGCAAGCATTTGATTCCTGATTATGGTTAAATATTATCGTAGTGCTTCATCAAAATGAATTTGCAAAGGGAAAAATGGACTAGACCATTTCAGTACACATTTCGACATCTGTGTTGATAACTAAATAGTTTGAATTTAAGCTTCCAGATACGTAAGTAGATTCTCACTTTGGAATGTTTTTATAAGACTGTGTTATTTCATGAATGTTACCTTTTTAGAAATCTGAAGGGAATAAAAAGGGCAAGTGTTCTATTCAGAGAGCTAATTTCTAACTAATAAGTAACAAACTTAATAATAAAGACAACCTAAGAAGAGCCTGCCACTCAACAGTTTAATGGATGTTCTGAAGTACCCTTCCCTAATAAGGTATTTTGGAGACGTTTTAAGAACTGTCATTAGCTATCCTTCTGTGTCCTTATGCAATCTGCAGAAGGTGTGCATATTGGGTCCGCAAACGTGCAATAGTATGAACAAGATATATATGTGTGTATGTGTACACGCCTATAAGTAAATCCCCTCTCCCAAGAACATATTCTCCCTTCCCAAGAATCATATGGCTAATTTTGAAAAAAATATGTTTTCAGCCGAAATTTTGGAACAAGAGGGTAAAGGAACATCTTCTCAAAGCCAGTGACCAACCATCTCGGCTGGTCATCATGCCGAGATCTTCGCTCTCCTCCCCTTACTTCCTGTGATTACTCCTCAAAGGTCAGAAAAAGCAGTATAGCCTTTGCTGTTCTCATCCCACACACATACCATGGCACTGTGGCTGCCTGTCATTTCCCCGTCTCTGCTAAAATATCGGGTTTCTGATATTAGAGAGAGGCATGCTGGAAAAGACCCTCAGTCCAAGCTGCTTATTCCCAGGAAGGCTGAGCCCTGGATTCTGCCACATTTCCGTCAGGTCACGTCACAAGTCCCCAGGGTCAGTTGTGGACACTGGGAAGATAATAGCCACCTCTCGTGGAATGTTTAGTATGTGTCAAACATTGAACATAATATCATCTAATTTAGTCTTCATGACAACACAAGAGGAAGGCACCAGTTCTCTGGGGTAAAAGAGGATATGAAACTTAGAGGTTAGTAAGTAAGGGAATGATATTTGAGCTCAGATCTTTTTGTGTCTACAGTCTGTTGACTAGTTGATATTATTATCTAAGAAGAGAGTGTTAGACAAAGCAGGAGAACTCGAGCTGTATCTCTCAGTTTAATTCCAAAACCAAACCTGACCATATGAACCACAGCAAGTTCTTTCTCTCCATTCTCATGCAGAGGTTAGAAGTGATTAGAATGTATGCCTGCTAAGTAAGAAAAAGTCTACAGTTTAACATAAAAGGGGCAGATGCAAACTGAAGCAGGTTTGAACCCAAATCACAATTTAGAGCATCTCCAAAGTATTTTTAAAATAACTCTGTTAGGGCGCCTGGGTGGCTCAGTCGTTAAGCAACTGCCTTCAGCTCAGGTCATGGTCCCAGGGTCCTGGGATCGAGTCCCACATCGGGCTCTCTGCTCCGCAGGAAGCCTGCTTCTCCCTCTCCAACCCCCCCTTGCTCGTGTTCCCTCTCTCACTGTGTCTCTCTCTGTCAAATAAATAAATAAAATCTTTAAAAAAAAAAAGAAATAAAATAAAATAACTCTGTTAAAAGGTAAGGTAACAAACAGTCCTTTGTACACTATACTATTATCCTTGACTCAACTGTGATAGAAATTTCAACATGATGTCCAGGGCACAAACTCTATTTTCATGGATTTTGCTAAGTACAAATCCTTCTATTAGCAGAGACTGTTCATGCAAGAGGGCTTGTGTGGAACTGTCTAACCAGTATCTGGATCAGTTTATATTTTAGTAATGATGTTTTATACATAATATGGATTAGATATGTTTCATTTTTATATGAAACTTTTAAATAGAGAATATATAAACACAAAAAACTTAGAAACAAGTAGGTAAATATGCTGTTATTCTGATGTGTAAACTCAGAAACATAAAATTCAAGCAATGTCAGAAAATGAGGTAAGGAATCCTGATGAATATTGTGAAATCTGGAAATACTAGTCCCTATTTTTTCAGATCTAACTGTCTAATTATTCTTTCCATGTTTCCCAGTAATTATACAAAGCCTCCTCTTTTTATTTTCTTTTACTTAATTTGTTTAAACTACAGCAGAACTTTATACATTGACGTTAAACAATTATCTTCCAATCAAAATTATTTTAAGAAACCTACTCTGGAAATCACACAGGCATGCTGCCAATTTATCCATGTAATGTGAAGGAGGAAAAATGCTGTTAACATTTCTTAAAGTCAGGAAACTACTTTTAAAGCCAGAAAAATACAAAAGTATTGTCATTTAACGGGAACTTTGTTTCATGTCACAGCATAGACTCCTGCCAGAAGTCTATGCTATATAACTACTTATATTTTGATTTTCAGCAGATGTAGTCAAAGTTGACAACATTCTTCTGTGAATCATTAGAAAATATTTTCACTGAAAACATATTCTTGATTTAAAACATAAGTGGCCTCATGCGACTTTTTTTTTTTCCTCAACAGCTTCTACCAACCTGTTTTTAACTCCCTAACTTTCCCCACCTTTCTGCACCACACACCAACTCTTGATCTGGTGAACTAACCAGATAATGAGTAATACTGAGTATCGGTTTCTCGTAGTTATTGTCTACTTGAAAGAGGGAGAAAAACATACTAAAGTACTAGTTGAACAAAAGTAATTTCCTTCTGTCCCTACTGCTTCGTTAGAAATAATTTATATGTGTTCCAAATTACAATCATAAAGAATAAATTATGACATAAATATGCTTGGTGTGACACTGTAAAGAATTGAGCATGTATAAATTATGCCCAGAAAATTCACTAGCAAAGCAAACGGATTCCCTGGGATACTGACCTGGATTCAGCATGACCTGGTGTAGGCACGAGCTGGCCCGAGCTACCACTCCTCTAAACAGAACAGCAGAAGACTACAGACCTTGGAAGGCACACATTTGGCCAAAAGATAAATAACCATGTAGTTAGCTGCGTTGTACCTTATACTCACTTAACTATCATCCATGTGCTTTGTGATTCATCTTTAAACAGATCCAGTCCTTCTGCTTCATATACCAACTGCATCAGCTAAAATAACCCTGTACACGTTTCTTGTCTTTGCCTGCATTTCACCAGTTGCAATAGGGGACAAGATTTTACAAAATATGTTTTAAACTGCAAATTGGCTTTTTTTTCCCCTTCTTTTTTGAAGAAGCCATATCAGAACTTTCTTCAGGAAACTGACCTTTCCAATTCTACACTGTGGACAATTTACTCCCCTCCCACCCCCACCCCCCAAAAATGTCCTCACTTTTAGTGAAACTCTGGACTTCACTGATTTAGAATCTTCCCAAAGTTTTTGAACAAACCTTCTATAGCATGCATGCAAAAGGAGCAATTTTAAGACAGAACTTTGAAATAAGAAACACATGTCAGCCTGAGAAGTTCTAACTCTTACTACTGACAATATCAAAAGAAAAGCCAACTGGGTAAAAGTAACATGAAGAAAAGAAGTAGCAGCTGAATAAATGAGACTCCCTAAATATGAAGAAATGGAAACCTGTCCTAATAGTTGCTCAGAGAGAGTGAAACCAACTGATCCAGCTTCAATGTGAATATGAAAATTCAATTTAATGAAAAATCTACTGCATAAAAGTTCTGTTCCCTTAAGAAAAGGAATAAGACTATTCAGAAAGTAAAAAAACAAAACAAACCAAAAAACCACTAAAAATACCCCAAATAAACTAGTCTCAACAACCTCTTCACCCTTACCATACACACAGAATCAATTCACATGGTTTGTAAAACCAGTTTGGTCACTCCTGGAATTACAGAGATGGGACACAGGCATTCCTTTGCTATTCATCCGGTTCTTAACCTGAAGACAAGGCCTACATTTTGCACCATCCTCTCTTTTTTTCCAATTTTATTTAGCAGCCATCTAGCAGCTTTAATTAAATGGACCTCAAAGCATGACCATAGGGGAAAAGACACACAAAGTATGCAGGGTGAGAAATTTGGTAGCGTACCATCTACGCAAGCAAAATAAATCAACTCTAAAGCCTTTCCAACTCCTGTTTAAAGTAAATGATAAATCAAGAGGAGGATATCAATATTTAAAAGGCAACTATTTCTAAGATTCCTCAATGATCACTAATTTCCATTGCATGAAGAAAAAAAAAAACTTTTCCATGAAGTAAAATTCAATTTTATAAAAATTCATATGCTCTAATATCAAGAATTTGTTCAACGGAATGCAATGGGTAGACTGGAATGGAATGGAAAGAGTAAAAAAGCACTGAACATATAATCTCTGAAACCTCCCACTGCTCATCCTCCATTGTCAGGAATGTTCCTTGAAATCTGGCTGTAGAGATTATTGACTCTGTCTAAGCAGCATCAACAACTCAAATGATGTTATTGGGATACTGACCTTGAGTTGTTTTTCTAAGGTATTGATGGGTTGTGCTTTGCTGTCTATACTCTCACATGGATGCCCTTGTCCCAATGTCAAGTGTCTGTGAGAGCCATTCTGGGGTTAAATGTCAGAAGCTATGGATGAGAGCTCTTTTTCCAGCAAAGGTGAGTGACTCATTCTGGGCCCTGGGAAGGCTGGTTTCACTAGCACCAATTCTAAGCCTTGTATTTCTTAAATTTCTCTTAGTCCACCAGACATATGATCTTTTAGGATACACAGTAGCCTCCTCTGACCATAATCAGGCATCCACTGGGTACCTGGGGAATGTCTGAAACCAGGCCAGGAAGTCTGGGGTTCTCATTTCCACTGGGGGTGCTACTTAGAGGTGGAAGAAGCCAGGTTAGGACAATCGTGCAGTGTGGGGGGCAGTCCTGCATAACAAAGAGTTGACCCTTCCAAATCCTCCCCTGGAGAAACACTGTGGGTCACCCACACTTCCAGTCACGTTGTACCCTTGCACCTCATGCTTCCTCCCCACCATGGTTACCATCAGTGCTTCTCCTGACAAGGAAGCCCAGGATAATTATACCCCCAGAACACATATGGAACATTATGTTTAAGAAGATGTCAAGTCAGTGCGTGTGTGAGCTACAGTGGCCTGTTTTGTCTCCCGCTCAGTGTCAGACACCATGCTCCCTTCTAACGCCAGCAGCCTGCACCAGGACAGCTGCTGCATGGAGGGTGTGGTGCAGCCACCTGGACATTCTGCCAAACCACACTCGTCATCTCTTTCCGAGGCACTAGCATGATACCTAACATCCCCATTAGCTGGGACTCTGGATCTCCCATCAGAACAATAGAAAACGAGAGAATGGGCCACGGAGGGGAGATAAATAATAAAGGGTCACATCACTTCCTGTAATAAGACTGTGTACGTTCTTGAAAAGTTAGTATTACTTTTCAGAGACATGGCCTTTGTCTCGATTTATCCCATGACAGAATGCAACAGAGGAGCACCCTATTTAAGTCAAGCCTATAAAAAACAGAACAATTATTTCCCAGTGACCTTTTATTTCAAGAAGCATTTTCACATACTGTGTTGCTTTAAAGACAAAAGTGCAATGCCCCTAATAAAAGCCATCCTAAGAAAGGAAAGAGAGGAAGACAGAGAGAAAGGGACAACAGAGAAGGAGGGAAGGATGGCAAGGGAGAGAGTGATTGTTACATTTCTACCTTAGAAAGTCTGGTAAGGGCATGAGCATTTCGCTCGAGTAACTGTAAAACTTATCATGCAAACTAGGATTTTTCTAAGAAAGTAGAGTATCTCTAACCAGTTCCAGAGGGGACACGGGAACAGTGATGTAAAGCGGGACTGTACGTGGGCCAAGCTAGGATAGAGTCCTCCTACTTGCTACAGAAAGTTTAGAGGTCTCTCTGAGATTCGACCTTGTTTACAAATGGTATTTGAGCCTTATTAGTTATTATGTGGCATACTGTAATGAGAATAACGTGGGTCCAGACATAAAGAACTTTTCACATACAAAAATATGTAATAACTTAGCTGCTTATTCATTCATCCATGTATATAATAAATATTTACTGCTTTCCTCCTATGTGCCAGGCACTATGCTGGGTACCTGAACTGGGTTGAAAAAAATCCCTAAATGATCCAGATATTGAGCTGCTCCTATTAAATGTGAAAAAGAAATATTTCTACAAAACTTCAGCTATCCAGGGCCTTCAAAGTATGGTCATTAGCGTTTAGTCAAATTGTCTGGCTGGATGAGATGTGCATCGTTTTAAGCAACAGCACATTCAATATGGAACCTTCTGTACAGAAATAGCTCCCCAATGTTTTACGGTGCTAAACATAACTTTTCCTTAGAGAGTCAAGGTTATCAGACCTAATGAGAATGATTATACAGTACTAAGGCATGCAAATGCCCTCAGGAATTGCTAAAGAATACAGGGCTTCTAGCATTAATGCCAAAACAGCCCACATGGCTCAGCATTTTGCATTCTTGTACTTATTTTTATTTTTGTCTCCTTTTCATTGTTAAACTGTCATTTGTCAGTATTATAGTGATAATATACCTTATAGGACAATATGACATTATCTCCACTTTACAGATGAGAAACTTTGAGGCAGAGAAGTGAAGCAGTTTGCTTGAGCTCAAACACCTGGGATTCCAACTCAGGCAGTCCACCACATTCGCCTACCCTGCCATGTAAGCAATGCCACATCTACCTTAATAAGACATGAACTTGAAAACTTTAGAATTATGTAAGAGAAAATATGCACCTGAGAAATGCAAGCCTGTGAGTTTGGGGAAATCAACTCTATGACACCTAGATTTGTCGTCAGGCATTTTTCTTTCTCAGATATGCCTGTGTAAGCGAAGTTTGTCGGATAACTCAGTTTTTGCCAAGTTCACTGAGCCTTGGAAATTAATTACAATTAAAATGAAGACATTTTTACAATATAATCTCACATATATTTTGTCCAATTATTCTTAGGTTGGATATTTTCTCATGAGAAATTTAGACTTTTAGGAAAAGTAAAGTTTAATTTTAGTTACGTGAATTTAAATAAAAAGGCAGTTCTTTGGTACAGTAACATGCCAGAAAGACATCAAGTATCAGGTGATAGAAATTTATAAAACACATGAACAAAGAACCCATTCAACTATTGGCTTATTGAAAAGCAAATGAGAACACTGTGTAGGTTGCTAAGACAACAGAGATGTGATGATTAACTGTGAGATAATGAGCAGATCTTTGTGTCTTTATGAATCCAATTTTTGGAATCTAAGCCCTCCTCTGTGTATATATAGCTAAAATTTTAAGAGTATTACTTAAAAAAAAATGCCTTCAGGCTTTTGAGGTCTGTTCGCGAAGAAGCTTGCAGCCTTCTGCTCAGGACAGATCCCTTGTCGTGGAGGATGTGTGCGGTGGGGCAGAAAGAGGTGTTCCTGGCAGGAAATCAAGTCTGTCTCACAGCAGTGATGGATGGTCTGCCTCTCAGAGATTATTACCCATAGGTCACGAAAAAATTATTTGCAATGGATTTATCAAAACTGAAAATAAATATTTTCAAAATACAGTGAATAACAGAAATTGCAGCTTTTTCTAGAATGTTGCTACTTCGAATTTGACATCCTGGGCTCACTCCCTGTGAGCCACAAGGCCCTCCTCACTGGTGTTTCAGGCAGGCCAGTCTCCCACTGAAGGGCTGTTCAGTGGCTCATCCCCAAGGGAACGCACTCCCCGCAGCCCTACTCTTGCTGTACTACCAGCTCCTTCAAGTCTTGCTTAAATATCGCCCAATTTAAAACCAGAACCTACTCCTTCCCAATAGTCCACATACTCCGCTTTGTTCCCCAGCCTTTATCACCTTCTAGAATAAGCCATCATCATGCATGTTCCTGTTTCACTCACTGACGAATCTCAAGCACCCAGACCAGTGCCTGAAACATAGAGGATGCTCATAAATAGTCACTTTAAGGGCAAGAATCAGTGTTCCTCTAAGTGAACTACTGAGAAGAAAACTAAGATCCTGTTTCTTCCCACCTTCGATTGGCCCAACACGCAGAGGGCCCTCCAAAAGTTTCTATTTTCTACTCAGTTGAGTCTGGAACTTTGTGCTAAATATACCCCAAGTCCAGAATCATCATAAGGATTTATGTAGCTCAGTAACTCCTAAGCAGATCATCAGCCAACATGGTACACACTCAGAGACCCTCACTAATCCCACCCATAATAATTTGGATTATCAATCTGATGCAAAGTAGGATCTTGTCTTAGCTTCTCAGGTCCTCTGGATAAAAGTCACCAAACAAAGGCTACTTTATGGGATGTGTTACTCCGACCAAATTAATTCAAAGCAGCTAACAGTCTCCAGAAAGACTGTTTCATATTATTAAACATAAAGACTTCAGAGGAACTCAGTTTACTGTAAGAGAGGCTGAACCAGGACCACAGCTATTCTCTGGAACCCATCACTAATAACATGTGGAGAAATCAAGTGTTTTCTCATCGTTAGAGAATAATGCAAGCTGTCAGGAAGAAGCAGCCAGATCCCTCCCACTGCCACCATGCCTATTTCAAGCTGAATCTATTATTTCATGCTTTATAATATGTTTATTGGTTCTTAAGACAAATAAATAATACACGATGTAGAAAATTTGGAAAATGTATTTAAACCATGAAAAAGATAGCATCAGATGTCACCTCAAAATAACCCCAATTTGATCACTGTCTCCTTTTAAGTAAGTCTCAGATCTAGCTTCCCTGCCTCCAGGCACCTGGGCCGCAGCTGCTCTGTCATCACAAATACAATTTAATCATGCTATTACCTGATCAGCAATCCACCAGTAACTTCCCAATACCTGGAAAAATGCGTTGCCAAAATTTCAAATTTGGACTTCAGGTTATTGGTCACTGGTTGTATTTCTTTGAATGTGTTTGACGTTTTTTTTTTAAACATAAGTCCAAACCTATATACTCATTTTGGCAAGATTATCTTCAGAAAGATAAATAATTTAAACTGCTACATGAAGTGCATTCATCAGACAATCACGTAACAACTGGAAGAAGTGGAGAAAGTAATTTACATTTGCAATGGCATTTGAGAGCTGAAGAGAAGGACTGGGCCCACTGGTTAGCAACTGGTTAGCTTGGGGATGGGGACAGCAGGGGCAAACTTTGCAAGAAGGGTTTTCAGCAAGAGGTGAGTGGAGCGCCTCTTCCTTTGAAGTATGGCTGCCACTTGGCGTAAAGCTCTCTCATGCGATGTTTTCTTTGCTGACAGCAGCTTATAGATGTCGGACCTATGAAATCAAGCTCCAAGTCTCCATACGAGTGAAAGTGATAACCACTGAGTTGTATCTGATGAGGGAAGGCGAGAAAGCAATAGAAGCTGGATTATAGGAAATGAAGGATTTGGGGAGGGGGTGCTGGAGAAAACAGTCTTGGACAAAGGTAGGAAGTAGAGGGCACTTGTTGGGTTATCTGCTCAGCAGTCTTTTCCTGGAAGTTCTTCTCACCCCTGCTTCATAGGTTCCCAGAGGTGGCTCCTGAAAGCCAAGTTTCTGTTTTGGGAACCTGTCCCTCTGATGCCATTCCCTTCCCTGGAGATTTGGAGCTGAGATAAAGAAAAAGAGAGAGATTCTAGGCCAGAGATTTTACCTATAGAAGTATAAATTATAAAATCAGGAGCAGTGTCACGTGGGCATTTTCCTCCTACCGTGACACCTTGAGAGAGAATAAGACCAATCAGCCAATCCTCATCAAGAGGTGAAGACATGAAGTGGCTAAGCAGCCAGGACCTGCGTGAACAAGAAATGACCAGGAAGGTGGTCCCTGCTCACACATCTTACAAAATCCAGCAAACTCTCTCTTCTCAGGTTCCCTAAGATACCACATCCTTGTTTAATATTGAAACAACAAAGTGACAAGCAAATAAACAAGCAAAACTCCTCTTTTCTGCCTAAACTGCCTCACAGTGGTAGCTACAATCAATGAGTCCTAACAAAACCACTAGAAATCCAAGCCAGCAACACTCTGCATTAATTTACCCATTTTCCAATCTCATCGACAATTTTCCCACATGAATCAAGTGGGATGCCTCAGCATCTATAGAAAATCCCCATCAGCGGTGCCTGGGTGGCTCAGTCGGTTAAGTGTCTGCCTTCGGCTCAGGTCGTGATCCCAGGATCATGGGATCGAGCCCCTTGTCTGCCTGCTTCTCCCTCTCCCTCTGCCTATTGTTCCCTTGCTTATGCACACACTCTCTCTGTCAAATAAATAAATAAAATCTTTTTTTTTATTTTATTATGTTATGTTAATCACCATACATTACATCATTAGTTTTTGATGTAGTGTTCCATGATTCATTGTTTGCGTATAACACCCATAAAATCTTTTTTAAAAATCCCGATCAGTTTCAGTTTCTAGTCCTTTCTTGTACCTCACTGGAGTTCTCTTTTCCCCATTTCTTCAAATCTTATCTATTCTTTGACATTCAGCCATAGTCCTAAGTCTTCCTGGCAACTCTTCCCGAGCACTTCGGCCTCACGGTGCTCAGGGCTCAAGCTGCACTCTGGTGGTATTCTCCTCCACCCCTCTAGTGAAATGAGCTCATCTGTAGAACTACCAAGCAAGTACTGCCCTAAAATGGATGCTTTCAGGAAGCCAAACAGTACACAAATATCTTATTTGACTCTAAGGTCTATATAGGAAATGAGGGCAGGAGAAGGAAAAAATGAAAATCAAAGTACATATGTGACTGGTATATCTTTATCTTGAATGTACTTTCCAAGATCCATATAGAGTCATGTATTCTTATTTTGGTTTCCAACTAGAGGAAGAATACAAATTCGGACTAAATGAATATCTAACAGATCAGAATAAGGGCAACAGGGCAGTAAGATAACAAGTAGCCCAAATAGTCCCTGGCCTCTCCCAAACAGCAACTAGGTAAAAGCATGTGTGTCCTTATTTTTACCTCATGCACACAATTCTATTTTTAAGATTATTTATTCATGCTTCTGCATATACTCTAAATGTCCACTAAATACTTTTTCTGATCAATGAACAGGGCAACCCCATATGGAAAGTATCATTAAGAAAGGCTCATGTGACAGCCTGGCAGAAAAGAAAGGCAAGGTCTATACGGAGCCAAGAGAGCCACTTGGAAATTTGTTGTATTAATTCAGAGATAAGGTGAGGACAGCTTGAACTTTCACAGCGGCAGTGGGGAGGGCAGGATAAAGAGATTCCAAACATAGCCAAGAAAAATTAAATACAACTTGATGACCAACAGGACTTGGGAGAGGAAAGAGAGAAAGAGGTCAGAGATTACTCTAGAGTCCTGATGTAGGACACAACTGAGAGAATTACCACTGGAAAGAAAAAATCCTGGGGGAGGGAGTGTAAATATCATAATTTTTTACAAGAGGAGTTTGAGACAGCAGAGCAAAATCTCTAATAAAATTGTCTTAGGGATTTGTGGTTACAAGAGATGATCCAGGAGAGATTACAAGCTAGGTTCATGCATCTGGAAGTTACTATTCACTAAACAGGTATGTACTGAGGACCTGCTATATGCTAAGCACTATGCTATATACTCATGATACAACAGGGACCAGAAAAAGCAGATGTGACCCCTCACCTTGTGGAGCTTATAGTGTAGTGAATAAAGCAAATGTTAATCAAATGAGGTGCCTCTGAAGGAGAAGCACAGAGGGCCATGCAGCCAGAGGACAGCAGGTCTGGATCACTGTGCCCACCAGGGAAGAGCAGAGATCCTAGGAGTGATGAGTTGAAATGAGGTTGGTGATCAAAGCTGGGAGGGGGAGCACAGCACAAATGGGGAAGGAGCAGTCCAGCCTCTGCAGAAGGAGAATGGCATCTGTGAGTGCAGACCCTTTTGCAAGGGGAAGCTTGACTGAAATCAAAGCTAGAGGCATAGCAGTAGCCAGAGCATGCTAGGCATGGTGGGCCACGTCAAGACTGGTGAACAGAGGGGCACCTGAGTGGTTCTGTTGGTTGAGCATCCCACTTTTGATTTGGGCTCAGGTCATGATCTCAAGGTCCTGAGATCAAGCCCCACATTGGGCTTCCTGCTGAGCGGGGAGTCTGCTTGTCTCCTCTCCCTCCACCCCTCCCCCTGCAAGCATGCTCTCTAATACATAAATAAATAAATCTTAAAAAAAAAAAAAGAGTTGTGAACAGAAATTACATGTGAAAAACATGAAGTGGAAAGCAAGCAAAAAGATCGAGAACCAAACCTAGGGATCTGAAGACATAAACCAAAAGCTAAAAACACATGACTATGGGAATTAAGTACCAATGATGAGGCCCTTCTTCCCTTGAGCTACAGCTCATTCTTCTCCACTACTGGGTTTAAGATGTCTTGTTCAATTTTGAACACATAATAAGAAACTATTCTGTGAGTACCGGTGTGTAAGGACTTTTCACATGTATTATTTAACTCTCATTTACTCATTTATTCTTAGAAGACAATTAAATTTGGAGAGGAAATACTCCCCCAAAATTAACAAGTATAGAGATAACACTAAGCTGTGTTGCCAATAAAGATACATCACCAGGAGTCCCCAGTGAACTATAGGACAGGGCTGACCAGAAACCTGCATGACAAGACATTTAGAAAACAATAATCTAAGTTTTGAGACTGTTCTTTAAATCTTCAAGTTAATACTAATTGATATCAGGGTTTTAGCAGATACCTTAGACAATCATCTGAGGAAATCAGCTCAATATGCTACCAAGACCCAAAGGGTCAAGATATCCCAGATACTGAGGATAAAATTAATAGCAACACAGAACACATTCTTCATTCTTGTTCAGAATCCCAGCTGTTTCCACACCTGTAAATCTGTCAACATACATCAGAGAAGGCAAAGTGGATTCAGAAAACTTCAGCAAATGCTAGCCAAAATGATGAAGAGAATAGAGAGGTGTCCTCATGAGGCCAGGCTTTGAAATGAGATAGAATGCTTGCACAATTGGAAAGAAAAATATTAAGTAAGCTATGGTATGACTCAGGTTAAGTAACCATTTTATGATATAGATTTAAGTTCCCAGATTGAGTTCTTTCTTTTCAAATCCCCAAATATGAGAATTAAATCACACTCTTAGAATATTTATCCATCATCTATCATTTTCAGGGCAAGTTGAAAGAGGCAGTTTTAAACAACTAGAAGGAGTTAATAATTACTTTGTATTGTGATTAGTAATTTTCTGGGTTCTACAGTCTAAAATACTATAGTCTATAGTATTTGATAAAATGTGGCTAAGTCTAAGAATTGGCTACATAAACATGGACTGGACAGCTAGACTGTGTTCCTGACAGAACCTGTTTATTGGTACTACATTCTGAAATTTGCAAGTTTGAGAACATGCAATCTGGCAGTAATGAGTTTTGATGCTTTTAGAGACAGAATATTAAGCCAGGTGGGCCTCTGATTTGACACAGTGAAATACAAATGTGTGTTTTCACAAAGGGACCCTCACTTTTCACTGCTATGAAAAAATACAGCATTTACGTTTTTGACAGGAAATTCTATACCAACAAACATTTCAGACTTCTGGAAGCATTACAATAATTATTTTACTAGCAAATAAATATGTACAGCTTAATGCCTTAAATATAACATTGTTAAATGTTTACATAATATGAATTAGTTGCATTTTCAAAGATTTTATACGTAGACACTGAATACATCAAATTCCTGAGGCTCACTGAAATATTAGATATTACACTGAGATTCATTCCGGTGCTTCTTTAAAAGCTGGAGAGTCATCTTGCCTTTCTCTTGATAACTGTAAAGTCAATATAGACTAGGGCAAGTCACAGCACACAACCAAGCCTTTGCTGATTTCAAGAAACCCCATTTCTCAGCAAACCAAATTTCTCAACCTAGGAAGCGGGAAAGAGTACACCCTCACCATTACCCACTGAATCATTCTGTTTTACCTTCACATGGAAAAACGATCACCTTAGCTCATAGGTACCATGAGTCCTTCCCATATTTGAATACTCCTCCTTAGATTCCCCTACTCTAATCTGCTGGTGGTTGGTATGTGGGCAGGCTGAGAGAAAAGGAACAGATATATTTCCTAGAAGTCACTTCACACAGTCAGTTTCACCAAAACGTTTATTTCCAGCCACTCCTTAATTCACTGCTTAATTTACTTAATTCCTTAATTCACTGAAGTAGGAAACAAAATTGCCAGATTTGTGTTTTATTTCCTTTCTGTGTTCTTGATCTCTTCTTGGTGAAAATGCTGTACAAGTTAGTGACCCAAATAGGAAAAAAGTGAAGGGAAACCAAATTCCACCAAAGGAAAATCACCAAAGAAGTCATTCAGGTCATCATGAGGACTATTTTAACATACAGCCATATTTGCATATAGGATATTTGCTAAGAATGTAATTACAGAATGAAATAAATTATTTCCTCACCTCTTACCAGAAAGAACTGAAAGTAGAAAAGTTAAAAATATGTGAGACTTAAAGAAATTTCTATTAGCTTCACTTGTCCAGAATCTATTCATTATAGTATAGTTAGACAAGATCCATGTATTTTCAGTGAAGACTCAAAGGAGGCACAAATCTATACAAATAAATTCACCACCAGTTCAGGGGAAAAAATCAATATAAAAATGGTATTTCCATTCATGTTTTAGGATAGCCTATCCAGTAACAGACAATTTTAGGGTATGATAAAGTATGTCAAAAATACAGATTTTAGTTTTCTCTCGTACCCATTTTATGGTTAACATTAATTTTAGGAACAAAGGCCAACAATACTATTACATGATTAGCAACATAGAGGAAAGCAAAAAAAAAACAAGGTCAATTTTTCCATGAAGTACATTATATCTCTTCCCATATGACATCAAGTTCAATACAATGAGCCTGAGAAAATGTAGTTCCTAATATCTGACTTTTAGCGTATACATATAATGTTATTTCTAAGAAGACATTTTTACCTTTCTTACATATATCTGTAAAGTCTATTTTTCTCAATCTACCAGTCACATCTGCAGCCCAAACATTTCTTTCCAAAAGAGGAAAAAAGCCAAGCAAGACAAAGAATTTGCTGATACACATATGTCACCCTAAGAATTTTCCTTACAAAGTCTCCACACCCAATTTAATTACTTCCCTACTGTAAAAACACTTTCCATCTACATTTATTCTAATCTTTTCAAATCCAAAACCAACACACTATAAAGCTAGCTAAATAAATGAATTATATTAGCTTTAGGTTCCAAGTGAGGCAGCACTTTATAAGGCAGTGGGTCTCCAGCTTGCATGCATTTTATGCTGATGCAGTATTTCATTTGGAGCTCAATTCTTTACTTTAGATTTGTTCAGAATAGAATTATCTAGCCCCGGGCTTTAAATCTCAATCTGAATCAATCAATCTCTCTCCTTCTTTCTCTATTCTTGTGCTCTTTCTCTGTCTCTCTCTTACACACAACACAGGAGAAGGGAGGGAGGGAAGGAAGGAGAGGGAGAGAGAAAAAGAGAATACAGGAAGGTCTGTGGTTCCTAATGAGCACAAAAGAATGTAGCCATATACATATATTGCTAAAGCAATGTTGCACTGTGTGTGTGTGTGTGTGTGTGTTTAACAGGTGATAAAAACTGAACCTCAGTACATGGATACAATGAATACTATTTTTGGCATTCTTGGATTCGTTGACTATTCAGTAAGTTATTGTATCATTTTTGTGCAGAATGATATTTTGCATATTTTTATTCTCTTGGCATTCCGTCATTGCACTAACCAAATGCCAGTTTTAGCACTCTACTACCTAATACCTATGAGTAAACAGAGAATAGCCATGCCTTTATGTTACTGACACTTTTAGGGTGTGGAGATTATCCCTTGCACCAGAAGGTAGGAGAGGAGTCCAGCCAAGATCAAAATGTGTAGGCTATCTTGAACCAATAAATGATTATTGGTCATGTTGAAGGTCTTTCCATATTGTATTTTAGTAAGTAAGGACTCTTTGTTTTTGATATTACAAAGCTTTAGAGTCATTAGAAATAGATTTGCCTATTTTGACCTATTTATATTGCAAATTAGAAAACTTCTAGAAGCAGTTCATCTGTGGCAACCACCTCTTGGTTTCCAGGAAGTAAAGATATTTTTTCAATTAATATATATTACACAGATTTGCCTATTTTGACCTATTTATATTGCAAATTAGAAAACTTCTAGAAGCAGTTCATCTGTGGCAACCACCTCTTGGTTTCCAGGAAGTAAAGATATTTTTTCAATTAATATATATTACACATTACATATTAATGTAATAATACATTCTATGTTATAAAATAAAATATATTTTAAATAGTCTTTTTAAAATAACCACAATTTACCTTAGAAACAAAATTGCACTTTTAAAGGCCATTTAAGCTGGGATTTGTTAGATAAAAGAAAATGATCTAATTCTGGTTCAAATACACTGAGTTCAAAATTCCCTGCTTTTCATCTAAGTTATTTATATCAATTGTGAACGCAGTTTGGTGGCTTTCTGCTTTTTTAAAATTTATTTAAGCATAACACCATGTCCAAAAATCCTGAGTGGATTTAAGGGAAAAAAAATTGATATGAAATGTCAATAAGGATGATGATATTGCTCTGTTTTTTTGTTTTTGTTTTTGTTTTTTAACTAATCCTCAAGATCAGCTTTGCAAAAATTATTTAATTACTTAAATAACAAGTCATAGGTAGGTCACTCAGAAAGGTCAGCAAAATGATTAGGAAGGAAATACCCACAGGATTAGAGCTTAGACCTTTCTTTTTCTCCATGCATCCTGGAATTACTCTGCTTTGTAGGGAAACCTTTAATGGTTCATCCATTTCCTAATGCTCCGATAAGCTACCTGTTTATATTTTGATATCTAATTATAAAGGATAAAGATCAAAATGTCAAAGAACAAATGTCAAAACTTCTATATCATATTTGTATACTCTTGATGGTCCAAAGGAAAAGACCATTTACAATCATTTTAATATAAGATGTATCAGAATTAACTACAGGAATATCATACTGTATAAAATGAAGGAAGAGTTATTCAAACTGTCAATGTATGCCACATAATATATACCTGTTCTCCAAAAAAAAAATATGGTGGCCATAAACATTTTCGCTAGATGTGTGTTGCTGTATTATACCAAGAAAATCACTATTTATATCATACACTGGAGCAAGGAGGACAATTAAGACCCATCTCACCATTAAATTTAATTTCTTAATGTAATAAGCTAAGTTACATCATTAACATCATACTCAGGTTATGCTTATTACTGTAATGGTATTTATAATACTTTTTAAAATTCAAGCCTGGATTTTGAAATGAAAATGTGTAGGCCTGAAAATATTGGGCATCTGGTCTAAGCACAAACAATAAAATGGTGCTAAGTTCCTGTATGTAGTGGTCTGACCACTTTATTGCATCATTTCTACAGGCTCCAAATAACCAAAAAGAGAAGTCCAGGTCAATTTTGATTTTTCCAATTTGACAGAATTCTCAAACTCTAGCAATGTTTTATCAAAAGAAAAAAAAAAAAGAAAGAAAAAGAAATACTATAGTTTTATTGGTAAACACAGATTTGAAAGTTGAATTATTCCGTTTCTGGAAAAATTTCAGATGTGAATACATTGTAAGAAAAGATTAGAAAGAAAAATGTAGCTGAACTCACATAGTGAATGGAAAGGGAAGAGGTTTTCAACTATTTCTAGAGGATGTTTCTACTATCATTCTTTAAAGCTGACTTCAATCAGAAGAATGGTACCCAATCCTTTGGATTGGATTCTGGTTAACGGTACCCTAGCCAATACAAAATGTTTTCATAAAGAAAAGTTCTTAAAGAATCTCGACGTTTCAAATCACAGTTGTATCTGGAGTATGACATCTTACTAGTTAGTTCTCCAAAATTGCCATTTTCCTTAGTGGAGTCCCGGCCTCTATTTTACAGTACCTGGAATTCTGAGCTTCTGAAACGTCGGATTCTGTGCACGTTTTCTTTACCTGTAAGAAAAGAGGACTAGTTATTCTCATATGAACATACAGCTTTCTCACACAGGTTCACACACTTGGTAAAGTGGATACAGCTCTGCTCACCGAGATTTCTATAAAATAATCCCCGCATTTTCCGGGGGTAGCATGCGGTGCTAAACAGCGTATTTCATTATTATCCCATATCAGCTGCCAAAGGCGCTTCCCTAGACTCCATCAGTATGTAAAATGTTCAGCTGAAATGGCTTGGGACTAGCCTAACTAGGAACAAAGCAACCAAAGAACCAGGTTTCCCACTTAGGAACAAGAAAGCCATACTGTTCTCAATTCACTAAGAAGTGTTTTTCCAATTGATACCGCTTCTGTCCCCTACCACAGTGCACAATAATAAACACCAGGTTCTGGGGGCAAAGCATCATGTTAGTTAAAACATTCACATATTAATTTTCATTTTCTCAATCCAGTGGCTGTATGTTTTATATATTTCTCAGCATATCAATTAAGTTTCAGCAGGGCTCACAGACTTCTCACATATATTTGCAGTATATTTTGCAGACTGTATTTCCACTTTGTGGTTTTTAGCCCATAAAAGGTAAAGAATGAAAATAACTTTTGCTTCTAGGACTTGCTAACCATTTCTGGACAACAGTGTGCGATACATTCTCTGAAAGAAGGTAAAGCACAAATCCATTGTCTTTCACAATTTAACTTCAAGCACAGATACTTTATCTGATTACCATGGACTTAATGGTATATCATATGCAAAGGAGACTCAATTTAAAAAATTCCTTAGTTAATATGGAGCATGAACAATATACATTTACAAGTCTACTGTTAGACACTCTGGGTATTAATACTGTGAGGGTCCATCTATGCAACCTACAGAATCCAAGGCATTTTAAATTCTAATATGAAACCTGGAAGTGAAAAATAAGTCTACTAGATATACACCCTGGGCACACACCATGGGTGTTAACTGTGATACAAATGGCATCATTTAAGAATAAATTTTGAGGGCGCCTGGGTGGCTCAGTTGGCTAAGCGACTGCCTTCGGCTCAGGTCATGATCCTGGAGTCCTGGGATCGAGTCCCACATCAGGCTCCCTGCTCAGCGGGGGGGTCTGCTTCTCTCTCTGACCCTCCTCCCTCTCATGCTCTCTGTCTCTCATTCTCTCTCTCGCAAATAAATAAAATCTTAAAAAAAAAAAAAAGAATAAATTTTGAGGGGCGCCTGGGTGGCTCAATCGGTTCAGTGTCTGACTTTGGCTCAGGTCATGATCTCGGGGTCCTAGGATCGAGCCCTGCATCGATGCAAGGCTCCCAGCTCAGTGGAGACTCTGCTTCTCCCTCTCTCTCTGCCCCTCCCCGCACATGCTCTCTTTCTCTAAGAAATAAAATCTCTTAAAAAAAGAGTAAGTTTTGAATTTTAAAGATGCAGCATTGTCCTTCAAGCTCATACATTCTTTCGTCCTCTGACTCAGAAGAATACTTAAAAAACAAACACAAAAATCTCCTATGCTTTCAAATATCTATGTCTTCTGCTTTCATTTCTAAGCCTAGACATTTTCATCATCTGGGAAATCAATTATGTTGCTTGATTAACCACACTCTCTTTTGCATCCTGTGTATACATTTATACAGTATGAAAACAAAACTGATGAACAAAGAGATTATTATCCCTGTCTAATCATGTAACAGCTTCTATGCTCTTAACATGGAACTCAGCACCATGAGATGGAAGGGTGAAGAATATTTGCAAGAGCAATTAGTTAAAAAGAAAAAAAAAGTTAAAAAAAGGAATACTTTTCTTAAGATATAAACAAAATTTACTACAAAACCCACAAAAGTCTTACATCCACTAAAAATTGTCCAAAAAGAAAAAAAAGTACTACAAGGGAAGGATACCAGAACAAAATCCTTATTTCCCACTTGTTCCTTCCTATGATTCTTCACCAGAAACTATATGAACTGTTCAATGAATATGCAGAATCACCTCAAAGTGAATGTTACTTTCCTCAAGGCTATGATGACTAGACTTTGGGACTGGCTGTAGAAGCTGCAGACCACACTAGCAAATTAGACATATACTCCCAAAGCAAGAGTCAGAACCAGACAAGCTTCCTATGACTTACAAAACAAGGAATTTTTTTAATACTCATAGCTTTTATAAAGCATCACTCTCCAAATAATTAACCAGAAAGTTCTGATTATTTTAATTTATCTTCAAAGTAGTAATTACAATGGCAGAGAACACATCTACTGATTATTCACTCTCTAGTACCCACTGAGTCTCAGATTCATAGCTAATGCTAAATAAGTATATGGTGAAAGACTGAAGTAGATACAGATATTCTTTATCTATACATATTGCTAAAGCTATAAATTCTACAAAGTGATTCTTTTTAGGAGTTTCATCCATTTGTTCATGGTCCAATGAGGGAAGAATAATATTTAGAATACCATGACTGCTATATGAAAGGTCTCTGCAGTGTTATGGATGCTCAGAGAACAATCTACCCCAGCCAAAGGAAGATGGGGATAGCAACAAAGGAAGTGACTTCTCAACCGAGTCTTAAAAGACAAAGTCTTCAAAGACTAAATCTGGAGAAAGGAATTTCAATATCATGGGATTTGCCAGAGGAATCCTATTATGAAGAAGGCCTTACACATGACAAAGAATTCAGAACTTAATCTTTGGGCACTCAAGACCATTGAAGAGTTTTAAGAGACAGCCTCGTTAGAGATGATGTAGAAGATAGTATAGAAGGGGGACAAAGTAAAGCCTGTAGAGACTAATAATACAACAGGAGAGAGAGTTTAAGCTCCATGAAAGCAGGGATGGCATTGATCTTGCACATTACTACATCCCTAGCCTTGAGTAGATGCTCCCAGTTATGGTCTGAATGTGTCCCCCCCAGAATTCATATGTTGAAATCCCAACCCCCGAGATTACAAAGTGGGTGGGCCTTTGGGAGGTGCTTGGGTCATCAGGGTGGAGCCAGTATGAATGGGACTGATGCTCTTGTGACAGAGACCCTACAGAGCTCCCCAGACTTTCTACCACGTGAGGACACAACAAGAAGGCACTGGCTATGAACCAGGAAGCAGATCCTCACCACACGACCATGCTAGTGCCATGATCTTGGATTTCCAGCATCTGGAATCCTCAGAAATAAATTTTTGTTGTTTATAAGCTACCCAGGCTGTGGTGTTTTGTTATGGCAGCTCAAATGGACTCAGGCACTCCCCAAATACTAGTTTACTAAGTGAATCACATTCAATCCATTGGTGAGAGATAGTGACAACCTAAATTAAGACAAAAGCCATGAGGACAGAGGTGAGAGGATATTTTTGACGATATTCCTGAGACAGAATTGACAGAATATTATTACTGATTGAAACAAAGTATCAAGACGAATATGATCTGATCTTTTAATCTGGACTTGAAAAGAAATTTTGGTAATACCAAAGACCAAAAGAGATGTTAACTTATAACTTCTTTAAAATACTTCAAAAACCCCTATCTTATTTCTGAGCTGATGGAAAAAAGTTAAATGAATCATTAGGAAACTTTTATGTTTATTGTGTCTTGATCACAGAACTAGAAACCAAATGGATAGTTTTAACTAAATTTGAACACACCCTCCCATCTGAAAGAGCAACACTTCATTAAATGGTGGCTGCTGAAGTATCTATGCTATTGGAGAAAGAATATCCTTACAAAATATATAGAACCTTCTGATTTCAGTGATCACCAATTTAGTTTTGAATTTGTTTTTGAAAAAAGTCAAAACAAGCAGGCCAAGAAATGAGGCAAAATTTCATGCCCATTATTTAAATCAAATCCTAGTTTTCATAAGACACACAAGGACGTGGGCAAAAAATATGCCAAGAAAAAGATGAATAGTGTTAAATCCTTTCAATAGGCTGCACTGATGTGAATTTTTGCCCTACTTAACATTATAAAAGTACAGGCAAAATCAAAGTGAAATGAAAAAGAATTACAAGTTTATTTTAAGAAAATAACTATTCGGTATGTAATTAACATAAAAATATCAAAACACCAAATTTTTGGAATGAATGAATGAATGATAGCAGAAAGTTTATTATATGGCAGGCACAATGCTTAGGTAGAAGCTATTTTTTTCCCAATTCATAGATGAGAATACTGAGGACCAGTAAGATTAATCTGCAAGCAAGTTGTGTAAGAAACTTCAATTCCAGATTTATAAAGGCATTTTAACCTAAAGAACCTAAAATTTTAAGAACCTAAAATTCATAAACATCCAACCTAAAATGTTTAAAATGAAGATCAAAATGTCTTGTTATTTACAAGTTGAATTTTTACTACAACATAACAATGATGATTGCTGTCATTTATTAAGCAATTACTTTTTTCCACTCACTGTGCTGGACTATGTATATATGAAATCTCATTTAATCTATGAAGACAGGTGTGATGGATGAAATTCTCCTTTTACAAATGAGAAAACTAGCGCTCAAAGAGGTTAAACAACTTGTCCAATGTCCCACAGCTAGCACTAACAGGGATGGAATTAGAACTGAATACTATGCATCAAGCCTTTCTTTCTCTCCTATGCTAGATCTGCAGGTTGCTTTTAGTAAGTTTTTTTAAAACTAAGAGTTGAAACTATCATCCCATCGGGGGGGGGGAAACATTTTTAAAGAATCTACTAGTTATTTCTTATAATACATCAACCATTAAAGGAATCTTTTTTTATTATGTTATGTTAATCACCATACATTATATCATTAGTTTTTGATGTAGTGTTACATGATTCATTGTTTGTGTATAACACCCAGCGCTCCATGTAGAAGGTGCCCTCCTTAATACCTATCACCAGGTGAACCCATCCCCCAACCCCCTCCCCTCTAGAACCCTCAGTTTGTTTTTCAGAGTCTATAGTCTCTCATGGTTCGTCTCCCCCTCCAATTTCCCCCCTTCATTCTTCCCCTCCTGCTATCTTCTTCCTTCTTTTTTTTTTTAACATATAATGTATTATTTGTTTCAGAGGTACAGGTCTGTGATTCATCAGTCTTACACAATTCACAGCACTCACCATAGCACATACCCTCCCCAATGTCTATCACCCAGCCACTCCAACCCTCCCACCCCCCACCACTCCAGCAACCCTCAGTTTGTTTCCTGAGATTAAGAATTCCTCATATCCTAAAATTTGTATGGAACCAGAAAAGACCCCGAATAGCCAGAGGAATGTTGAAAAAGAAAAGCAAAGCTGGCGGCATCACAATTCCGGACTTCAAGCTCTATTAAAAAGCTGTCATCATCAAGACAGTATGGTACTGGCACAAAGACACATAGACCAATGGAACAGAATAGAGAGCCCAGAAATGGACCCTCAACTCTATGGTCAACTCATCTTTGACAAAGCAGGAAAGAATGTCCAATGGAAAAAAGACAGTCTCTTCAACAAATGGTGTTGGGAAAATTGGACAGCCACATGCAGAAGAATGAAACTGGACCATTTCCTTACACCACACACAAAAATAGACTCAAAATGGTTAAAAGACCTCAATGTGAGACAGGAGTCCATCAAAATCCTAAAGGAGAACACAGGCAGCAACCTCTTCGACCTCAGCCGCAGCAATTTCTTCCTAGAAACATTGCCAAAGGCAAGGGAAGCGAGGGCAAAAATGATCTATTGGGACTTCATCAAGACAAAAAGCTTACGTACAGCGAAAGAAACAGTCAACAAAACCAAAAGACAACTGACAGAATGGGAGAAGATATTTGCAAATGACATATCAGATAAAGGGCTAGTATCCACAATCTATAAAGAACTTCTTAAACTCAACACCCAAAGAACAAATGATCCAATCAAGAAATGGGCAGAAGACATGAACAGACATTTTTCCAAAGAAGACATCCAAATGGCCAACAGACACATGAAAAAGTGCTCAATATCGCTCGGCATCAGGGAAATCCAAATCAAAACCTCAAGGAGATACCACCTCACACCAGTCAGAATGGCTAAAATGAACAAGTCAGGAAAGGACAGATGTTGGCGGGGATGCGGACAAAGGGGAACCCTCCTACACTGTTGGTGGGAATGCAAGCTGGTGCAGCCACTCTGGAAAACAGTATGGAGGTTCCTCAAAAAGTTGAGGATAAAGGAATCTTTTAAATTGGGCTACGGAAATATCCTGTCTTTATCAAGCACTGGTAACACTGAAAGTCCATATCAGCAAAGTGAAATGGAGTTCTGAAGTAAAAAGGGACATATTTTAATTCATATTTATTTAACACTATTAACCTGAGAACAAGATGATCTGAGGAAGCCCATGAAAGTATCAGCTGGTTCAACTAATTGTAAAATATTAAATGTTTTTAAAAGGGTCATCTAATTAAAATGTATTTAATGAGAGCATACGTTATATTCCTAGAATACAGCTGGAATAATTACAAGAAAATACTTTTTCATTCCATTATGTAATTTGGAATTCAGATATGACCAACTTTCTAAAGTATTAGAAAATATGAGAAATGTCACAACAATTGACATTTCAGTTTTATTTTATTATCTTCACTAAGTCAGAACCTAAAGGTAACTGAAGTTACATACCTATTCTGCTTTATTGGGAAATTATTTATAACTTTATCCAATCCAGTCATAAAATACATTTTATAACATGGACGTCAATATAAGATGCTAGGCACTGACATGTTACAGTAATTGTATAAATATTGTTTATTCAGTAAGATTTGCATTTTATTCACATTTGAAATACAACCAAAGTTGACAATCTTAATTTTTGTTGCTGACAATAATTCTGTGTCACTTTCTGTGTTTACAAAGAATTTTCCATGCAATAGTCTATAATATAATTTGCATATGGAGAGCAACTAACAAAATATAAAACTAGGTGTGTGAATTAATTTTTAAAAATTGAGCCAATATAACAATAGTTAGAATATTCAACAAAATACATAATTTTTACTATGGAGGCTTTTGCCAAAAATTATTCTAGTATTTATTTACTTGGAATAGTCAAATAGAATAGATGTTCATTTTGTAAATATGATATTTACAAGTTAATACCACTCTAGAACTTAGCATAGGATGTATACTTTAATGAGATAGTCTAGGATATTTGTGCAACCAAGTAATTATAATTTATGTTGAGAAGATCAGCACAGAATTACTATTCTGCTAGTAGCCCCAAACAAATACACACTTAGTCACCATCTAAACTGGTTTCAGCTAAAATGTCTCCACATTCCTCAACAAGACCTATTTTACATTTTTCTATGTGCTACAATTCATTTCTTGACTTCTAAAAACTTAAGGCATAAAAACATCTTTGGAACACAAAGGTTGTCACGTAGAGTTTTTAAAAATGTGTCACTGTTTTAATAATGTCCATACAGACTGAGAGGCTTCTCAAAATAAAATAAGTAATGTAAAATAAAATGCCATTGTGCCAGATGGTGGTCAAAAAATTAAGGTCTTGGGGACAGACTTTACAAAAATCTAATTACTAAATAATCTAAATCTACTTTTATAAAGTATCATTCTATCTTAGAAACAAAAATCTTGCAGTTCTAAAATGCATACATTTCTGAAATCCTTCTCATGAAGTTCGGAACGTTTCTTTACTCTTCCCTTTACTCAGTATATTCTTTTCAACCTCTTTAACATTGCTTCCCCAAGCTTCTCCCCTGCAACACCAAGTATCATTTTCCCAAAGCCCAAGTTATTCATTTATTATAAAAGTGAGGGAACTCTACAATGTAACTGGAAATCTACATCCATTTCAGTTCATAGAAAAATTGCCATATCCTTTCTTTAACTGCTATACATAGATAAAATACAAAGATCCAATTGAATACTCCGTTTTTAACTACAACAGTAAACAAAATAAACATATATACTAAGAACAGTAGGGTTAGAGTGCTAATAAGTAAAAATCCACAACCAAAAACCTGAAGTAGAAATTATTTTACGCCTCTAATACTGGACTGTCATGGGCAGGATCTTACTTGATTTCTGGCCTTGAAAGCAGGGGGCCTTCCAGGACCCAGGTTTGGGGGAGGGAGGTTATACAAAATCACCCACTGGGGAGGAATTATATTTTAAAAGTAAAAAATCCTACAGGCTATAACTCTTCATCAACTACAATTGTCACAACAGCGTTCACATTATTTGAGAGTTCATTGCAAGGTTGGATATATTTAAAACGTAACTTAGTAACAATGACTCAGGGAAGCAAAGCATGATTATATATGTACAGCATATAAGTATTAAATCAAACGTCAAACCTCATAAGCTTTTAGAATTTGGAAGCACATTTTCTCCTTAATTATGCCAGAGCCCTTTGTCACCTGCCATAAACTCCACATACACTATATGAAATATCCAGGAAAATTTCAAACTCCTTCTAATGGTATGTTTTTTCATTATTACCCAACAGGGACTATATCAAAGGTAACATAGTACTTAAAATGCCACAAAAGGAACTATAAGATGCCTTAACATATCATGTTACAGCACATATGAAAGGTTTTTTTTTTTCCTTCCAAGTTTGGAAACGAGACTAGACTGTTCAACCATGATACTCTGTCTAAATATGATAGATAAGTCTTAAAAGGATTTTTTTTTTGTCTCACAAATGTGTACTATAAAAACCTAAGAGATATTTACCCATAAATCTTGATCTCATTTATACATTATGTTTACATGTTTCTTGTCCTGAGTATCACAAAGCAGACAGTATTAAAACAACAAAAGAGCAAAGTGGAATATTCAAATCTAAACCAAGAACTAGTACTTAACAAACATAATGTTAATTTGGTAGAAGCCACTGCAATTAAATTCAAATTGCTGACTCTACCTTACATTTTCTCAATGTACCAGGAAAGAATAATTCTACCAATCTTAAGTATAAAAATCTTTTAGCTTTAGATTTCCCTCCATTCAAGCAAAGATTTATGAATTCACACAAATAATGCTTTAAAAATAATCTTATGAATTGACCCTATTCCCTTAGATAAAGAAGTCTTGCTAATGTTTTTGGCAATGTCTTCTGTATCTTTCTGGGGTCTCCCCCCCTTTTCTTAGATATTGGAATGTTTTGGCCACAAGGTTAAGAAAAACTTCCCCATTTATCATGACCTGCCAAGCACAACAGGCCCCCAGACAACGCAGCCTTCTACCACTTAACAAACTCAGCTTATCTTAGCCATGAAACTTCAAAAGAATTTGGCCACAGGCATAGATTAGCTATCATTTGTTTTGCAGCATAAATATCAATCATTCTGTAACATACTCTAGTATTCCTAACATCATTTGTCTATTAAGTATAACTGATAACTGAACTTTTCAATTTGAATGATAACTAATATAGAGATAATCTGGTTTATTAATATATAATTACAGAATTTATGTGTAATAATTTTAGTAAAAGCTTCTGTTAAAATCTTAGTTTGAACCATATATATAAACTCTAAAAGATACTTTCAGTTAATATATAAAAACTCTCCTAATGTGTCCAAAGGTATCATAGTAACTTAAGGAAAATTGAGAAATCCTTTGACTTTAAAAACAAATTGATGGATAGAATATAAACAATAAAATGTTAAAGGCGATTTTAAATTGAATGGCATATATCTGTAGATTAATCTGAAGATTAATTTACATATGATGTAAATACTTCTGGCACTTTTATATTGACTTTAAAAAAGTATACACAGAGCTGTATTTCCAAATTTTGTAAATTTTAAATTCTTGATCTCCCATTAAAATGACAACTTTTATAAAGAGAAAATCCTGGGATGTTGGCATCAAGTTCTTTATTTTTTAACTAAACTATATACAATAGAAAAAATATATTTGTAGCATTATTCATTTTAATCATATATTTTTTATAATTTTAGCAACATTTTTCAGCTTTAAAATCTAAGGTAGTTTTATATTAAATCCAGCTTGCAAACCATTGTTATAAAAAGCTTCTAAATCACCTTTCCTTAAGTTTTAATCCTAAAATGAAATTCCTCATTAGCAGAGTTAATAAAACACAGATTGTGACATAATTTACACACTAAAAAACACCAATTATAAGATTGCTGCCTGAGTAGATTTTCTATCAAATTAAATTAACATTTTGAATTACTTGCAAGCTAAGAGCATATGACAAAACAGTTTCACATGAAACATTTCACACATACAAATATGTGATATGTGATAAGAAGAAATATTCCTATTAACTGTGTAAGTTCAAGTAAAAACTAAGCAATTTATTATAAGCCTTTTTTAAATATAGAAGTTGATTCCTTACATGGAAGTAAGATTTAGTCAGGTAATTTCACAGTTTTTGTGGCCCTAAATATTTATCTATCATAAGGAATGAAGTACCCTCTGCAGTCTCAAAGTAAAATGGATCCACACAGTGGTTAAACTCAAGGGTTAAAGAGTAAAAGAATTATAAATTAGGTCTATCTGTAGTGAAGGTCTCATTCTAGGTAAACCTAATAAATAATTGAAATATACTTACGATTTTTTCCTCTTTGACCTCAATTAAAATGGCTTTGTGAGAGCAGGTTCTAAGGACAATTTATCCTGGTTTCCTCAATACACACTTAAGTCATCTGGCTTTTGTATTTCTTCAACAGCTGCATTACCTTCAAAATTGGCTTGCACCATTTCCCCAAAGCAAAATGTAAGACTGCCCCCCGACACACACAACCACCTTCCTTCTGTGGGTGGCTGCGAGCTCGAAAAGTCAGATCATACAATTTTGAAAATTCTAACAACAGTAATTTTTAAGAACTTAGAGGAAGAAAGAGAAAAATCAAAGTAGAGATTTTTAAAATTCACTTTTCTCTGTTTTCCTTCTCCTCCCTTCCCCCCTCCCTCCTTCCCTCTCTCTCCCTTTCTCTCTCTTCTTCCCTCCCTCTCTCTCTCTCTCTCCCTCCCTCTCCCTAAGTTATAACACAAAGCATTATAGGTTATTGGTATTTGCTTCTGTTGCCATTTTTGATAAGTAATATTTTTGTGGTTTAGAAAACTTTTGGTGAAAAAACAAACACTCAAAAAGCAAAATAAGGTAGTGCAACATCATTGTTCAATTAGACAGGATTTCAGAAAATCATAACTACAATCAAGGAAAGGAGCAGGAAACCTGATAGTGCTGACTGATGCTCAGTAGACCCTGGAAACCAAACTGGAAAACTTATTGGCTGTGATAATTCATCCTCTCTCTCTTCAAACAGGTTCCCTAAACAATCTAACTCTAGCAATAAATCAGTGGTCACAGACACTTAGAATTAGAGGATGTTTTCTCCTCCTGAATTGTGTTTTTCTCACAAGAATAATAAAACAGTACTAAGAGAGCAAAGTTTTCCTCAGCTGTCTTGAATGAAAGAAATCTTTTAGATACTGAAATTATTCTGACAATTTGCCTCATCTCAGCCCCTTGATGCAGCAAAGCATCAATTCACACGCTTTCTTCATGAGATTCAAAGATACAAAAATATATTTAAATAATCTAAACCAAAGCATATCAAAGGCTTCTACATCAAGGTTCTCAATCAAAGTACCACTCAACTGCACATCAAACTGAAGGTAAAACCCAACTAGGAAGTTAAGATATTTTTTAAAGAAGTTAAACTTGATTTTACTATTAGCATTTCAGGGGAAAAATCCCACAAAAATAAGGAAACATTTGTTCTCTTAAAAAAATATAAACACTTATCATTGAGATGACTACATTTGAAATCCAATGAAAAATCCAAATTTAGCACAAAATTTCAAATCAAAAAGTATCCAGAAAGAAAGTCTTTCATTTAAATAGATCGTATTATTTTTTTAAAATCCTATAGCATGCAGCTATCAAGGAAAACTCCTTGAAGTCAACTATTAATATTTACTAATGAAATGTAATCTATTTATTATCAATTATTGCTTCGCCTGCATTTCTCCTAGCATTAACATAATGTAATTATGTTTTATGAAGTAAAAACAAAATGCATTTAAAAGTTTCAGCATGGGCAGATTGGAGATTTTCTTTATACTGACCCACTTGCTCAATTTTATGTACATATTTCTTCTATCATCCTTAGACTAAAACTGAGAAAAATCCAAACAAATTATTTTAGTTAACATTTTTTTCTGAGATAGAATTGCCTATATTTAAACATATGACCCACCACATCATATAATAGTCATTATAATGTTTCAATCAAAAGCTAAATACAACTTACCTCATTTAAAGTCCCAAAACCTGAAACTAATTCCAGTTTTATTTGGAAGTAAGTTTTGTGTGTGCATGAATGTGTGTGTGGGTGTGTGTGTGTGTTTGTGTGAAGTTCAACAGCCAATAAATTCCACTCTCCAGTATGAGTAGAATAAAACCCGGTTCGAGGATTACACAATACTCTGAAAGGTTTATAGTCTCTAACCAACATCCAGGTAGTGTTAAAAACACCTTGCTCTGGCATGAACCTTCCGGCTCCAGAAGCTGTGTAGTTATTTAGGTTAACTAGGAGGACACCTGCAGAGTAAACACTCTTGGCTCCAGCCAATGGCTTTCCACGCCCTTCTGTTTATAGTAAGATGACTTGCCATCAGAGGTCACCCCCATCAACAGCACCTGTCTTTCAGTGGGCATACAAGAAATGGACTGTCTTTATCCTGACTTCTAAACTACTAACCTGCTGTCCTTACAATCCACTGTTCTAGTTATTTGAAGAGTTAAATCCCTACATTAAATTTTCTAAATTAAATTTTACTTTAATTTCTTTTAAAGCAAAACATTTCTGTAGAAAAAAATACCTCTTGACAAGTTAAGGACTGGTACTCATTTAAATAAGGATTGCATGAGGATTGTCACTCGATGTCCCAAACCAGCATTTTGGCTTTTGTTCCTTTTAGCGTTTTTGCTTTTTTTTTCTTTTTTTTGATTGAGGAAGAAGTCCTGCAAAATTTTACTTTCATTATTACATTTATCCATTAAGTACAACATTTTCTTCTTCCCTTAAGCACACACACAGGTATGCTGACAAAGTGGGAAGATAATTACAGGCATTTTTATTTCATTCATTTTTTATGTAATTTTATTTGAGGTAGAGGAAGGGATGATCACAATTATAAATATTTGCACAGAGGTTATCATTTTATGTAAAATGTTCTCTAAAACAAAGCATTTTATGTATAACAAGGAAGAAAGATGTTAAGTTCTAATAAAATGAAAACAAAGAGCTAAATTCAAGAGATAAGGATAATGCAAATTAAGTCCCTTCTTTGACACTGAAGTTCCCCTTCTTTCTAATTTATAAAAAAAAGAATTGTTTTCTTTAAAGAAAACAATATTATGGAAGTTTCATTCCTTCCCCCTTTAAAAATGTGTCCTGGAGATCTCAAAAGACTAAGCTCATTTGGTAAGTTCCTCCTACAATATTTCAATGTAGCCTTTACAGACATTATGGGAATTACTGCCTCCAATTTGTCTACATAGTTCTGGGATGATTTCTTCCACTTTTCTTACTCTCTAAATGGCACAGAGAGGCAAAGCTTTCAAAATAAAGACCGATAGCCAAGGGGTAAACACAGCTCAATGGGAGTGATTTGTGGCACGTGTTTTTTGGGAGTCGTTTTCATTTTCCATGGAGGAACTGCGTGAAAAGCCATCTCCTACTTCAGGTTTGGTCGGCACTCCACAGAAAGCCCAGTGCCCTGGGGACTGAAGACGGCGCTGTCTTCCCATAATGCTGGCTGCTTGCTGCCGCTGGGAAACTGGATAAGTGTAAACAATCCACCTGCAGCACTTCTCAGCCCAGGTTTGGATGCCACTGCAATACTTTCTTGACAGAGAGTTGTCTGGCTCTATCAGAGTTAATAAAATGTGCTGATCAATTATTTGAGAGGCCTCATTTTGACAGATCCAGTGCTTTGTTCCTAGGATGGCTGGATGACTGAAAGGAATGTCATCTTTGCAGCCAAAGCTTAAATAGTTAGAGCTTCTTGAGAACTGTGGTATACATTAGAGTTTTTAATGTCAACAGAATATGCTTTGGAAATGGCTACTTTCTTTAGGGACTGTAAGTCATTCAATATTTTCTAAACGTGGAAGAGCTCAAGACACATTCATTGAAGCAAAATCTATGTCTGTTCCCGTTACATTAGAGACACAATGAGCCGTACCTAAAACACTGAGAAGGACAAAATAAATTCTTCATGAATTAAAGAAGGCTGGCTAGATGGTAATCTTCTTCCCCAATCTGGGCGTGGGGGGCTGTGAGGAAGAGGGTCAGTAAGCAATGTGTGATGAAAACTTTGTAAATAAGGGAACTACGAACATGAAAACAAATGTCATTGGTAGTTACAACTCTCTAAGAGTACAAGTAACTACAATCCTTCTGGTGAAAAATATAACCTTTATCTCACCTTACATTAGGTCTTCAACGTGTTCCTAGAATCACAAAAGTAATTGGTGTACCATTACTTTACACTGTTTAAACTAAGGAGGAAAATTATATTGATTTTTTAATAATATTTATGAACAAATTGTTGAGATGCTCTCCTGACCCCAAAGTACTGCTACCAACTAATTACATGAACAGGAACAAAGAGATAAACTGTTCTTTCTTTAAAAAAAAAAAATTATTTATTTATTTGAGAGAGAGAGAGCACATGGGCTGGGGCAGGGGGCAGAAGGAAAGGGAGAGAATCTCAAGCAGACTCTCCGCTGAATGCTGAGCCTGACTCAGGGCTCAGGGCTCGATCTAAGGACCCAGAGATCATGACCTGACCCAAAATCAAGAGTCCGACACTCAATGGACTGTGCCCCCCAGGAGCCCCAATAAACTTCTAAGTATCTCTTTCCCCTTCTATGAAACAAATGTTTCCATCTCAGAGTGTCAATAGTATAGTATTTTTTCAATGCAAACCACATATATTTGAGACTTTATCTATCAAATATATTCCATTGAACAATGATTGTTTCCATTACCCACACTTAAAATCAAGCAGATAGCTGTCAGTCAATGCTAATTATTATGAAATAGCCTGTAGGTTCAACTGAGTTAATAAAATAGCCAACAAAGGAACTAGATACATTTAAAAGCCAGTAGAGCCATATTGTGGGTAAAATGCTTGGTTTCCCTTTTATTTTAAAATATTGAAAATAACACTTTGACTTCCAAAAACTACCTTTCAGTGATTTACGTGCAGTCCGTGAGGACCTGCCCCACATCTGACAGGAGTGAACTACTACGACCTGCGCAAAGTCGATGCACTCCAGCAGCGACCCGCACAGTGCTACTGAGCTCAAACTTGTTAAAGGCATGAATACCCTTCAAAGTAACAGGCAAAGGGAGATGAAGTTCAGTCAATCGTAACACCTCTAAACATTCGTAGAAATCATATAATTTTTTTTTAAATTTATTTATTTATTTGAGAGAGGGAGCACGGGGTTAGGGAGTGCAGGTGGAGAAGAGGGAGGGGCAGAAGAGGAGGGAGAGACAGAAAATCTCCAGCAGACTCTCCACCAAGGGCATAGCAGATGCAGGGCTCAATGCCATGACCCTGAGATCATGACCTGAGCTGAAATCAGAAGCTCGATGGCTCAACCGACTGAGCCACCCAGGTACCCCTCACATAATTTTTTTTTAAATCAAGAAAATAAATCAGGTACTGCAGTTTTAGGAGTGCATCCTTCCAGTTCACCCTAAATACTCACTCTCCATAAAGTCCTAACAAAAGGTCGGTGCTTTGGGGCTCCCTGTTCTTCCTTTCTTCCCCACCCCATGGCATCATTTTTTGTACACTGTCTAGTTATCTATCAAGCACCTACCCTCTCCATAGTTAAAAAATACCTCCAGGTCCTATTATAGCATTTCTTGTCACTTTTCATTAATGTCTGATTCAATATTTAGACAGCTTTGTAATAAGTTCCAAGGAAAGATATTAAAAATCAAGAGATAAAGCAGAGCCAACATGGGAAAACAAAAGAACACTAAAAGTACAATCACGTAATTCTGACAACAACCAAAAAATCATAGAAAGGGAAAGATAAACAATTTAAAATGTCTGTAGGTACAATAAACTCCCAAATTGCTGGTTTGGAAAAGCCCATATGGAATCAAAACTAAACAACTACCACAAACTACAACCACCTCCTTAGCTAGGTTACTGATGTGGTATCTATATTAGAGTACAAAATATATTAGATAATTCATTATAACAAATATATATAGTCATATATATATATTCAATATAACAAAATATATTAGAATACAAAATCCAATACCTATTGGTTTATTTTAAAATAAACATTTAAGCAAATTACGCCCATGCCATTGTAGGACACCATATAGTAATCAAAGCAGTAATTATATTTGCCATTTGATTAATCTTCCTTCTTTTTCTGGTAACACTGTCAAACTCAAGTATATTCAGGAGCCAAGCAGGTAATTTGGAGGAGTGAAGCTGGTCAAGTGGAGGCGGGGCTATTGGCAAAATGCATGATTTTCCCTGAACCACTCAAATTCTGTACTTCCTCCCTAGAAAATTCATGTGTTTTCAAGTCTTAAATGCCATCTGTATGCTGTAGATTCCCAAATTTTCATCACCTCCTGAGATCCATCATCTGGGTTCCAAAGTCTCCCATTCTCCTAATTTATATCTCTATATAAATATCTCACAGCCATATCAAACTTTAATATGTCCAATGCTAGGCTCTTTACTACTCCACCACTAATCCTATCTTTACTGTCCAATATTTTCCATATAAACAAAGCCAAAAACTAGAGTCACTGGGTCCTCTTTTTCCTCGAACTCTGTATCTAAATTCATCTATGCAGCAGAATTAGACCAACCTGAAGGATTAACCTCAACCTTGTCCCCCAGAGTACTAGCCCAAACCAGCTGAACAAATCTCATAAACCATTAAAGTCAACTTTTAGAAAGCCAAGTGGCTTTACCCTTAAGTTTCTGAATTGACCCTTCCACCTAGTCTTCAGATATCAATGAGCCCCACACGAGGAAATTTAGGGCAATTCTTAACATCCTTTTTTTTTTAATTTTATTTTATTATGTTATGTTAGTCACCATACAATACATCATTAGTTTTTGATGTGGTGATCCACGATTCATTGTTTTCATATAACACTCAGTGCTTCATGCAGTACGTGCCCTCCTTAATACCCATCACCGGGCTAACCCATCCCCCCACCCTCCTCCCCTCTAAAACCCTCAGTTTGTTTCTCAGAGTCCATACTCTCTCATGGTTCATCTTTCCCTCCAATGTCCCCCGCCTTCATTTTGGAAGGGAATTCTCAACATCCTTAACAATCCTGGCCAGTGATTTGAGCCTGGGCTGATCAAGGTGGTATTACTGATCACTTCAGCTAAAATCAGGAACAAATTTTATACCACCTTTTCTAATTGGAGACAGAGATAATGGTCCACAGGGCACATATAATAATGAGTCAATTACTCCTCCATAAAACTTCCTTGAGTGACCAAGAGTAGCTTCCCTGAGTGACCAAGAGGAGCTCCACATTTGGCAAGTGTATGATCTACAGTCCTAAATACTTGAATGTCTCTTATGACATCCCTAACAAAGAAGTCTTCTAAACAACAAGTACAGTTCTAAGAGTACATAAAGTCCCCAGAAAGTGGTTTTTATGACATTTAGGGCCCTACAAGTAGGATCAACATCAGTTGGGGAGATACATGCAAATGGTGCCTCCAATGTGGCTTCTAGGTCAGTTAGCAGGGCTTATGATTCCCAGTTCAGCTCCAATAACTAAGTCTAATTTGGGGGACCAATCAGTTCAATCTCTATTTGTCCACACCACCAACTAGTGGCATTTATTTGTCACATAGAATGAATAACAGCCACGGAAATGATGGGGAAGAAAGACATCTAAATGTGTTCATATGCTTTTTGCATTAGAGGTGGAGGAGTTGGGCCACCTTCTGCTGTTATTGATAGACTCCTTGGTCAGGTAAGGGGAAATGGTGCTCAAATCATGGCAGAGCCATCTACCAGGGGATAGCAGAGCCAAAAGTCACTTAAATTTAAGGTGCTTCTAACAGTATGGGAGAGCCACACTAGGGCAGATTCCTTCAAAAAGAAGGTTCCAAGAATGGCTATGAAAGATCAATAACATCATTAATGTTTACTGGATCACTGTACCTCCCAGGTCTAATGTTTTCTAACCACAGATTGTCATTGCCCTTCCCCTATCACCACGAAATCGTGTCCTATTCCAATAGCTACTACTTCACCTTTTTCTAATCACCCCCTACTTACACAGACCTTTCATCCAGAAAGGTCAAGAGCAAGAGGACCAAGGCTATTTTTATAAAACTTACTCAGGCCATCAAGGGAGATATCAATATCTAAGAAGAATCAGCAAGATTTTACTAAATCAAGTGATCAATATCATTATGATCCAGGACATTCAATATAACAAGAAATTTCAAGTGGCTGAACCAATATCAGTTTGAATCCTCTCTTCCCCTTTTTGACCAGGCTGCCAGCCAGAGGGTGTACCAAACAGGATGATCTGGGATAGCTATTAGGGGAAGGAAAGACTCATCACATCTAGGAAACGTCAGGATGATATCCTAAATCTTCAAAATATAAAATATGGTATAACCTCTCACCCCTTCCGTCCTTATCATAACTCAGGAAGTGGTCAAGAGATGATTTGAAACTGGGGCCAGCTGGATTCAGTACCCAAAGTGTCTTACCAATGTATGTGGACCAGAGGAAGTCAGAGAGGCAGAGTTATCTTTAGAGTTGATTTCAAGGAGGCTGTTCCAATATTCCACCACACAAAATGCTGTGGATGACAGGGAGCACAGAAGCGCCACTGAATACCTTCCCAATCAGCCCTGGCTTCTGTGACAGAAGGTGCACCACTGTCAGACTTATCTAGATTAATTCCGAGGGTCACAGTGGTGTGGCTGACGTTGGCTGACTGGAATAGACCAGCAAAACCATAACCTGGAAAACTGTCAACAGCAGTGAGGTATCATCGACATCCCAAGAGGGGGTCCAATGCAGTCAATTTGTCAGGAATGGCAGGAATAAACCACTGGAAACTATGTCACCCCCCACCACCACCACTGAGACAAACAGGTCAACTGTTAGCATGAGTCATCAGTTTTCCATGCCAGTCATTCCACATGGAAACAGAGTGCTTTACCTCCTGCTCAGTCTTTGATTGTGGGTCTGCTGCATGTCCTGTCCAGTAATGAATCCAGGTAGCAAGGGCAGAAGTCTGGGTGCAGACTGAACCAGCAGCTTGATTCCAATTGGTTCTTATCAGAGAACAGGCCCTGACCATAAACGTCTTCATGAATGACCCTGACAGCGTAACCATTTCCATAGCTTGTGGCCCCCCCGCCCAGAGGGATGTTTTTAATCTGCCAGTTGGTAGTTTTTCAAATGGCAAACCAAAAAAATACATCATTGGCAACACGCCCAGAGACGGTAAATATGTAATAAGATTTATCAAAGGGAGTATTGGCCAGCACTGTAAGAACTGCCTTGAATTCTGCACACTGAGCAGAGACAATATCCATTTTCTGCATAGCTGATGCTGAGCCTGAATAGTCACAGCAGCCCAAACCTAACTGAATTAGGTTTCAATTTAGCCAATCCATCAGTGACCAGGGCCCAGGCATTTAAAGGAACCTCCTGGGAGTCAGGAGATAAAGTTTTCCCTAAAGGGAGAGTTGACACTTTTTCATGTGAAGTTAAGATGCTGCTGGTGTCAGGCTGCTTACATTCCTGACCATGTCATTTTTTTTTTTTAGTTTTTAGTTTTTTTTTAGTTCCATGATTCGTTGTTTGCGTATAACACCCAGTGGTCCATGCAGAAGGTGCCCTCCTTAATACCCGTCACCAGGTGAACCCATCCCCCCACGCCCCTCCCCTCTAGAACCCTCAGTTTGTTTTTCAGAGTCCATAGTCTCTCATGGTTCGTCTCCTCCTCCGATTCCCCCCCTTCATTCTTCCCCTCCTGCTATCTTCTTCTTTTTTTTTTTTAACATATATTATTTGTTTCAGAGGTACAGGTCTGTGATTCAACAGTCTTACACAATTCACAGCGCTCACCATAGCACATACCCTCCCCAATGTCCATCACCCGGCCATCCCATCCCTCCCACCCCCCATCACTCCAGCAACCCTCAGTTTGTTTCCTGAGATTAAGAATTCCTCATATCAGTGAGGTCATATGATACATGTCTTTCTCTGATTGACTTATTTCGCTCAACATAATACCCTCCAGTTCCATCCACGTTGTTGCAAATGGTAAGGTTTCATTCCTTTTGATGGCTGCATAATATTCCATTGTGTATATATATATATATATATATATATATATATATATATATATATATATATACACCACATCTTCTTTATCCATTCATCTGTCAATGGACAGCTTGACTCTTTCCACAGTTTGGCTATTGCAGACATTGCTGCTATAAACATCGGGGTGCATGTACCCCTTCGGATCCCTACATTTGTATCTTTGGGGTAAATACCCAGTAGTGCAATTGCTGGATCATATGGTAGCTCTATTTTCAACTTTTTGAGGAACCTCCATACTGTTTTCCAGAGTGGCTGCACCAGCTCGCATTCCCACCAACAGTGTAGGAGGGTCCCCCTTTCTCCGCATCCCCGCCAACATCTGTCCTTTCCTGACTTGTTAATTTTAGCTATTCTGACTGGTGTGAGGTGACATCTCATTGAGGTTTTGATTTGGATTTCCCTGATGCCGAGTGATGCTGAGCACTTTTTTATGTGTCTGTTGGCCATTTGGATGTCTTCTTTGGAAAAAGAAGTCTGGGTGCAAATGAGCTTCTGCTCATTTCTTGATTGGATCATTTGTTATTTAGGTGTTGAGTTTAATATGTTCTTTATAGATTTTGGATACTAGCCCTTTATCTGATATGTCATTTGCAAATATCTTCTCCCATTCTGTTGGTTGTCTTTTGGTTTTGTTGATTGTTTCTTTTGCTTCCCTATCAAAATACCATCAACTTTTTTCAAAGAAATGGAACAAATAATCCTAAAATTTGTATGGAACCCGAATAACCAGAGGAATGTTGAAAAAGAAAAGACCCCGAATAACCAGAGGAATGTTGAAAAAGCAAAGCAAAGCTGGTGGCATCACAGTTCCGGACTTCAAGCTCTATTATAAAGCTGTCATCATCAAGACAGTATGGTACTGGCACAAAAACAGACACATAGATCAATGGAACAGAATAGAGAGCCCAGGAATGGACCCTCAACTCTATGGTCAACTAATCTTCGACAAAGCAGGAAAGAATGTCCAATGGAAAAAAGACAGTCTCTTCAACAAATGGTGTTGGAAAACTGACCATGTCATTTCTATTTGACAATGAAGGCTTGTTGGGCCCCTCCTACCCCATCACTCACTGAGGATGAACTGATACACTCCAAAGTGTGAATATCAGACTGAAGAGTCACAAGGCCTCCACGGGCCAGGCATTCAGTTTGACTCAAAAGAAGTATACCTGGCATCCATATCAGGGATGTTGTGAGACTAGGAGTGGTACCACCCCATGAAGGTTGCTTCCTTTTGCCAGAGCCTCCAAAGAGCAGTCATAGAGACCTGAAGCTCAAAAGAGGTCGTCAGGGTTGTGAGGCCCCAAAAGTCTTAGCACCTCTGCATATGCAGCTCTTCAAGATCAGAAGAATCCCCTCTGGATTTTGTAAGCATTCCCAGTATAATCATGCAGAATTCAGTAACAGAAGCCACGACTAGAAGACATTGAATTGGCCAATGGGACCTGCCAACAAAGTCTACTAGTTTCCTTGCTCTATTGCAAACCCTGCTCAAGCCACATTAGCTGAATTCAGGTATCCCTTTTCTCCACGGATGGGTAGGTTGGTAAACTGGGCACTTGTATCTAACATGTCCATAAAAGTTTATGTTCCTCCCCTCCCCATAGTTTCCTAGCATGTTACATATTTTTTACCCACATTTGGATGGGTAAATAACAATTTGGATCTCCAGGATAGGGAGAACTCAGCCTCATTACTGTCTTTCTCATTAAAGAAGCTAAAGTTGGGATAGAGGAGTAGGGAGAGAATCTAGGGTCACAGAGAAGAATAGCAGCTCCATGTTAGTAAATGAGGTGCATGTAATTTCAGTTTTGATTGGGTCAAGCTCAGGACTCAATCAAATGAACATTTAATGCATTCAGTTCATGCTCTGTACTGAGCAGCAAGGTCACCATCACTGACATCATCTATTTTAGTTTGGGGAATCCCTAGACTTAGTAACCATAACCTGTGGCTCTGGCATTTGCTTCCTTTGGTGGACTCAGGCTTGATTTGCATAGGAGAGATTGTTTTAGAGTCCCTTTTAACTGAGGGCATTTACTGCCCTATGATAACATCTCTAAAGTGCTATCCCTGTTTTCACATAAGAATTATGAGAATTTTCCAAGGCAAAGTGGATGAGTGCAAGAACGTGTCTAGATTGTTTGGGTAGTTTATTTTCCGTGAGATCATCTTCATCAGCATTCCAGGACAGCAAGAGCCCCAGTACTAGTCAATACCACAACCATGGTTCTCCATGGGAGCTTTTTGTTTCTGGGAAATCTCCCCCCAAGAGGGATAAACTTCCCTTATAGAAGCCCAGATCCACTGCAAGAACTCTTAAGACCTTTCACTGTTTCCTGATGGATCTAAGATTGATGTGACAGACTGCAGGAGGGATGAGCCATAAAATGGATCAGGTTTTGCCATTCTAAACAAGTATTATACACCCCACACCATCTTTCAAGTGAACAACCAAAGTTCTAGTCATTTGCTTGGCTATTACCCATATGGTTTCAAATTTCCCTCATTTCATGCTTACCCCGTGAAATTATAAATGTTGTCTGGAGAGGGTCAGAAGTCTCCTCTAGACCAGGATGGGTCATTGTAATACTTGTCACAATGGGGTGGATCTGAAACTGACCCTGAGATTGATGAGGAAGTCCCCATGCCTAGAATAGGGTTAGGTACAACCAGGGTACCTTTCAGCAACTGATTTGAACCTACTTCCAGGTACTTGGATTACAACCACCTCACTAATTCATCCTCATTAACTGGCAATAAAATTGAGGACCACTTTTCCCCAGTTGACCAAACAAGTTGGTCAATATATGTTCACTAATAATGTCCATGGATTTCCCTCAAATCCCTTTGATTGTCCATGAAGTCTGTACCCTTTCTCCTTCATAAAGCCATATCTCTATCATTATCTCCACTTCATCACTGAAACTGCCAAAACTTGTGAAGGGTCTCTGGTTTTACTCTATTTACAAGCTAATAATTTAGCCTGTCACAATTTCACAGATGCTGGCAGAATATATAAGACTTCGAGGTCAGATTCAAAGGACTCTACATTCACAGCAATAGCAGAAGCCAAAATATCACCATTTTCTTATGACAGTTCCTGAGTTCCAATTTCTACAGGGTGACATGACATCAGGACATGCAATGGGTTGTGCAACCCTGTGCTTAGGGAGCCCAAATCTTTTACCATGGGCAATAAACATGCTGCCCTTGCTACAGAGGAACGTGTTTTATTTTACAGGTAAATATTTCCAAGGTAAAATCAACTCAGCAATTAGGAATAATTATACATCACTGCCTGGTTTAATGAGGCAACTAAATGTTTCGAGATGCAGAGTTTCACTCCCAAACACCTGCCTCAACTATGTAATACTGAAACCTCACAACTTCTTTTATCAGGATAAGACCTAAACAAGGGCCAAACAAAAGTCAGACTTTGCTTCCTAACGGTCAAAAAAAATATCAAACTCTATACACCTGCGTTCATGGACTCTATTAATAGGACAGTCCAATGGACTCTTACTCAGAGTCTATTAAATATTACTTTACACATGCCTAAGAAACTAAATATGCTAATTTCTGTATTACAGCTCCTCAAAAAAAAAAAAAAAAAGGAGTGGCGCCTGGGTGGTTCAGTTGGTTAAGCATCTGCCTTCGGCTCAGGTCATGATCCCGGGGTTCTGGGATCGAGCCCCACATCGGGCTCCCTGCTCTGTGGGAAGCCTGCTTCTCCCTCTCCCACTCCCCCTGCTTGTGTTTCCTCTCTTGCTGTGTCTCTCTCTGTCAAATAAATAAATAAAATCTTAAAAAAAAAAAAGGAAAAAGAATACCTGACATCAAGTGAGAGAGTAACCCAAAAGTAGAGAAAACAGAAAACTATGATTCCAATATAAGAATCCAAAAGACATTTACGTAAGAACAACTGGCCTTCTACACTCCAACTGCCTCTTAGGGTTTCAGTTCATTAAGTGATTGCACAACGATGACCTTGGGCATCAGGAAGATATGCAAATGTTCAGCCAGGAGATTTTCACAGCAGAAAGAGCCCAGGGCTAGGTGTCAGAGGCTGGAGCTCTCATCTAACCTACTGGCAAGGTAACCTTGGGCAAGTCATCCTCCTTAACCCACAGTGTCTACATTTGTCAAACAAACAAACAAACAAAACAATGTCTTATGTATCTCAACTGGTTGCCTGAAGCTATTTTCTATAATGTGCTTTGTAAACTATACAGTTCTCTAAAGCTCAGGTCAGACAATTCTTCTCCATAACACTGCATTCCAGCCACCACGGATTTCTGTCAGTTTCTTGAAAACAAAAAAGATCCTTTCCCCTACCAAGGCCTCTCATTCGTGTTTCCAGTGCCTAGAATGCTCTCCCCCTATTCTCTTAAGACTGGCTGCCTCTCACCCTTGAGATGTCAGCTGAAACTTCACTTTCTCAGACCCTTCTCGATCACTCAATCTAAAGCAGTTTTGCCCTGTCTTTTCTTGTAGTGCTCTCTCATTTTCCCTCTTAGTGCTGATCACAATTTGCATGTGTTTGTTTGTTTTCACCTAATGCCTGTCTCCAGCTTAGCTCACAGACTCCGCAAAAACTGGACCTAGGTCTGTTTTCCCTTCAGTTTATACACAGGGCCTGGCCGAGTGCACAGCCGAGAATGATACTTTACAAAATTTTGTTAACGACTGACTGAATGAATGTGTCAGCATAAGGCTATACCATCTGGGCATTTTAAGAAGCAAATATATGTGAAATTATTTTTAGAAAAATGCTCAATCAAAATAGTTCAACTAGAAAAAAGTGTGGCACTTTAAATGGGTAAAAACTAGGATATCTGAAAAAAAAAAATGAGAATGGATGACTCCTTTCCACTGTTACATTTAGAAGTATGACTCTACAGATGAATTTTCCAGTCTAAAAAAAAAAAAAAAAAAAGACAAGGTTTTTTAGAGTCACCTACCCATGTTCTCCTTTGATCCTGTGAGATAGTTATTATCTCAATTTCACAGAGAAAAATAATTGAAAATTCAGATATTTAGCAACTTTCTCATGGTCACAATAATAATACTCCAATTCAAATTCGGGTCCTTTGATGCAAGACCAGTACCCTCCAGTGCACTACGCTACTTCCACTTTCAAGAGAAGGCTCTGATCAAAGGATTAAGTACAAACATTTTGGTTTCTTACTATCAAATTAGTTTCAGACCAGTGACTTTTGCTGTGTTGAAGCAAGAACTTCAATAAAATTACCAGTAAATCAACAGAAGCTATGAAGTTATCAGTGGGGTTCACCTCAGGGTTTGTTTTACCTTTAACATTTGCTTTAATTCAAACCATATTGAGAGGAAAATATTATGTAGTAGCAAGACTTAGTAATACCTCAGGCAAACTGAGCCTAATGATGTATGTGTAAAATACACATAATTACGTATATATACATACACACATACATACAATTTTTGGTCCTAAATATAATATATAAATAAAAACATGATAAATATAAATTATATAAATATCATACACACATGATTGTTCCCCAAATAACAATAAGCCATACCATAGTATAAAATCTGTGACCCAAGCAAAATTATCAAAAAGACCCCTTTACTCTTGCCTTAATTATAAAACAAACAACCCCAGGGATAAAGAGCCCCATTTTGAGTGAATGCATCCTTAGAGAAATAAGTGTTAATGAGAAAACAGCTGCTTCTGCATAACAGCGTCCTGTGTCTTTGAAAACTACTCAAAACAGTTTAGATTTTTTGGCATGACATGGACATCGGGCATCTGGATTTATGTCAACTTCTGAAATGTATGGGCTAAGACAAGGTGAGAGACATTTTAGAAAGTTTTCCGAATGATTTCTTCAGTTCAAAAATTATCTTACAGTTAGATCAGGTACTATCATTTAATTAGGATGGAAAGAAATTACTTCTTTAAAATTCATTTTCCTACTTTAACATGCAGATATTTCTGCAAAACAGATTTTTATGAGAATATTAAAGTCCTCCTTTTTCTGCACTAGGAAATGAAAATGGTAAAGTATATGCATATATAGAAGACTAGTTAATTTTTTCTGCTCTTCCATAATAGGAAATAAACTCTTAAAGTAGGATTACCTCCCCCCAGAAAGCCAGTTTAGCCAAAAGAGAAAAAAATGAGAAATAAGACTACTTAAAAACTACTAAACAAGGGCCATTACAGGGCACCTGGGTGGCTCAGTCAGTTAAGCATCTACCTTTGGCTTAGGTCATGATCCCAGGGTCCTGGGATTGAGTACCCTCCCTCCCCCCCACCCTGTGCTCCCCCTGCTTGTGCACACACACTCCCTCTCTAAAAAATAAAATCTATAAAAGACAAAAGGGGGGCCATTACATGTAATGTAATCATAAATACACAGAAAAAAATTTACTTTTTTTAATTTAACTTTCAAGATATATAATTATTCTTAACCAAGTTTATCATGAATTATGAATGAAAATAACAGTTTCATCCCAATTCGTGGTTTAAAAAAATGACTGAATTTGATTGACAGAAAAACAGCCTGAGTCTAATTGAACGTTTGGAATTAATTTCTCCTAAACTACTCCACTACACATTAGTTCTAAGAATAGATATTTAAGGTGGTTACTACATAGGTATTAACTATATTCTCATACATTTTCCTATTGGTTACTATGATGCTATAATACCATAGAAGCTCTTACATTTAAAAAAAAAACTCACTGGATTAAGTGATGTTCATCACTCTTTTTTTAAATTTTTTTTTAACTTTTTATTTAAATCCTACTTAGTTAACATATAGTGTAATATTGGTTTCAGGACTAGAATTTAGTGATTCCTCACTTACACATAACACCCAGTGCTCATCACAAGCACCCTCCTTAATCCCCATCATCCATTAGCCCAGCCCCCTCCCCTCTAGCAATCATCACTCTCTCTTTAAAACATTCTGAATAATGCTCTGACACTCTGAATGCTAATGGATAGTAGACTAGTCTTCAGTAAGCTCATTCTCAAAACTCTTTCATATTCATTATACCACTTGGTCGTCATAATACCAAAACAGCTGACTTTGTAACAATAGCCACCATTTCTAAATCTGAAACTGAGCAGATATCACTATGACTTCAGCAGCAGTCAACTCCCATTATCTTCTCTACAGCTTGTGTGGCAACAGCCATGAACAGTAAATAATAACCTCAGAAATAAAAACATTTTAGGAAAACTTCTATAGAATTCTGGTCAAGCACTGATTTCCCTAACATCATCATCACCACCCTCAAAATATGTATCAATACAACTTGAGTCAAACACTTTTAATAATACACATGTATTGGGGCGCCTGGGTGGCTCAGTTGGTTAAGCGACTGCCTTCGGCTCAGGTCATGATCCTGGAGTCCCGGGATCGAGTCCCACATCAGGCTCCCTGCTCAGCGGGGGGTCTGCTTCTCCCTCTGACCCGCTTCCCTCTCGTGCTCTCTGTCTCTCATTCTCTCTCTCAAATAAATAAATAAAATCTTTAAAAAAAAAAAATAATAATACACATGTATTATGCCATTTGAGTGAAAAACTGCACATGGGTGGCATGATTCTTGACTTTAAGGTTGACAATATGTGTTATCAACTGAATGTTTGCAAATTCACATGCGGAAGCCCTAACCTCCAATGCGATGGTATATGCAGATGGGATCTTTGGGAGGTAAGTAGGGTTAAATGAAATCATGAGGGGGAGATTAAGGCCCTTACAAAAAGGGAGACCAATGAGTTTGCAGTCTATTTCTCCACCATGGGAGGACTCAGGGAGAAGGTAGCTACCTACAAGCCAGGAAGAGAGCTCTCACCACAACCAACCATGCTGGCACCTTGATCCTAGACTTCCCAGCCTATAGAACTATGAGAAATAAATTACTGTTATTTAAGCCACCTAGTCTATAATATTTTGTTATGGCAACTCCAGCTAAGACAATATGAAACTATATAATGTAATCATACTGATAATTATTTTTCTAATAAAGGCATGTCCTTTGTCTTATTTTTTATTTATTTTTTTTTTTGGTTTTTACATTCGAGAGCCTGGATTCCTACAGCACATAATATTAAAAAATTCAATATGAGAAGCTTAATCTTGGAACTTAAATAATGACACAAAGCTATTTAGAGACCTTACCAAATTATTTATACAGTAATCACTGAGGAAAAACCATCACAAGTAAGTTGAGGACTGGGTTCATCCCCAGGAAACAGTAATCATTAAAGAACTATTTTTCAAAATGATCTGTCTGAACTTCTATGAGGATGTCCATGGCCCCAAAGATAGATTTGGTATTCTACTCTCCAAAAGCTGCAGCCACAGTCTTAATGAGAAACTGACTATACACTGGGAAAAATCTAGGTTCTACAGACAGGCCCTGTTTCTGTGATTTCCCATAAGCCTCCATGAGAAAGAAAAAAAAACAACAACTACATCTTAACCTATTTTCAAAGGATCTGAGTCATATCTTCATACAGAGGCTGAATGCCTTCATAAACAGTAATTTTTTCTCACTTTTTTTTCTCTTGGTACAACTTTTACTAAACTGAAGAATTCTCTCCTTTCTCTCCTTTCTCTCCTGGAAACTACTCTTTCACTATCAACTATTCTTGTTCCAGAAGTCCTACCAGAAATGAGTCTAAAAATTTTACAGGAATCTTTATAAAAGATTTGACAGAAAAAGAAGCAGTAGAAGGTGGTGGAAGTGAATCAATACACACTTTGGAATCAGGAAGTAGAGAATCTGTGTTCCATCACTGCTGCTTACCAATCATGTGAGATTCTTCATTAGAAAAATTGAGATAAAATATCAGTACCTGAGTCATTCTGCTGAATAAATATGGTGATGAACCTCAAGCATATAGCACAGAATAAACACTCAGGAAACATTAGCTCGTCTTTATCTTCTTCCTCTACTATGACTATAATTAATGCTATGACTTTTTAATCCACCACTACCACTACTATCCATAACAATAAGTAACTGTTATTATTACTGGTGATATGTTCAGTTCTGTAGTTAAAGATTAGGACTTCACCTCTCTGGAACTTATACAAAGTTCGTTCAAAAATTCAGGTAACATTTTGTTACTGAAGCAGTAACCGAGGATTTATAAAGCATATGTAACTGTGCCTTTAATATTACCAACATTGTAAAGTTATGATGGCTGCAATTTTCCTTAAAATACTGTAGCATATAGAAAATATTACTGTGTGTGGGTTACTTAGATAAGCTATGATTTAGGTGTTGCAAGCATTCCATGAATAAAATGCAACAGAGGGGTGACTTTCTCATTTCAGGAAACCCACATTCCGAAGCTACCAAGTCTTCTGGTATCTGTATATTCATCAACAACTAATATTATGAAAATGAGAATATTTAATGTCCGAAGTGGGTTTTCACTGATGAAAACAGTAGTAGCCTCTTGACTAGCACTGTGAATGTGAGCAATAAGCTCACACAGATGAGAATAAAACTATTCAAGATAAGTGTTCACTAAAATATTTTAGCAACACTTCCCATTCTTGCATAAATTGAGTATAAAAATCAGAGACGCCTGTAGCCTTCACTTTTAAGATGTCTTTGACTAACTCTGAGCAATCCCAAGCTGAGTCATGAACCATAGAAGATTCTGATTGTCTGATACTGGCCAATAAGGTGAGAGAATCCTGATTTTGGAATTCTGACATTTGTATCAACTGAAACTTCCATGCTAGGTGGTGGTCACAACACCTAAAAAGACAGAGAGCTAGAACTTCTCTGAGCCTATAGAACAAGCTATAGGAGTTTTTTTGTGTGTTTGCTTGCTAAGAAACGTTCAATACATTTTTATATAGAAGGCAGAATCTGGCTGAGACTTCATTTTTTACCCAGGAGCAAGGTTTGGAAGGAAGGGTGGATAATCTTCACTCATCTCAACATTAACTACCTAACAGAAGTAAAGAATTGTAATTTCATCATATATCCCACATGGAAGGGCAAGCACACTCATACATCAGTGCTCTTCCCTGGCAAGGTGTTAAAAATAGAATACTGATTAACAGATATTTGAGAAATTTTATGTAAACCTGAAATAAAGGAAGGACTCAATAATATAATAATAATAATAATAATACATTATTCAGGAAAATTCTCTCCATTGTTACAGAAATAAACATTCTCAGCACAACATATGGTCGTGATTTTTTTTAAATCCATGTGAAATTTATTCAAAGTAGAGAAAATACTACCCACAGTGAGATTTTTATTGTAATACATGCTTGCTTTCGTTGGTAATAAACTATGAACTTATTATCATTCGAACTTGTACAAACACGTCTAAAATATCTTTAGTGTTGGGACAGCAAGATTATCAACTTTTCACAATTACCAACCATGATATTTTATGCTAAGACATGTGGAGCTTCATTAGCAGTATTAAATTTGTTGGTTTAGCTAGGGGTCATTGATTTCCCAACTTTCATTCTGCCCTGTAAGACTCTTCCTTTTATTAAACTTGGCTTCAACTTTATCTTTCTGTCTTTCTCCTTTTGGTGCACCTGCAATTCCAGACCCATGATCATCATGCTTTGTAAATTAAGTGAGCTGGTTATGTTCATTAATTATAGGTCTCCAAATGTTTTCTTTTCCATTTATTTTCATTTCTGTTTATTGATGAAACAGTATTAAAGGAAATTTTAAAAGAAAAAATATTCCGCTATTCCATCAAAAAAACTATTGATGTTATGCAGTTTTTCTAGATTCCTTTTAAGATATCTTCCACAGTATCTATATTATATGACTTTTATATGTATATATGACATTTCAAACCACCTAGGTAAAAGATGAGAAATAAATACTACAAATTATAATGCACATGAACATATTGCATGGTTTCCTTCATTTAATATTAAGTATATTATTTTAAAATATTTCTATGTTGTTCCATTCTTCTCTTTTTAAACTCCAGACCATTCATCATAATAAAAAAAAAAATCTCAAAACAAACTTCCTTTTGAACAAGAGATGATGGGTCATTCCCACGGCAGCCACTGAATTGTGAGATTATTTTGTTTTATCAATTTTAGCCAAATTAGAACACATTTTGTACACAAAACAAGGCCTAAAGGATATAAACTACTGAAATTATAGGCCTAATTGCAATTCTTTCTAGCAACAAAAATATAGATACAAATCAAATGCACATTTAGAAAGTATTTGGCTTTGGGTAAGAATGATGTGTTAATGTAGGTTTGTCACTTTTTATCAAATGTATCACTGTGGTGTGGATAATGATGGAGACTATGCATACACAGGGATAGGGAGAATATGAGAACTTTCTCTATATGCTACTCAGTTTTGCTGTGAACCTACTCTAAAAAATAAACTACAGATACTCTAAAAAATAAAGTTTATTAATTAAAAAATATTTGGCAGACTTCAAAAATGTTAAGCTGTAAGGTTTCTGAGATTTAAAGAAATTAGATCTATAGTTCAAGAACAAACAGTAATAAAGTAGGGATTGAATAAATACTATTTTTTCTTCTGTTATTTTTGTCTTTCACATAGCATTAAGTCTTGCCACTTCTTGCTTTAAATTCTTCTTCATGATTGGTTTAAAAATAATCTAAGATGGGTGAGGGGACTAGGCAAAAGGTATAGAAAGACAAATTTGGTATTCTCTTATTAACTATTAAAGATGGATGATGGGTATAAGAATTCATTAGGGCTCTTTCTCTACTTTTGTATATGTTTGAAATTTTCCATTAAAAAATATTATTTAAAAAAAAAAAGTCTCATGTGGACATCCATCCCTGACCATGTTAAAGAACTTGTATCAGACTTTCCCCACCTCCCCGTGATAAAACTAGAAATCCAGATAAAATATATAAAATGGTTGGTTTTAGACATTAGACAAAGTCAGCAGAGTAATCCTGCAAAGAAGAGAAATAAAGACAGTGAGCACTACAATGGTAACAGTTTTCTGTCTAGAGTCACTTTCTGCATTGTGAGGCAGGGAGGGGATATCTTAGATAAGAAATCAGCTACCAGAGTTCTGGAAGGTTAAGAAGCCTGAAATTCATGGGGCAGGGTACTGGGGATAACAGAGCTATGCAGACAGAGAGCTCTAGAAATCTTCATGGGGCCCCATTATGTAGTTGCTAAAACTAAATTGTACACACATGAGGTTGAAACTCCACATGACAGGTAAGAAAAAAGAATGACCAATGAACTCTAGTCTACAATACGCAGAGTTTACAGAGAACTAGAAGACACTTGCACTGCATCCAGCTGGCGTGGAAAGACCTCAGTGAATGTCTGGGACATTCTGATGAGACCCTGAAAGTTTATGCCTTAATGGTAAGGCAAAACTAATATTAGATTAGGGCTACACTGGACCCACCTAACAACACTTAAAAACAAACTCTAAAATTCAAGCTGACTTGGAAGTTAATTAATGGCTTTCTAAAACATGGCTTAACACTCCATACAGAAAGACAATAAAATCCGGATACTCAGCCCCTAACATTCATTATGTTCAGCATCCCATAAAATGTTACCAGCCGTGCAAAGAAAACATAACCAGGAGAAAAATCAGTCATTAGAAATACAAACAGAAGTACCAAAGACAATATAATTTGGAGAAATTGATATTAAAACCATTATCATAAATATTCTTGAGAATTTAAATGGAAAAAAAAGAATATAATAAAAAAATGAATTGTGTAAGAAATAATGAAATGGAATTTCTCAAGCTCAAAATATGGAGTATTTAAAATGAAAATAAAGCCACTGGATTAGATTAACAGGAGATTTGGCACTGAAATAGAAAAGATCAGCAAAGTTGGGGACATAGCAAACTAAGACACAGAAAGAAAAAGAAATATTTAAAAAAAAAGAGAAAGAAACAGAGGCTTGTTGGGCAATATTAAGCAATCAAACACATGTATAATTGAGGTGGGAGGGAGCAAAAAAGTGTTTGCATAAAAATGTTAAAACTTTTCCAAATTTGGTGAAAATAAGATTTTAGAAGTAATTGCTCTTTAAATGACGCCTTTAATCACAATCTGGGAGAAAATATTACCAATACCTGCACTTGATGAAAGACTTGCCTCCAGAATATGTAAAGAACTCTTACCATCCCAAAATAAGAAATCCAATAATAAATGGACAAAGGAACTAACCAGACCCTTCACACACACACAAAAGATATACAGTGGTCAATGCCACATGAAATGATGCTCAACATCATTACTACCAGAGAACTGCTGATGAAAAATACAAGGAGATATCACTACACACCCACCAGGAAAGTTAGAATTCGCAAGACAGTACCAGTGTCCATGAGAAGGTGGGACATGTGGAACTCTTAGACATTGTTGGTAAGAATGTAAGATGGCAAAACCATTTCGGAAAATAGTTCGGCAGATTCCTATAAGTGTAAATAGACATTTACCATATGACCTACCAATTCTACTCCCAACTAAGTATTTACCCAAGAAAAATAAAACCATAAATCCTCAGAAGGACTTGTATATGAATGTTCATAGCTTATCCATAATAACCCCCAAAACCTGCAAACAACCTAAATGTTCACCAGCTGCTGAATGGATAAACAATGTGGTAGAGCCACACAATTGGATATTATGCCAGCAATGAAAAGAACAAATTACTGATGCCCTCAAGAATTTGGTAAAGCTCCAAAGCATCACGCTAAGAGAAAGAAGTCAAACAAAAAGATACCACACTGTCTGAATGCATTCAGATGAAATTCTAGAAAAGGTACAACTAATCTATAGTTACAAAAAGATCAATGGTTGCCTGGGCCTGGGGAAAGGGAGATTTACTGACTGCAAAGAGGAATGAGGAATTTCTTGGAGTGAAAGAAGTGTTCGGTATCTTGACTATGGTGGCAGTTACATTGCTGTACACATTTGTCACAACATACCAAACGTTATATTTAAAATGCATGCACTTTATTGTAGGTAACTTATATCTCAATAAATTGGATTTTTAAAAGATCTCCTTCAGATTCAATCCTTCTCCATTACACTTCTCTCCAACTGCACAATGATAATCCTAGTCCAGGACAGTATAGTATGTCTTCTTCGCTGTTACAGAAACCTTCTCCATGCTCTCCCTTTTTTGGAACACAAAGCGAGAGTGGTTTAAAACACTCTTCTTCAAACTGCAGGATGTGGCTCTTTACTGGGTCATAAAATTGAAACCAGAATTGTTTTATGCCATGGAATAGAAATATCAGAATGTCCTGTGCACAATAAAGTATATTTTCATAAAACTTTAAGAGTATGTGTGTGTGGTGTGTGTGTGTGTATTCAGTAGCTATGCAAAATATTTGTGACTATGAGTCTAAACTAAAAAAGGAAAATATGAAGGTCTCTGCTCCAAATACAAAATAGATTATGCTTAAAGCTATTCAATGCCTTCCCGCTTACTGCACTTCACATAAAAGCCAAACTTTACACTGTGGGATCTAAGGTCACCTTTATAATTACATTGTAACAAACATGGTCCCTGCCTACTTCCCCAACCTGGCCTTGCTCGGCTTTCTCCTTCACTCACTGCCTGTCATCCTGTTTGCTGTTCCCCAAACACAGTAAGCTCCTTTCTGCTTTCCAGTTTCTTCATTTTATAGCCCATTGTCTAGAAGCTCTGCCCCAGATTTCTGAATGGTTCCTTTTCTTGTCAGTTTGGTTTCTGCTCAGACCTCACCATCTCAAAGACACCTTCACTAACTACTCTGTAAATTAGCCACTACTCCTAGGCTAGCGCTCTCTACCACAGCATTTTGTTTTACATCTTTTTTTTAATTATGTTCATTTAGTCAGCATGTAGTACATCATTAGTTTTTGTTTTACATCTTTACAGCACTTAGGTCTATGGAAAATTAGCTTCTTCATAGTTAATCTGATGACTATCTGTCACCCTCTTCCCCTGAAATGGATTGGAAGTTTCACATGAAGATGTACTTTCTTGACCTTCTGGTTGGACATAGCCCCCACCACTCTGTACCACTTTTCACCCAAAGCATTTCACATGTTGACATTATTGCCTGGGCCTCAAGGTACCTTGTTCTGGCATACACTCATGAGTCCTAGCTATCGGAATAAGAGACTAGCACTAATTGGTAACTATTACCGAATGAAGACACAAGTTCCTAATAAAATTTAGACACAGTCATTCACTCATTCGTTCATTTATCCATTCATACACATTAGCCCAGTAAATGTTTAGTGAGTGCCTAATATGTGTCTCCCCTAAAAGAGATAAGGAAGTAAGTCATGGAGATATTTGACCCGTAAGTTTCTAGGCAGGGGATAAAGTACAAAGGCCCTTAGGGTGATGTCCTGGTGTATTCAAAGACCACAATCCGCTAATTTGGCTAGAGTACAGCACCGAGGAAAAGAGAAATAGGAGGTAATATCAAAGTGGCAGCCAAGGGCCTGATCAATCATGCAGAGCCTTTTAGGCCACTCTAGAACTATGACTTTGATGCTGAGTGAGACTGGCAGCCAGTGGAAGGTTTAAGTAGAGGAATGACCTGATCTGACTGAAGTTTTAAAACACTCACTTTGGTCTGTGAAAGAATATGCCATAGGAAGACAAGCAAGGAGGTTCTACAACCATACAGATGGAGATGGAGCTCCCTGGGCCAGGCCTCATAGAAATAAAAATACTGGACGTTGATCGCATCTTATATTTTAAGGGTAGAGACAACAGTATTGTTAATGGATTTGATGTCTGCAGAGCAGGAGAAAGGTGAAGGCTGGAGATAAAAACGTGTGAATCTTCATCATCAAAATGGTATTTAAAAATACAGGGACTGGATAAATCAACCATGAAGGAAATATCCAATGTGGAAAGATAAGAGAGATGAAAAGAGTGCCCATTACATACATCTGAAGGTTTCCATTTATAGCATGTGTAAGCAAGAGTGATACTAGAGCAACCTGGTATCGTCGATTGTGAAAGGCGGAAGACATTGAAAATATCCCCTGCCACATGAGGAAACTCAGTGCTAGAGAACAAAGTGACTTTGTAAAAGTCATATAACTAGTTATGGCAGAGCCCGGACATGAACAAGGCCCACCTGACCACCTGAGCTACTCACGCCCATAAGATAGGCCTCTCATGGTAACATTTAAACACAATCCTCACACAGAAAAAGATGGATCTAATCTGGAGTAGAAAATCCACACTGACTATTTATTGAATGAATACAAAGTTATGACCAGTCCATAAAGTATGGATTTCTCTCAAAGCCTAGAAGCCCCCATGAAAAGAAGCATAGAGGGTCTAGAATCAGATGTCCTCAGTTTACTAGGTAGGGACGTGACCTTGGGCAAGTTCTTTAACTCTGTGGCTCAGTGTCATCATCTCTAAAATGAGCATAACAATCATTACCTATGTGTTGAGTTGTGGGCATTAAATAGGATAATCTATGAAAAATGCTGACCATAAGGCTTGGTATAGAGTAATTCATGATAAGGGTTAGCATTGATTATTTCTCTACCCTGTGCCAAATCTGGGCAGCTGCCTTGCCTTTTTGGTATTTACTATTAGATATGATAGCTATAAAATAGGGGATGGGGAGATGTGCATAATCACCATTTCACATGACACTACCACTCTAAGTCTCCATTTTAAGGGTATAATTTACACATTTTACACTCACAAGTTACAAGGGGAAAGAGTTGTGTACAATATATTTTGAGATAAAAAAATGAAAAAATAAAATCATCACTATCTTTCCTTAAGAACCTCATAAAATAAAATTAATACATTTTAAATTCTCATAAAGAGAAACTGAAAAGCATATGAAAACCAACTACAATGAAAGTGTAGAGAAATGTATAAGATAAATACCATGATCAGAAATTCATGTGAATGGAGATATATAGAAAGAATATCATAAAATGCTGAACAAAGTTGACAGGAGAGGGTCAAATCATACAAAGGAATGGAGTATTTTGCTCCCACTTCTGTCAAGTGTCTAGTCTTCTCCAAAGCCCTCCCCATGGCAGACTTCCCACTTTCTTCTTTGACCCTTGTAATAACACACTGCAATTATTTGTTCAACTGTCTATCTTCAAGTAACCATGGGCTCCTTAAAGGAAGGACTGGATCTTCACCATTACAAAAACGTATCACCCAAGACTTTGTAAATGTATTTTGGTCATACCTCATCACTAAAATAACTCTTATATTTCCATAAGCCTTCAGTTGTAGAAAAAGGAAAAGCCCTTCTGCCTCATGTGTAGTCCTGGGCACACTATGGTGTGGGGGTTAAGACTCAGAATCTAGAGTCAGCCTGACATGATGAAAATCCGCACTCGGCCACTCTTGAGCTATGTGACCGGGGCAAACTACTGCCCCATCACTGTAAAATGGGCATGCCTGCCAGATAAAGTGGATAGAAGATAGAATAAAATCAGTTATGCAAAGGATTTAGCTTCTAGTGACAAAGGAATCACCCAATAAATATTAGCCACTATTTTGAGAAAAGGATAGTTAAAGAACTGTACCAATAAGCAGAAAAGAGATAATTTTAAAATATCCTGACTATAATTTGGAGTCCACAAGGTTTCTAAGCATGAGATTTTTAAAATTTTATCAATTGTAATTGATCTGAGGAAGCGTTCCTTTAATACTAATTCCAGTTATTTATTTCTACTCTTTTTAAAGCCCAAACTGTACATTCTCTAAGTATATGTAAGAAAGACTATGCAACTACCCCTTGGAGGATAATCTATATTAAATTTTAGTGCAAAGTCTGACCAAAATTAAAATTGTTTAAACCTATAATTAAAAAAAATAAACTTCATACCTCTGGAGCGCAGTGGAAACATAACCTAAAAAGCTCAAAAGACAAATGGATGAACAAATAATTTCAATCATATCAAGCAATAATTTCCCTAAAGCAGTTTCCTCTCCAAATTACTAAGCCTGACACAGTCCCCACAGATGGGTTCCGGTGAGTGCACTCAACTGAGGGAGGTAATCTATACCCTCAAGCTCTTTGCAGGTCTGTATTCTACCAAACCTTTCATTCCGGGTAACCAGGGTTGGAGTAACTCTGAATTAGAAACACCCTTTCTCTAAAGATGTCCTTATCTTCTCTTAAGCATTACATATCATACAGAGGTAAATAGTAAAATACATTTCAGAATGCCCTGAAAATTGAGGGACAATATGATGAATAGACTATTTTTATTACAGAATCACTTTTCTTAAAATTGAACTAGACAAATTCACATTTTACTTACAATTATTCTCAATTTTAAGTTTTAAAGATTGAACTAAAATATGATCAAAAATAGGTACGTTGCCTCTTGTTACTGAAACATAGGATGAAATAGAAAAGCCTAGTCAATCATCTCTTTACATATGCTGTTTGCACTCCACTTTCAGTTGAGTTATAAAACATAAATAATATAAAAATTTTAAGGAATTTACATAATTTTACCTCCAATATCAATATCATCAGAATTGAGAAACTTACCGGCCTACCTCCTAAAAATATTATTAATGGATAATAAAACTGATAATCGACAAAGTTGATGACTTATCTTTGGAAGTTAAAAGTTAAATACCCAGGGGCGCCTGGGTGGCTCAGTTGGTTAAGCGACTGCCTTCGGCTCAGGTCATGATCCTGGAGTCCCGGGATCGAGTCCCCGCGTCGGGCTCCCTGCTCGGCGGGGAGTCTGCTTCTCCCTCTGACCCTCCTCCCTCTCATGCTCTCTGTCTCTCATTCTCTCTCTCTCAAATAAATAAATAAAATCTTTAAAAAAAAAAAAAGTTAAATACCCAGGTTTTGGACTTACATTTTTAATCAAAAATACTTGAGTAATGGGGCACTTGGGTGGCTCAGTCAGTTAAGCATCCCATCCGACTCTTGGTTTCGGCTCAAGTCATGATCTCAGGCTCAAGGGATCGGACTGAGCCCTGCGTTGGGACTCCGGCTCAGTGAGGAGTCTTCTTGTCCCTCTCCCTCTGCTCCCCCCCAGCCCCCGCCTCTTTCTCTCTCTCTCTTTCTCTCTTTCAAATAAATATATAAAATCTTAAAAAAAATACTTTATTACATCTTCATTTGTGTGTGTCTCTGCAAAGATATATCATACACATCATATTTAGTATCCCTATTCCTCATAAGATTGTGGGAAAGTTTAGTTTGTTAAAAGAGATTGGCCAAATAATCCATGCTACAAAATATAACTTTTTATAAGACCCAAGTGGCAAAGTCTATATATTCCATCCTTGCCACTTCATGTCCATGTAAGAGCTGCAGTAAACTATAAGCAAACTATATGGAAAAATCATGCTTAATGATTTTCTTTCTTCCACAAAATAACTTTGTACATCTTTTCTTTTGAACCATTAAATCTATTATTCATTTTTAAAAGCTAGATTAGATCATAGTTCCATATATACATATACTTATGAAAACAGCATGTCAATAGCTAACATTTTTACTTAAAGAAACTTGGAGGAATATCCAGTATTCTTTCAGAAGTAAGACTGTTTATTTCCAAACTGGAAGGCCATCTATTTAATCAGATTAAACAGAAAGGAGAAAAACCCAAGGAATTTGTGGTATTTTTAGGACATAAGCCAATAGGTTTCTCAGTTCTGATGATATTGACACATGGCATAATATTACATAAATGCCATAAAAGTTTTACATCATTCATGTTGTTACAAAACAAATGAAAATGCATGAATAAAGGAAGAGATGCTACTTTGATATGATTAAAAAATATTTATCAAAATCCACAATTGGTTATGTATACATGCACATTTATACACAATACTATATTGAAATATATTTCATTTATATAATTTATAAATATATAGTATATAAACATATATATGATATTTAACAAATGCCATCTCACTTAAATACCAACTTTGTCTAAAGGCAGTTTTCTTCAATTGTTTCACTACCTAAAATTGATCAAAGTATAAATGGAACCAAATCAGACTGTAAAACTAACCCAAAATCTTGACCAATCAGATAAGACTGATATAGTAAGTTTATATAGTCATAAGCAAAAGCAAACTTCTCAAAAAACTGAAACATAGCTTTAAATCTGTCAAACTATTTTTAAAAAATCAAAAAACATCAGAAATATTTTCAAAAGTAAAAAGAACATGGACATCCCATATCACACGTACTTGAAATCACAAGGTCCTAGATCTACTCCAGTACAGAAACCAAGGACCTGCGATAAGTCAGCTAGGTCATCTAATCATGGACCTGGGTCTCCTGGCTTCCAGTGCAATGCCCTTGGCATATAACTGTGCCTAACATTAATCAATGGTCAACACATGCTTATGTATTTCCCTGTAATGCTCTGCTTCACTACCTTCATCTGTACCCACACTGAAGAATCTCCTGTTCTCTCTTCTCATCACAAGAACAGCAGGTCACTTTTATATCAGAGTATGACAAACAAGGCCAAAGTAATGATTTCTTTAATAGTGAATAAAAATCACTGATAAATAAATGGCTATCAAATTGTAAGACTTTGGGGAAAATATTTTTCTGATAAGATAAACTTTGTAAATATGAGTCCATAATATTTGATTTCCTACCCTGTAATAAGAAAATATTCATAATATGTGGACACTTTCTTACTATATGTAAATATGTATAAGTATTTATGAAAAATATAGTTCTCCTTTAAGTACAACATTCATCCTTTATTTTGAAATAGCAACCACTATCTCAAATAAGAAAATAAATATATAAATACTTTGTAAATGGCATAATGGTGTGCTATTTGTTATAATTAGTCTTTGTTAAGTCTATTAAAGCAAAGGCATCGGAATACAATTAAATAATGTGTGTATGGTGGCGGGTCGGGGGGTTGGGGTGGAAAGCTAATTGTTGGTGGTGGAGGTAGACGGATTGTTGGGCTAGGGTGGGGCTAGTTGCTAGGGAATGAGACTAATACCCATCCGGATACCTGCTGAAATTGAATCCCACTTGTAGGATCAAGGTCTAAACGAGAAAAACAAAATGGAGAAAGAGGGCTGAGACCCAAGGAGGGCAGAGAAGAGACAGAGTAAAAGAGTATACAAGTAAAGTAGGAAATGAAAACCACTAAGAGATCTAAAGTAAAAGACAAGTCACAGACCCATCCCAGTAAATTCGATTCAACTGAGGAGTCATATGCAGGAACGAAATCTGCTAATGGGTACAGTTTTGTTCTGATGGATCTCTTCACAATTGAGCTTTTGTTGGGTTAGCCTAAGGTCAAGCTCTTCTTAAAGTGGCCTCACTCCTTCATTCCCCGGGGTATCTGCACGTAATCTAGAACAGTTCATGAAACATTTCAAAGATCAATTTACTCCCTACCTCCTGAGAAGAAACTTATAAAACCAATAAATCAAAGAACTCAAAATAGCCATTGATCTGTCAGCTATCATTATTTATGGCAACTGCTCATTCCTCTAAAACTTACAAAATAAATGACACACAAATTCATTCTATCAAAATCATAAAGATCAATAAGCCCAATACAGATAATAGTGTTCAGAATACAGAACTATTAGCACAGTGCACAACTAGATATCAAGTCTGTACTATATAAAAGATACACCAGCATTGAAATATAAGAGAATTTTCACCATTAAAACAAATCAGTGCTGTTTTAGTTTATATCAAAACCTCCTTGATGATTCATATATACTGAATAAAGATTTCAGAAATTCCAAATTCTCTTGTCAATATCTATTTACCCTAGCCAGACCCAGATATAAAAATGCCAAGGAGGGGCGCCTGGGTGGCTCAGATGGTTAAGCGTCTGCCTTCAGCTCAGGTCATGATCCCAGGGTCCTGGGATCGAGCCCCACATCGGGCTCCTGGCTCAGCGAGGAGCCTGCTTCTCCCTCTCCCTCTGCCTCTCTCCCTGCTCATGCTTTCTCTCTCTCTCTCTGTATCTCTGTGTCTCAAATGAATAAATAAAATCTAAAAAAAAAAAAAATGCCAAGGAATTATAGTAAGAAGGATAAATTCACCGTATGCCTTAAGTCAAGTTCAGAAAGATATTAGAAACCACATGTGTAACAGTGGATACTTTAAAATGGACAGCAGCAATGTACCTTGTTCTCAGATAATCCTGGGTAATAAAGGACTTAAATTTAGATACTTATGACAAAACAGTCATTCCCTGCCCCCTGATTGGCCTGCTGACCTCTATTTATCTCCCTTTGCCCGTGATGGGTCCATACAATTGTCTTGAAATTCAGCACATTTGGCTAGACAATGAAAATGTGTCCAGGCTTCATGAAGCCCTTCTGGGGACTGGAACTGCCTATGTACCTTACTTATACCAAAGGGCTAGAATTCATCCTTAGATTTTTATCAGACCAGATCGAAAATGGCTTCATGGTACCACCCACCTGACTCTACCCTGCCACAGAAAAAACCTACAGATGTTGGTTCCAATCTAGGCTAGTCTCAACTTCAACTCATTTGCTGAGATTTTATGATCTGGATTTGGTGCTCACGGTCTTGTAGTCAGTAAATTGCCCCTAAGCCCTGACCATTGTGAGTTAATGCCCCTGGTCAGTCAGCCTATTTAGGGTCCCAGCATGTTTCCAATGACACCTCAAGATATTTTTGAGAAACTTCAGTAGCATTAAACCACATACTCTCATATAATTAACCTTGATTTTGACTATGAGAAGACATGTTACAAAAGTAAACAGGTTGAAAAAAATGTCTTCAGTCACTTGGGGAGACAGCTGAAAATCAAATTTCAGTAGATGATATCCATTCCACACTAACTATTCACTTGTTGAATGGTAAGCTTTTTTTTCCCCCTTAAGTGGTAGTTGGCTTAAAGCCACCATCCCCATTAGCTACATAGTTGGTGAGAAACAGTGGAAATTTTTTTGTCCTGCTTATCTAGAAATCTGGCTCTCCCTCAGCTGGTCATTTGTGAGTCAATGTTTTTTTTTTATTCACCTATTGCAAAAGTCCTTTGTTTCAATGACAGAAAAGAATTTTCTAAATTCTGTTCAATGCTACACCTCCAAACTAGAATTTATTAGACTTTTTTTATTTGGTAGTTCATAAAGCCAAATGCATCTGGGATTTAAAGTTTAACGTTATACCTGACTCTACAAAGGGCTCCACTGTTAATGTTTGTCCATATCTCTCGGGAAGGGATCCAGATTAATTCACATGGTAATACAGAAAGAGTAATGGCTTTGACCAAAATGTGGCCTGAGTATCAATCCTAGCTTTACCACTTAACTTTAAAATTTAAACTACCACCTAGGCTAAATTCATCCACATGTCCATCCAATCATTTATTCATTCAACTAACACTGAATGGATACCTACCATGTTTGAAGTACTTTATAGGCACTCAGGGATAAGGCATGAATGAAACAGACAAAAATCTCTGCTTTGTTGATGTATGCATTCTAGTGGAGTTGAATAGACAAGTAAGTAAAATACACAATATGTCAGATGATGATAAGGTCTGTGAGAAAATGTAGCTGGAAAAGAGATTAGAGAGGATTGGGATGGTTTGATAAGGTAATACTTACACAGAGACCTCACAGACATGAGAGAAGGAAGTCTAAGTATAAATGGGAGACAAATCTTCCAGGGGAAGGATGTGTATGACTTCCAACACAGAACTGTGCTTTGAGGGTCTGAAAACAGCAAGGAGGCCAAGGAGCTGCAAAGGAGTGAGAGAAAGGACTCCAAGCTGAGGTCCGCAGGGATGGTGACACTGATGTCATTGAGCCCTGTGGGCCAATAAAGATGGGCTTCTCTGTAAGTCACACGGGAAGTCAATGGAAGGTTGGAGCAGAGGAGTGGCATTACTCATGTAAATTTTCAAAAAAATCACTCCGGCTGCTGTGTGAAGAAAGAAATGTAGAGGGGCAAGTGAACACAAAGGAAGATTTCTTCAAGCCTGTGCCTCTCATCAGCATGAAATTAGAGAAGGTGATGAGCAGTGGTTAAAGTATGGATGAATTTTGAAGATTTGGCCAACACGATTTGCTGGTGCGCTGGATTTTAAATGGAAGTCACTTATCGTGTAGCCAAAGACTTAGAAAATGATAAAGTGCAATTCCTCCTACATTTCCACGTGCTGTTGTATATACCCTGGGCATTCACCCTGGATCTGAGTACCCCGAACACACATTTTAACAGGTCTTTTAAGGAAGATTCTGCAAAATGAGGCATAGACAAACACACTGAACCGATGTCTAGGCTACCCAAAGGACCTACATTGTGGGAATGTGAAGAGAGGAATTAGGGTGACCTTGAAAGCACTCCAGGTCAAAGACACCCATGCCCTTTCAAATGGCACAAGTCCTGAGTGAAAGATGTGTATGTTCAAGGGGTAAAGGCAGAACAAGCAGCATTCTTGTATCCAGAGGAGTGGTCCAAAACCAATCTAGCAAAAAAACAAGACATGAGAGTCTACAAACTGCTGCTTTGCTTTTAAATTCTGCTTGTCTGTGTCTATAACCACAATCCCTCCAGTAAACAGAAAGGGTGTGAAATGAACTTTTGCCCACACTTTAACACGGTAAGCTTATGTATACTCCTAACATTGGTGACATTTTTTTTTAACCCATGTCAATGGATATGACAAATTCTGGTACTGTGACTTAACATTCCCTTCTCTTTTAAGTCTTTCCCACTACCTTATACTAACCTCTAACCATATTGGTTGCTAAATTTTACCAATCCCATGATCAATCTTCCAAACTTGCTTGTTGGTTTCAGCTACTATTTTACACACCTCTGTAATCCACCCTTGGCCATCATCCCTGATGATTCAACATCATGTTACTGGCCTTTTCTGCCCTCTGGAAGCAGTCCTTCAATGCCTCCAAGTCATTGACCTCCCACGTCCTTCTCCACTTTAGCTACTTATAAACATCTACCTGGACCTTGTCATACTGGTTATTCATCAACCCATCAGAGCTTAAACTCTTAGTAGACCCTCTCTAAACACAAGCTCTTCTTTTTTATCACTTCAGAAACCACATTTCCACTGAATATTCTGCCCACACTGTAGGTTACAGGCCCCTTCTGGTTGTCATGTTTCATTAGGCAGCCAGGAATCCATGATCATCCTCTCAGAGGATAATCTTACCAATAAGCAAGAATGACTTTTTCCCTCTCATTTCTCTTGCATATTTCCATTTCCTCTCCAGGGACGATCTCTGCTTTGCAGACACACATAATCATATTTCCCCAATCCTAAAAACAAACAAATCTGATATTCTTCCACTGATGGCTCTGTACCACCTCTGGCCATTTAAACCAGTCTGACCTAACTGCAACCGTCATACACCTGCTGGTCTCTAAAAGCAGACAGCAAACACACTGGGGTTTACAGCAACTGCTTAAATATTCAGAAGCTACAGCTCCACTCACCCCCAAGAGCAATTTGGACTTTGTATCTGAACTTGTCTCCTTCAGAGGTTTAACAAAACTGAACTAGGGGGGGTGCCTGGGTGGCTCAGTTGTTAAGCATCTGCCTTCGGCTCAGGTCGTGATCCCAGGGTCCTGGGATCGAGCCCCGCATCGGGCTCCCTGCTCAGAGGGAAGCCTGCTTCTCCCTCTCCCACTCCCCCTGCTTGTGTTTCCTCTCTTGCTTTGTCTCTCTCTGTCAAATAAAAAAAAAATCTTAAAAAAAAATGAACTAGGTCTCTCCTGATGGACCTCACTACCTTGTGCTGCTTTAACAGAAATCTAAAAAAGCAGTCCCTTTTCCTGGCCACGTAGCCAGCTGCCTTTACGGACTATACAACTTCTCACCAAATGATGAGTTCATCAATGATGATTTGTGCAAAGACATATGACATGTCTGTGGCCCAGTTTGCAAAGAACCCTGTCTCCTGATATCCAGCACAACATGTTCCTTACCACATCCTGCATTCCCAACACTGATTTCAGTACCTAATAAGGTCTTCTTGTAGTGATAAAAAGGACTATGACAATCAATGCATAGAAGAGTCTAGTACATAATGTATCTCCCTGTTTCTGAGATGACAAAAAAAGGCAAGTAATTGGTGATCATTTTCTAAATTTTATTATGTGTGTGTGTCTGTGTGTGTGTGTGTGTGTGCGTGTGCATGCACATAGACAATGCTGTGTGATTTTGGCAAGAACTAACATTGCTACCTCTTTTACAATTATCATGCCATATTTAAGTTAAACACCACAAGTGTGGATGCTGTAATGTTTCCTAAGAAATTATTTTAAGGCACAAATGCGGCAGTGAGTAAAAGAACAACACAATCAGTGCTGTATCAAGGCCATGGTCTTACATTAAACTATCATTTGTTTAAAGATACAGCTGTAAGAAAACTCAATGGTCGTGACATCTATATAACTTCTAGAGGTAAAAATAAAAGGTTTACTTTTTATGAATTGCTGTCAATGTAAATTAAGTAGAGACCTTCCTGAAAGAACCACTCTGGAATATAAATACATGTTCAGTTGAAGTGAAACAAACCATCCAGTTACCTCTTGTTGAATAAATATGGCAAAATTTACATGGGTAGTACAAAAAGAATAAATTCACTAGCTACATATAAGGCACGTATATAATTTGAGTTTAAAATGAGCATAAATTATCAGTATCGATGCTAGTGAAATTACAAATGGCTTTTTTTCTCAGAATTTTTCTAATGTTTCTAACATGAATAACTATTACTTGTAGTAGTAATATTTTGGTAATTTTTGACTAATGATTAGATAGCCCACAAAGTACTCTAAGTTGGTATTTAGCTTTTTCTCTTTTTTTAGATTTATTTATTTATTTGGCAGGGGTGAAAGGGAGAGGGGAGAGGGAGAGACAGAATCTTGAAGTCGACTCCTCTCTGAGCATAGAACCTGATGGGATGCTGGGCTCAATCTCACGACCCTGAGATCATAACCTGAGCCAAAATCAAGAGCTGGCTGCTTAACCAACTGAGCCACCCAGGCACTCCAGGTTTTGGCTTTTTTCTAATCCCAACAGAGAATTAATGTTAGGTTTTATATTTGGAGAAATTCTGAAAAAAAAAAAAGCTTATATAATATTTTTACACAGAACAGCTTCATAGAGAATAACAACTACAGAAAAGTGTTTTTTCAAAGATTAAAATTAGAAAGAACTCATCATTTAATTGTCTGGAAACTGTTTCAAACAAGAACAATTAGGGAAGTACACCAAATCAGTGCTATTTTGTACAAAAGAAATGCACTACAGTATTTTCTAAAGGTCTGTTTTACAGCCAAACTATATTTAACTACCCAATATGTTTCCACCTTATTTTCTCAAAGTATCTCAAACCCACTATGTCTAAAACCAATCCTTGGATCCTTCTTCCCAAACTTGCTGACGGTCAGAGTTCTGATTCTCCATGCCTAACTACAACATTCTTCCAGTTACACAAGGCAGACACTTAGGAGTTATCCGTTATAACCCACTCTGCCTTACTCCTTGTTAGCAATATAACATTAACAATATAATGTCATTTTTTACCTCTAAAATTTACCTTTCTCTCACATCTTACACTTCTCTCTCTCATCACCACCATCCTGGTATGAAGCTATCATATCATCGACTATCAGGTAAACTGCAGGAGCCTCCTGACCCATATTCCACAACCATTCTTCCTGTGTGAAGTCAAGTACATTCTATCTGTGGCAGGCACAAAGCAATCCTAAAGTCCCACACTCTCAGTGGAGGGATACAGAGTTTGAGACTCATACCACAAAACACACATTTACACTCCTGATGTGATTTCACTCCAGGTGTTCAAAACCTGGAGGATTTGGCAGATTTGGGGGTGTAGATGTTAGGGTGACTTTCTGAATTGGTAAAGGATCATCTCACCAGCTCTAATTTGTCAAGTACTAGAAATCCTGTAACCAGATGCACAGGCCGAGTCAAGTAACTACCCAGCTTGCTATCCGTCTCTCCTTCCAAATTTCTACTATGAAAATTTTATACAGACCAAAAAAAAAAAAAAAAATTGAAAGAATAGTACACCAAACCCTCAGATGTTCTCCTGCTAAGTTCCATAATTCTTCCAATGTTTTCATGTTTACTTGTCTTTATTTCTATCTATGATATATTTATAATTGCTGTTAAATCATTTGGAAGTAGGTTGACATCTCAGCCTTCAACATGCCATCTCCTAAGAACACATTCATTTCATTGATGGTATTAACAATACCATAAAATCCTCTAAAATACCCAATCACCCCAAGAAAGTCTCTTTGTTTTTAGTTTTTTTAAAACCAATATAATGAATTTTTTTATAAGATGTTTTGTTGTTAAATCTCTTTAATCTATTTTAATATTAAACAACCTTATCATCTTTTTAATCCACGATACCAAGTTTCTAAAACATCCAGGCCAGGAGTCTTGTAGAATATCCCACCTTATGGTGTCATTTAATTGGTCCTCCATTCTTACCTTCTCCAAAAACTCAGAGTGAGGTCAAGAGGCTTGATTATAGTCAGGTTCAACCTTTTTTTTTTTTTCCTTTTGCATAAATACTGCATATGGGAGGCTGGGAACTACATATCGCATCACATGCAAAGCCTCCACTATCAGGTTGTTGTCCCATCATGAGTAAAACTAAGTTTAATCCCTTGGTTTGACTGGTAACCCTCCATTAGGAAGTTACAATTTTCTTCTGTAATTAGCACTCAGTGAGTGTCTAGTGATATCACTTTGGCACCATACGAATATACTATTCCCCAGCAGACATTCATGTATTGGTTTTAGCATCTGTCAACAATGTCCCAATCAGTTATTAAAGCAGGAACTGCAAATATGGTGACACTCTATCATTCCTTCTACTTAAAATAGCTGGCATTTTTTTTTTTTTCTGTAAAGAAGAGCTTTTCTCCACACGCCCCCTACCCCCAAGCATCACTATGGATTCATGGGTTTTAATTTCTTCCATTTGGGTTACAATAAATCACAATCATTATCCTTTATGCCTCTAGCCCATGCTCTACAGTGCAGCCATAGACATCTTTCCTAAAAGGAAATCTTTTTCTCAACCTCTCTCTCTCTCTCACAGACACCTTTGCACACACATTTTAACACCTGAAGGTTTCCCAATGTTCTCAGGATACACACACACACACACACACACACACACACACACACACACACCAACACCAACAACAACCTTTACTTAGCCTACAAGGGCCTGTACTCTGGCCCCTACTCACCAGGACAGCTTTACTCCACTTAAAGCTCACTTACTCCCAGGCTTCATCGACAGCACACCACACTCCTTCCTCCCACACTGTGCACGCTACCCCCACCTGAATTTTCACCCCACGCTTAACTCCCAGGAATCAGTTTCAGTCTTCAATTAATACCTTTCTCAGAGAAACTTTTAACTACCTACCTGACTCTGCAGTACCCCTAAGACAGATTTTATACTTATTTCCATGGTTATTTGCTTTATCCCTCTTTGACCAACTTGACTATAAGCAACCTGAGGGCAAGAACAGAATCTATTATTTTTTTTAACCAGGCACAGTGCCTAGAACATAGTAGGTGCTCAAGAAATACTTGTTGAATAAATTAATAACTCATCCTGATGCATGGTGTTACTAATCATTTTTATACACCTTTAGAACTATTTAGAGACAGGATGGAAGTGCCTGTAAAAATGTATCAACTAGTAAACAAAGATTCCAGAATTTATTATTGAATGTATCTATAATTCTCTAAAAAAGCAAAGCAAAGCCCTAAACTTACAATGGCATACTGCTGAACCACTGCTGTAGTTCTTCATTTAAAAAAAAATTGATAATTTTAGTAATCTGGAATCAATGGGCTATACCTTGAAAAACAGAAATGCAGAAAGACCTCTACCAGATCATGAGTCATGTCTAAAAATAACTTTCTTTTGTGGAATATAGAATTCCCTCTTATAACAAACACATTGTGTCACAGCAAAAGCGATATAAAATGGTCAGTTAGAGCTTTGATGACATTCTTACTCCTAAAATTAGCTGAAGTGTACTCTTTATTGGCTAGATCCGTATGGAGCTCTGTTACTGGCTGGATTTTGAAATTTCGGCAAAGCAAATTCTCAACAAAAGATAAATGGATGCTAAAATATTCTTTCTATACGTGCTATTTCTAACATGAATGCTAATACTCATCATCTTTCAAAGTACATAATAGAGCCTTAATGAAATGAACCTTAATAAAACATACTATGTTATAAAGAATTTGGTGGAGGTCCCTAAGCTTGTTTTTTTTTTTTCTTGCTAACAGTGATCAGATAGATTGGCAAATGCACGCTCGGGTAGGAAAACTACTGAAACACAATACAACTTCTTGTTTGTGCTAAAATGTTTGGCCCTGGTGACACATGCCAACTAGACACATGGCAGCAGGAAATTATATCCAGGTAGGGCCTGCTAATCACAATTACTAATACAATTTCCAGATAGCACTCAAGAACAACAACAACAACAACAACAAAAATCCTGTTCTGACAGTCTTTCAATTACTACCAACCTGCAAGCAAACACAACATGTTGAAAGAAATGTTCCATTCTGGACTGGACTATTTTAAATCTCTGGTTGCAAAACACAGAAGGCTTGAATCTCTTCTCTTAGACACAAGAAGTGTGAAGAAATACTTCCATGAATTCCGTCCCTAAGTGCCTTTGAGGTACAGCAGAGACAATTCAGACTTATAAAACCAGAATAACAGTAACGACGACAACAACAACAACAACAAAGATGTTTTGCTTTTAAGCATCTGCCTCTGCTAATTCAAATTTCTGTCATGTTTTAGGTTGAAGCCTATTACACAGCATAGGAAATATTCTTCCTGAAGACTGACTCATTGTCACTGAGTGAAACAGCAAACTAGGCTAGAGAACTGTGTGGAGGCTCAATGTTTCTTCTGTTCTCTCTTTGTAATTACACTAAGTAGTCAAGATTGAGTGATAGCTGAGAGCAGTGGAATTTTACCAATCAGAAAGAAAGAGCTCCTTAGTATGTGTGTATGTGTATATATAACTATATTATATTTACATATACATATATATATAAATACCCCACCAGTAAACTTCCTAATCATACAGGAATTTCTTCAGAAGGCAAGATAATTTTATTCTTTGCAGAAGTTTTGTCATTAACTATTAATGACATCCAAAATGCAAAGTACAATCTAATCAGATTATAGAATGTGATACTACTCACTACAATTATCATGTTATTTAATTTTCCTTTCCTAAATATTCATTACTATCCTAGCATATTAAGAAAGGTGTTCTTGTTAACACAACTGGTAGAAAACGAAAGGAAAAAGCACCACAGGGGATGATCTGGGTTGGACACTGCCATGGCTCCAATGCTGAGCCAGTCGTCTCCACTTTCACTGCATATGCTCAATAAATGCTGAAAGAAGAAATCAGAAAAATGTTCTATGTATACTGAATAAATATTGAGAGACTATCACCAAAAAGTGAAGTTGTCTTAGTTAATTAGTAAGCAACTGATTCTTGATTATTTCCTTGACATTAAAACCACCACCACACCAAATTACAGTAAAATTGTACGGTCATCGGTTTCAATTTCCTTTCTGATGCTTAAATCCCCTTTTTGTTGGTAAACTCTAACACAGAGTTGTCTACCCTCTTTTTAAAATTTCCACCAATGGAAAGTGCACTGCCTTTTAAGGAAGCCCATTCTAGGGTCTGATAGATTAAATTGTTAAGAAGTTCTCATCTCTGTTGTTTTCATGTACCAAGTATTCATTAAAGGAATATTCTGTACCAGGTACTAAGCCAGGGTTTCAGCATGTTTCCTGCCTTCTTGGGGCTTCTAGTCTAGTAGGACAGATAAATAAATAATCATAGAAAATGACTACATAAGTACGAATTTTGGTAAGTTATCTGAAGGAAAGCAAAAGCTGCATGGCACATGGTAAGTCCAAAATAATTTAACACAGTATCGAATGAATCAATAGAGATGTGACGAAGGACTATAACAAACCAGAGGAGAAATCATTTAGATCAGGGAATCTGGGAGGGCTTCTTGGAAGAAGTGACATTTAAGCTAAGACTAGGAGCACACCGGGAAAAGATCCAGGAGAAGGCCACAGGAACTGCATAATGAAACCCTCAAAGTAGGAAAAATCGTGGCTCCTTCCAACTCCTAAAATAATATTACAGGTTCAACAGCAGAATGGGGGGGGGGGGGCATGGGTGGACTGAAAGAAAGCTGAAGTTGCACAAGCCTTGTGGCTATATTAAGGGTATTAAATTTTAGTCTAAATGAAATTAGGAATCTACTGAAGAGCTTCAATCAAGGGGATGAGATGATCTGGGTTTGGTTTTGTTTGAAGACCATTCAGTCTGCTTTCCTGTAAATGGGGCCCTCACCCTGGTGTCTAGGGCTACAGAGGAAAGGTCTCATTCCTCTTTTATATGACTCTCCTTTAGGCAACCAAGGAGAAGGTGTAAGACCTGAGCAAATACAGCCAGGGTCTCATGGAAGGCTTCTCTGTGGCAACCACATAGATGCCCAGTACTCCCAGGACACTGCCGAGTCCCCACTGAATTGTGGTTCAGTCTACTGATCCTCCTGTCCCATCAGGACAGCTGAAAGCCTCTCTGGAGGCCAGGACCCCACACTGACAGACTGCCAGGAACTGATAGAACAGTGGTAAGAGAACACAATTATAAGCCTAGAGTTGACATCAAAGTGTGACTGTGATAACTCTTTTTAGCTACTAAGGGGACATTTCCCAAAGGATACAAACTTCCAGTTACCAGATGAGTAAGTCCTGGAGATCTAACATAGGGCATGGTGACTACAGTTAACAATATGGTATTATATACTTTAAAGAGAATGGATGTTAAAGTGTTCTCACCACCACAACAAAAAATTGTAACTATGTCAGGTGATGGACGTGTTAACTAACCTTACTGGAGTAATCACTTTGCAAAGTAAACATCTATCAAATCCTTAAGTTGTCTACCATAAACATATACAACATTTTATGTCACTTATAATTTAATAAAGTTGGAGGGAAATGGTGGTATTTTCATATACCTGAATTAAGAACTGAACTCAGATTACTTTGTAAAAGTATTTTCTATCTTTGACTTCTTCAAAATACTTTAAAAAATGAAAACTACTTCAGCTCAAAATCACTGGGGCACACTGGAAATGTATAGATTTGGAATCCAAATCTGAAAGTATTGATCAATTATCCTCTCTCTAGGTTCTGAAAGAGAAATCAGCCAGCTTCTTGGATGATCACATTGTGAGGACTCAGCACTGCTGTATAAAAAGCACTGTTGCAGTAAAGTAGGTCCTATCTTAGAAATGGAACAGACAGAGACTTTCATTTATTATTCATGGTGCCTTGTGCCCATGTCAACTCCTGATTAATAATTAAAATTAATCTCATTACAGAAGATTTCATTACAGGATAATTTAATTAAATGATGAATTGGCTCCCAGATGTTACCTTCTGTGCCATCTTTTAAATAATGCTGATGATGACACAGGGATTCACTAGGTATCAGTCGGGTCTTAAGAAAGTGAATTATTTATAGGGCTCTACGATTCTGCCAATAATAAATTTTATGGATCACACATAGGCATTATCCTTCTCCAAAGTCACATTCTTCCAAGGTTTCTGACATTTTCACAAAGTTTGTGAAGTCCACTGAAAATTTAGGGCCATCCTTTTGTCAGTCACAAGAATGTATCCATTTGGTAAAAATGTTAATCAACAAAATTTATTCATTTTATAGGACAAGTATATAATAGGGTCTCAGAATTAAAAATCTGAAATATCAACTTCAAGATAACAATGAAGAAGAATATATTAATCATTACAAATGCAAAAAGGAGTTTGATTATACAAAATAATCAAACATATTAGGAATGAAACTTCATAATTTTATTTGATTTCTTTATATAAAGTAACCAGTAAAAAGAGCCTTACAAAGTCAATATTTTTTTTAATTTGCCACAAACCAACATAAATCACAATTTTTAAGCACTTCCAGCTACCACATACTTCCCTGTTATAAACACTGCTCTCACTGCACTTCGCCCAAGATACACATCTTGGCAAATAAACATAAGAAAAAAATGAAACACTAAAGCCAACTTTCAGGGGATGAAAACATTTAAGAGTCACTTCTTCATTTACTTGAGAAAAATCTAGGCTTTTATGAATACCACAGTGTATGACAAAATACAGGTCATTCCAAATGTTATCAGCAAAATATACAGGTTTTAATTATTCTACTTGGTTTAAAGATTCTAATATAAAAAGTAATACTTGTATATTAAAATCTCAGTCTAAACTATGGTTTTTATTTTTATTATTTCTCTAGCAGAGGTCAGATTTTTCTTAATTTGGGATTTAGAAAACCAAGTTAGAAATGGGTAATTTTCCCTCATAAAGAAATGTATTGTATTAGTACTTAAAAAAAAAAAAAAAAAAAAAAAACCTCATTGCAGTGAACTCAGGGTATAATACAGAGTTATAATTACAAAGTATTCAACTGTGTTACCATGTCTTTCGTATACTATGTTCAGCAATATAAATAACAGAATCACAGCATCTCAGAGGTTACAGCGTATCTTGGCAGACATCTAGTCTATCTTCTATCCAATGTATGAATTCCTTAAACATCTAAGAAGGAGACACGTGCAATGTGCATAATTTTTTTAGGCAGCTTCTTTCATTTTCAATCAGCTGATAGGGCTAGAAAGTCCTTATACAGGTCTTCTCTGAACCACTTGAAGTTTTCCACTATCTTTCTTCCTTTTCTCTCTCCTGCCCACTGCACATTTTTCATTAAATGGGCAAGTTTCCAACTCCAGTCCCACTGATCCACCTTCCCCAAATAGCTCTTGTTCACTCTTTGCCTTCCAGGCTCCTTCTCTGCCAACTCATGTCTTTTCTCCTTTCGAGCTGATCCCAAACACATCACTCTGGGATTCTTTGACATCATGTCACCATTCACTTCCACAAAGAATCCTAAATAGCCCTTATGTGATTTGAACCATGTGATTTATATGCAGGTATATACTGTACTACAATGGCAGATCTTAAGCAAATAAGACACAGTGAGTTTATGGGAAAACACCAGGCTTTCTGAGAAATACCAATTATTTAATTCTACCAATACGAACTAGGAACAGTTTTATAAGAAGACATTATGACTACAAATGCAACATAAAATCAGCTATGAGCATACAGTTCCCACAAAAATAATTATGTAACAACTCAACCAAGACTGGGTGTTTCTGAGATTTTTCTATTGATTGATCTCTGTGACTTGTTCTTTCATAGTAGACAGGCTAAGGTTTTCCAAAACTATAAAATTTTTTTAGTTGGGAAAAAATTATCTTCTGACTTCAAATTCCTCAGCTAGAATTTCAGATCATTTCTGAGATGGTCACGTTGCCATTTTTTGTACTCCTCGTTAGTGCCTATAAAAATTTTGTAGTTGCTCAATAGGTGTGGACTCTAGGCTGGGAAGGGATTTGCTAGCACATAATAAGACTCTTAGGATACATATTAATTATATTGGGAGAACAGACATGGGAAAAAATAAGCTCAAGAAAGTTTTAAAACTTTGGAAAATTTGGATGGTATAAAAACAGACTTAATCATCAAATCACAATATACCAAAATTAATTGTCACCACTCCAAGAACTAGGAGAGGTTGCTGTTTAAAAGTATTTTTAAAGATGATTACCTACACTTCTCTGAATAAATCCCTACAACCATTCTATGAAATAGGTAATATTACCTCCACAATTAAAGATAAGGACATGTAAACAAAGATGATGTAATTAATTTGCCCACAGTCACACAGCTAGTAATAGTGGAGCAGGGATTGAAATCCATGTCTATCTGACTCCAAGTATTAATAATAATGTATTTTTAAAGGTTCTAAGTGCCTTGCATGTACTAATCTCATATAATCCTTACATAACCAACCCTATGAAATTGGTTACTCTTAATTGCACTATTTTAAGAATGAGAAAACTAGGCATAGTAAGATAAAATAACCTCCCACTACCAAGGTGCAAAACTGGACTGTAATGTCAGACCATCCAACTCCTGGGTATTCTCTTAGTCTCTGCTCTAAAAGCCTCCAATTCACTCGTCCTTTATCACAAAGGGTTATGTTGACTCTGGAAATGATCATGACCTTTACTAAAAGTTTACCAGTTTGAACCATATGAAAGTAACACTAACCAGGTGGAAGTGTCTAGGAATTCTTCCCAATTCCCATCCCACCCAACCTGTCACCTGGACAATACCAGTGCCTTTCTAACTGGTCTTTAGTCAACTTGGTTTTTCACTCTCCAGTCTACATACATATGAAATTGTCTCTAAAGACTGATTTTGTAATAAAAGAATTACTATGACTCCACATCTTCCCCAGAAATTTTCTGATATATAATGTAAAGAATTACTAGTCTCTTGTATATATCTATTTACTGGACTGTATCAAGTACTCTGATGCTAGAATTATAAAAGACAATTAGGAAAAAGAACATCCTAAAACATCCTTGTGACTGAGAGTCTTGGGAAAGCTTGTTTTTATCTCCTGTGAATGTGAAATTGCTCCCCATGTTGCTCCCTATGTACCAAGACCAACATAGAAGCCCACTGATCTTTTCTCTGGTTTTAATTTATTTATAATATCTCTGAGTACCAATTTTAAGTTTCCTTCAAAAATGTCTCTTAAATCAATATTACTGTAAGTTTTACTTATACTTAATTAATAATAACTTTAAAATATAAGGATTTGAACAAAAAATTAAATTTTATATCACTATACTGAAAATGAAGCAACATATTCTCTATTTTGACATAACTCATGCAGGGCCAACAGTGAGGCATGAGTCTTCGGCAACATCGAGAAACAGGGAAGATGGAAGCCAACAAAAAAGCCAAAGAGGCTGGTTCAGGCAGGCACTGGGAGCCCACAAATGCTAAGTGATAGAACCAGACAGCATCACAGGAGACCAGGATGCCTCCAGTACTTAAAGAACAGAGGGAGTCAACTGAGGGCTAACCACCCACTAAGAGCGGCACTTCAGCTACAGCAAAGGTATGAGGAAGATAATCCAGAGCTCTGGAGAAGAGTGAATCACCTTGTCCAGTCAAACAGGCTATGACCTGGTCTCAGCAGAGCAAGAGTCCTGTGAACATGAGGAAGACCCAGTCACACAAGCTGTACAGCTCTGCTTAGCGTTCACCGGCCCTACCTGGCACCAGGCACAGAAGCAGAACTCATCACACACATGCCAGTTTAAGGGGTTGGGGTCCCCAGCATATGTCAAGCTCTAAGCAAGACTGGCTCTGGAACCAGGTGGCTCTGAGCATCACTGCCTCCACAGATGAGGGAACAGGAAAGAAGGGCATAGGCTGCATACCTCTTCCCAAATCTGAACCTGCAAAGAAGGATGGAAGTCCCCTCAGGGTCTTCCTAGAAGGGAGTCTATGAAACATGAGAGGCAAACAAACATCAAACAGGAATTTGTAGATATAGCATTAGACCAGAACTACAGGTGGGTAATGATAGAGGAGGTTCACTTTGTCATGTGTGAAGAGCTCATGGCTCTGAGATTGTGGGAGAAAGTGTGAGGTCAACAAACTCCCTCCAGTTTTCCTACAGCTGGGCTAACAGGGAACGGCCACACTCATCCCTTTCTTTGCCCATTTCCTCTGGCTGCTTCCTTGCTACAGTGCTAGAGCTGAGAACTCCCAACTGGGGCCAGATGGTCACAAAGCCTAAAACATTGACTATCTGGCCCTTTATACAAGAATCTGCTGACTCCTGCCTTAGAGAAGTACCAGTCTTTCCAGATGCAAATTTATACATGGAAATAAGTGTAAACAATTAAAATTAATAATTTTAAGATTTGAAGACCAGAACATAAAGGTACCATACACTCTCCAAAGCTAACCCACACGAACCAGATGAATCACACAGATGTGTTTATAAACAATCAGAATTCTGATACTAACAAAATGGTCCACATTAATAAACTAGGATATTTCAGTTCTAGCTCCCTCTCTCTCTATGTGTGTTTGTTTTTACTCCACTGTATCAACATGTTTACCTTCCACAAGATTATATTAGTTCTTTCTTCTTAGGATCACAACCATCTCCCCATACAAATCCCACTCATTCCTACCTAAATGTATATGCTACATTCAACACTTTCTGCCCATTTTATGAATGGACGCCTGGTTGCCACAATGAATACTTCAGCCGGTGAGCTAACCTGGCATCCTAGAAATGTGCGAGCCGCCTTTCAGAGATTAGACTACCTCTGTCAAAATAATTACTGAAATATGCTCTATAGGGGCACCTGGGTGGCTCAGTAGTTAAGCGTCTGCCTTCGGCTCAGGTCATGATTCCAGGTCCTGGGATCCAGCCCCGCATCGGGCTCCCTGCTCCGAGGGAAGCCTGCTTCTCCCTGCTCATATTCCCACTCCCTCTGCTCATATTCCCTCTCTCACTGTGTCTCTCTCTGTCAAATAAATAAATAAAATATTTTAAAAAAAGAAATATGCTCTATAGTTTTCCAGGAAACTAACAAAACTTGAAAGAAGGGACTGGATTGAGTATTATTTTTCTATTAGCTTATTTGCTAATGAAAATCTTTCTTTTTTTTATTATGTTCAATTAGCCAACATATAGTACATCATTACTTTTTAATGTAGTGTTCAACGATTCATCAGTTGCATATAACACCCAGTGCTCATCACAACACGTGCCATCCTTAATACCCATAGCCTGGTTACCCCATCCCCTCATCCCCCTCCCTTCTGTAACCCTCAGTTTGTTTCCCCGAGTCCAGAGTCTCTCATGGTTTGTCTCCCTCTCTGATTTCTTCCCATCCAGTTTTCCCTCCTTTCACTTGTGGTCCACAGGGGAAGGGAGGAAAATCTTTTAATTTATTATCATTATTAAGATCCATATCCAAGAAAGTTCATGCAATCTTTCATTCAACAAATATTTACTAAGGACCACTATGTGCCCTAAGCTATCCTGGGGACCATTTGGACCAAAGAAATAACCTGGGACTGGTTTTCTATCTTTTCACTTTCACAGAGACCCTTTATTTTCCCAACACTTCAGACACATAGTGGAAGGATTTTCATACATTTTACATAAAAATAAAAAAGAATTCATAAAACAAAAATAGTAACTGCCATTACATATTCCATAAGAAACACTGCTACAATTGAACAGCTGAAAACAGAAAGGTGGTGAACCAAGTATTATATTGACACTGGTCTCACATACACCTACACAAAAACCCACAGAATTTTAAAATCTTCAAAGATTTAAAATTTCTTCCATTTCCTTCAAATTTACAGAAGCTGAAATGTTATTGTAAATAAAACTTCTAATTATAGACACTATTCAAAATTATTTTGGGGTGGTAGAATACAGTATAAATTCTCGGTTACATAAAGGGATGTACTGTATAATATTTATGTGCTTTCCAAATTTAAGAATTCTAACTATATTTCTAATCTGAAGCTACAGAAAGACTGTTTTGACAGCAGTGGAGAGGCTATATGCATTATATATGAACTGGTATCCAGTTTTCAAGTTGTCTTTCAAAACTTGAGGGGTTGATTTTCAAAAGAAGCAGAAGACATTAAAAAATATTTGAACTTGCACAAATGGAGGTGGCAATTTAAAAACACAGTAATAATGGAAGATGAGTTTAATACCAGAAAGTTCTTGTATTATCTGAGAAATAAGAGTGGCTACTCACATATCCGGATACTACATCATGTGCCACCTCTACCTTTTAACCTGAGGGGGAGACTATGAAGCATTTGTGATGTTCCAGAAATAACTGGGGTGATTCTTTTATTATTTCTGTCTATGAGAGTGCATAAAATCTCATTACTGAAAAACAAAATTTTGAAGGCACTGATTGACCCTTCAATACATTCGCTTTTATTCCTCCCCCTTCTTTCCCACCTCTCTCTCGCGTGCGCCCGCACACACACACACTAATCCTTGCCTCCTTTAGAACCACATTATCAACTATTAAGTTGTTACACACATGCAAAAACGTACATTTATACTAAGCTATTTGGTGATACTAGTAATTCTAATTTTAGTATAAAATAAAGGCATGGTGTTTGGATTCTGTAACTGTTCCTCTTAACAAAATTTTACATACTATCTCAGTCTTTAATACAGACTAAAATATTAACAAATTGCATCTTATAAAAAATTTGAAAGAACCAGTAGCAGGAACTTTTCACTTTTGTTGAAATTCAAACTCAGAAACCGAGGCAACACTGTAGTTCCAAGTCTCAGAGCAACTCTTGGAGCCACTTTAATTCTTAATGTCTTAATTACTTGCACTTATTAAATAATTGAAACTCTCTAACAAACAAAAGATGAGATGGCTCTCCTGCTATCTGACCAATATGATGGCATGAGCTTATTCTAAAAGAAGAAATTCAGAATTATATTGAAAAATTATGTTGAAAAATTTTTAAAGCCTATATTCATCATGGGTTTTTGATCTTTACACACACATACACACACACACACAGGTTTTGTACTGATATATATGCAGAGATATAGATCTGTAAAATAAAAATGAATTTTGTTCTGAGAAACTAGTAATACTTATACTTAGAAACAACCACTAGAATTGCAGGCCCTCAAAGATAATGGGTTAATCAAAAATCATTTTTTCCTAACTAACCAGTAGCAAGCACACTGTAGTACACAAGTATAATTCTATAAAGCACAGAAAGTCTGAAATGCAATGGTAAAATATCATATTTTTATGCTGCTAGCTGTAATTAATGTTCTGGATACTGGTTCATTCTGTATTTGCAATGCAGATAGCTCCTGAATTTCTCATATATATAAATATGAACATATAAATACACACACACAAGATTCACTGGCAGTTATAATAGTTAAGATATAGTCTTATTTTGTAATGTGTCCAAAAATGAGTGTACTAACCATACCTCAGAATCAGCTCCTAATACTGACATTCCTATGTCTGTTCCTTGGGAAACTGGGCTCAACTCTCATGAGATGCAATATTATACATATCTTAAGGAGAGAACTGTAAATATTTGTTAAATAAATTAATGAATAAAATTAACTTCAGATTTATTCATGCACCATATTTTCATCTCAAAAGCACTATACTCCAAGTTTTCAAAGTATCCTGACCTTTATATTTGTATACTAATCACATGTTTCTTGTAGGAAAATTCATCTTGTAATTCTGGGTAGAGCACAGACATCAGAGGATAGATGGTCAATGATACTGAGTCACAAATATTCATCTATAAAAATTAAAGGATAGTAGTCTTTTATAGCACAATGATTACACATTTCTGTTTTCCTACAGTGGCCTTGATTTACTTACTGTCCTATATAACTACTGATAGTCCCTTCTTTCACTCTCAAAGCTGTCTCAGTCTAAATAATAATAAATAACTAATGCTCACCTTTTCTTTTTCTCAGTAATTATTTCCCAAGTCTTGTCTCAACTTCCAATCAAGATTCTTCCACACATTCAATCACTGATATGCCCCCTATAGCTCAAAACCCACAGCAATGATAAACATAATAAGAAAATATAAAGTCATAAAGCTATCATTGAGATTTTTAAAAATATGGTTAGAATCTTTAGGCAAGAAATGGAAAATCTGTAAGGAAAGCAGAAGCCATGGACTTATTGGCCTTTATGTCCAGGTAGGAATTTGGCTCCTAAGCAACACAGGCCTAGAAGGGGGAAATACTTTGCTGAAATTCTCTGACTCAAAATAAGCCTGCTACCAAAATTCCAGAACACATTTTTTTTTTTTAAAGATTTTATTTATTTATTTGAGAGAGAGAATGAGAGACAGAGAGCACGAGAGGGAAGAGGGCAGAGGGAGAAGGAGACCCCCTGCTGAGCAGGGAGCCCGATGCGGGACTCGATCCCGGGACTCCAGGATCGTGACCTGAGCCGAAGGCAGTCGCTTAACCAACTGAGCCACCCAGGCGCCCCAGAACACATTTTTAAACACAACCAATATGAACATTAATTGTTTCTCCATATGAAATTACTTTTATGGAAATAAGTTTAGAATTTTCAAATAGATAAGTAAGGCAGAAAATTCCTTTCTCCCTCTCTCAAAGGTAAAACATTTGCAAACAACAAGTGACAGAAATTTTAAAGAACAAGAGATATAAATGTAACAAATTTAAAATATTGAAAAGGAAATTAAAAATAGTTTAAGTAAATGGAAACTGAAGAGCAACTGAGAGAATATGCCATCTACTTGATAGGATAGTTGAAAATAAGAGGTTATAAGTATCTTTTATAGATAAAGATACAGATTACAGATAATAAATGTTTGGAGATACAAACATTAAGAATTTTCATAAAGTTATATAATTCCTCACCTCAATCATTTACTCTGAATAACACGTAGGATAAATAAAATGAAATCCATACCTAGATACAACATAGTAAAACTGAAAACAAAATAGCAAGTATCAAAAGCCACTAAAGAGAAAAAAACAAATTAGTAACAAAGGAACAACCATTAGATTGATGGAAGGTTCTTATCAGCAACAAGAGATGTCATTCATTTATTCAAAAAATATTTTTGATTAGTGTGTTCCAGGCAGAAGACAATAGGACAACATCTTTAAAGTGCTGAGGAGGAAAAAAATCATGTTATTTATAATTTTATACCCAACTAAAGTATTATTCAAAATGAGATTACAAATAAAGTCATGTTTAGATCATCACCAAATCAATTATTTAGGGATATACTTTAATATGTTGAAAAATGAATGCATAAGGATGTGATAGTATTAAAAAAGATTAAATACTATAAATTTTATTAACTGTTTACTGTAAGATAATAACAAATTATATTGTATCAAAAAATAAAACCAAAACTTCAGTCAATATTAGCAATGAGAATATTCACTGAATATTTATACAATGCTAAGGTATGTTAAGGAAGAAGTAAATAGATAATTGTCAGACTTTAAAATGTATAATAATTTCTATATATTTAAAAAGTAAAAGCAGTATCTACAGAAACAGAACTATAATGTATAGCTTTCACATAAGCAGAGAAAAATAAAATGAAATACAGAAGGCTTTAATAATCCAATAGAGAGCAGGAAGGAGGAAAAAGGGAGCAAAACAAAAAACTCAAAAGAAGACAATACACAAATATGAATATACCTGCAAACACAATAAATGTAAACAATAAACTCCCTATTTAAAGGAAGTAATTATCAGAGTTATCTAAAAATAAAAAAAGTCAAGCTTAATCTGCTGGAAAGACACATCCCTAAAAGCCATGCAAAACAATTGCTCTTAAAATGAGAACATGGGGATTGAAAGAGGAATATTCAACAAATACTAACCAAAAGAACACTGATACAGCAATGTTGACGTGAAAAAATAAAGTATAAGTCAAAAAAGCATTAATAGAAGTAAAAAGGAACATTGTCGAAGAACAACAAAAAAATCCACCAAGAAGACACAACAATTATGAACTTATATGCAAAAGCAGCAGCATCTCAAAATATACAAAGCAAAAACTGACATGATTCACTGTACTGTACACCTGAAACTTTATATAATATATATATGTAATATGTATATATTTATATAAAATATAACACGTATGTTAGCTATACTGGAATTACAATAAAAAACTTAATTAAAAAAAAAATCACGTAACATGAAGCAAAACCTGACGGAGTTACAATGTAAAAAAGAATAACAAATAACAAATGTACAATCTTAAAGGGAGATTTTTATTCATCTAGTTTCATGGTAACTGACTCTACCTAAATTCTGGTTGCTAAACCTAAGCACAGAAGCCCAATCCCCTACTTCTTTCTCGTTCTCCACCTTTCAAAAGATAGGACCAAGTGGATATCCTCAAAGATTAAAGCCAAGCCCTGAGGATGAAGAATCCCTGACCACCACCAGCAAGAGCTGTGAAGAGGGGCTTCCAGGGTCTAACACTGGTAGGGAAGATGGGAGAGAGGAAGAGGAGCTGGGGTTTATTATGCACCAGACTTCCTCAGAAGGAGGGCTGACTAGATGGCACAGCCTCCGAGCTGCTCCTCCAAGTGTAGTAGGTGAGAAAAGTGTACATGTGGCCTCCTGTCATCGGTACCCTGCTTGGACACCACTGCGCAGATTCATATGGACTTCAGGAAAACTGTATTTGGGGCTCAGATGATCATGTTAAAACAATGTTGACTGCATAAAAATGAAGAGTGCCAAAGGAAGGGAGAGAAGAAAATAGAAAATACTGTCCAGGACTTACAGGAAAACCCAAATTTAGAAACATTTAGATAAAATGAGAGTTACGAACAATGTCAGAATCAGCATAAGCGACATCTGTCAGTGTATTGATCAGGGTACAGAGCATGTTCAGGTATTCTGGGGGTTCAAAAGAGCAGTTAAACCTGCTAAAGTAACTACATTAGTTCAGGAGACTCTGGATGGTAAAAAAAAAAAAAAAAAAAAATTGCTTACTTTTTGAACTGGAAAAATATGGACAGCAGATAAAAAGAGCATCTGGAAATAGAATAAACTAAGTGCAAGTTTTATCAGGTGGGAAGAAGAGACAAGGCATGAAGATGAACAGGTAGGCACCACAGGTGTGGTGAATTTTCACCACTAGTGTGTGAAAATAACTAGTACAAGCAATGAGAATCACGTTAGTTTCTGTTTACCTCCACAGACAAACCAGTCTTCTTTAACAGTTTATTCGCTGCCAGAAAAATCTTTACATTAAACTCTAAACACTGACCATCTGGCTCTAAAATTCTGTTTTTAAATTTGTGATAATTCCTCTCATATGTTTTCCCTTTAGTTCTATCCTCAGTGGGACCAGCAAACAATAACCAGTCACACCCACATAAGGGTCCGGTACCTACACAATTCAGAGACTTAAACTGTTGACAAATTGTCATGCTTCAGAAAAAACTATTCAGTTGAATAACCACAGGCCGAGAGATAAGGCTCTGGTTCATCATCTTTCTGAACTGTAGATCAACAAACAAATACAAGTAAGTTCTACAAAAGTATATTTAACTTCAAAACCTCATGAAAAAAGCAAGTTTCATTACAAGGTAAATACTATGGTCACATTTATATGAGATAAATGATACATGGATGGATGGATGGATGATGGAAGGGTGAGACTGAGAATGGTTATATAAAAATTCAGATGTATACACATCAAATTATTATGTGGTTATCACCAAAGATACTATTCTCTTTTATTTCATATACTTTGACTCCAGAACACTGAATACATACTAATTTATAATTATTTTTGTTTATTAATCTAAGCACATTTATCCTAAATAATTGTACAATAATAAACTTAGAATTCTATTAAGTTAGAATAATTCCAATATAAAACCAAAGAAAGAGAAGAGAAATACACTGCTATTATTAGTACATATACAAATTGCTAATATTGAAATCATAATTACTTTGGTCCCAATGCTTGCCCAGAACTGGGGACTGGATTTGCTACAGTAAACTCAATCTGGACACTTCTTGCCTGGCAGCTAAATCGATCCCCAGCCATCTACCTGTGTGGGTAACAATAACAACATTGCTCAAGTAAAGCTGAGCTTCTTTGGAGCATCATGAAGGTCTGCGGACACTTGTAATTTGGTAGTTACAGGTGAATGAAGGCCATTAGCTTTGAAATGAGCTGCCTACAAATACCTATTTCTTGAAGTCCTACAGCCTTTGACCTTTTGATGATGCAAGAGAATGAATGGAGCTATAAGGTCTTGAGCAGCTGCTTGATGGTGGTGACCTTCATCTAGTATAGACTCTGTCCCTCTAACCTCCACTTCTGTCTCTCTTGGCCGCTTGCTTTCTTGTTCCAAAATGAACAAGGAATTCAGATGAGGCCCCGGCGGTCCAAAATGAATAAAGCAAGCCTAGGCTTCGATGCAAGCCAAAAGAAGAAAATGCTATAAAGCCAGTAGGACACAGGGGTGGTACCAGAGGCCCTGAATGTTGTGTGGATAGCAAGGTCACCAACAGCACAGTATTCATGAACAGCCATATGTAAGTAAGGAGGGGCCAAAGAAGGGTAGAGTAGAAAATCAATGGGAAGTAACTACAGAAGAATATGACAGTGGTGGAATTAGTAGGCTAAAGTAATATTTTAGTTAAACCCTTGAGTATTGATTTTCTAAATTATCAAGTTATCTTAAAAAAAAAAAAAAAGCATCTATCAACATCTACTGAAAAACAATTTCACTACCCAGCACGATCTGCTCTAGCATACATTTCCCTTAACTAAATACTCAAGCTCAAACCTATTTAAGCTGATCATAGAACTATCTTGGTTATAACTGAATACTTCAGGCTCTAAGATTTTTAACCTTGGGGCCTATAATCATGCGTGGTAGAGACACTGTACCTAAGAATTTAAGGGAACAAATTAATGCAGCTCGTTTTTTATATGTTCATCTACATATCTTATAATATTAAAGAAGTCTCTACCTTAGCCTTCATAAATATTAACTACTTTGTGAGGAGGAAAAAAAAAAAAGAAAGCTGCTAGGCTTTTGAAAGAATTAGGGAGTTTTCAGCTCACTGAATCAGGAATTAGAGAGAGCCTCTTCATCAGGAATACAAATCACATGCCGCCCAGAGGGTGACAAGGTCTGGAAGACGCCCCCTAAGCTCCGGCAGGGTTTGCAGGGTGTACTACGGGAAAGCAGACGTGCCCTCTACAGTGTGTACTGCCTAGTCTCACAGCCTATTCAGGTTAGCCAGACCTCTCTGCTGACACTTTTGAAAAACACTCCTTTGCTGTCAATTTTTACATCCCCCCCCCCCCCCGTTTAGAAATTACCACACTATGGCTGCCATTTTGTCCCACTCTGAACTTCTATTCGGAGAGGCAACATGCCTTTTTAGTAAGTGGAAGAAAGCAGTGGAAGAAAGAAAAATACTTTTTAGATGAACTAAAATTAAGAATCAATATACTTTTCCCCAAACTGAGGGTTCTAGAGGGGAGGGGGCTGGGGGGATGGGTTAGCCTGGTGATGGGTATTAAAGAGGGCACATACTGAATGGAGCACTGGGTGTTATACACAAACAATGAATCATGGAACACTACATCAAAAACTGATGATGTAATGTATGGTGATTAACATAACATAATAAAATTAAAACAAAATCAATATACTTCCCGATCATGACTGTAGAATATGTTTTTCACCATAATTCAATTCCATGACCTTCCTTTTTGTGTCAAGGCATAGTTTAAATTTTGACTTCTATTTAAAGGCCCTAAGACTTTGTTTCAGTCACCCTCATCATTTCCGTTCCTAACATTTATTTAGTATCTTTCCAATCGTCTATCAGCAGCATTTGTCTTTCATCAAATTTCTTTACCATTTTTTAGGAGAATTTTCAGCAAATTTCCTGAATTTAAGAGTATTTGCTAACCAAACCTCAAAGACAGATTTTTCCTTCTTGCTCAGTAATTTCCCACAAAATCATTTTAATATAATTTTCTCAAGTAAAAAATGTAGTTTACTTATGATTAAAGAAATCACCATAAGGTTGAAATCACCATAAAAGAAAAGTCTTCAACTTTCCCAGAAAACACTTAGTTTTAACACTTGATGGGTTTCCAAAAGCACTGAGAAAATAACACATTTTAAAAACTCTCAGATTTTGTTGTTGCTGTCCTGAGTAATATCTGCGGCCTCCCCCAACTATACAGCTGTGCTGCCCAAGTGTGATTCAGTGGCCTGAAAACCGAAATTCTGTGCCATTTCAGTAACCACAGATCTTTATTGTTGAAGACACTACATTAACCATGTTTCATCCTTTCCATGCATGTGGATTACCCCGCAGTTTAGGCATGTCCTTTTCACTGCAAAGGTTTATACAGAATGTTCTTTTAAAGGCATACTAGAAAATCAGCCCCCACCCAAAACTGCACACCCATATTAGATAGGCAGGGAAAACAGAGTGATTTCTGATGTTGGTTCATAACAGATTCCAATTTCACTTAGATATTCCAATTGATTTGCAGTTCCCATCACCAACTGCTCAAGGGAGAGAACTATATACTACTTTCTTTTACCATATAAAATGTTTTATGGGCCAAAAATGTTTCTGGGGCACCTAGGTGGCTCAGTCAGTTAAGTGCCCGGCTCTTGATTTTGGCTCAGTCATGATCTCAGGGTGGTGAGATCGAGCCCCATGTGGGGCTCCGTGCTTTGTGAGGAGTCTGCTTGAGTTTCTCTCCCTCTTCCTCTGCCCTTTCCCAATTTGTGCACACTCTCTCTCTAAAATAAATAAATAAATCTTCAAAAAATTAAAAAATTAAAATAAATAAAAATGTTTCAACAATAAGGACGATGAAGTAAATTCCAAATAAAAATCACGTATACTATTAGCTTTTAATTAATGATTGTAATACTGCTACATTAACTAAATTTTAGTTAAGATACATGGTTTGAGAAGCTGAAATATTTTCACGCAGAAAGCAAGCTGTATCCATGTGCCTGGAAGAAAAACACTGCTTAAACAAAACAAAAAATAGTGCTTTATTACCATGTAAAGTAAGTAATCCATTTAATAAACTAGAATAATAAAAATAAATATGTATGTATATGTATATTTTCACATAATTTACACCCAGAATAGTTAACTTTTCATCATTCATACTAAGGGAAATGAGCCACGCATGGCTAATCTTAAAACAAAAATATTTAAGTGTGAGATGCTTTTGATTATCATTCTATAAATTAAAATTTATCTTTAGGTTTCATTTAAGTACATATTTAAATAGTCTTTCTAAATCAAGAAAAAAGGAAATTAATGGTGAAAGCTGAAAATGGTAAAATAATAAAAGTTTTGCAGAAGTTAACAGGTTTTGCAGGTAAAACATAAGTTTCTATATACCACATACAGTCACCCATAGGCACATACTGTGCTACTTGGTGTTCTCACCTATGTTTTTCTGCTGGCATGACATTTAATTGGTAATGCTCAACTTAATCTTTCTATTTTTGAAGTACAACTGGAGGCTCATAAGTAATTTGTATCAGATGAATGATTTGACCACATTGACATTTTCATGTTTCTTATAACCACCTATGTCTCATATGATAGCTTTATTCAGATACTAACACTGAACATACAAACTTTTTAAAACTTAAGGTTTTTTAAATATAGCAATACTTTTAAAAAATGCAGCTTTATATTGGGGGTTAGACATTTTTATTTCTATAAAAGGCATTTTGAAAGATGAAAAGTTAGCATTCTAATCAAAGTCAACACATAGCCTACCTCAGAAAAATAAGACATCAGAAAGATTCTCATATGGGGCTCCCGGGTGGCTCAGTTGGTTAAGCATCCAACTCTTGGTTTCAGCTCAGGTCATGATCTCAGGGTCATGAGATCGAGCCCCACACAGGGCTCCGCTCTTAGTGCAGGGCCTGCTTGAGATTCTTTCCCACTCCCTCCCCCTCCCCCTCTGTTCCTCCCCCTACTCACTCTCTCTCTCTCTCTAAAATAAGTAAATAAAATATTTTTTAAAAATGAAAGATACTCAAAAAGGGAGAGATAATTCATATACATTCTCTAACATGATTCTTCAGTAGTTGTCTTAAAAATAATAATAAAATGAATGAAGGTGACAGAAAACAAAGTCCTAATCTAACAACTGTATACAGAAAAGAAGCCAGAGGATTATTGCAGATATTTGTGTAACAAAAAATGAAAAGGGGAGTTTACAAAAGTAAAATAAGAATAAAGTTATGTAAGTTATGTAGCACTTAATGAAAAACTGATTAATTCCTCCCTTTTCCTCATCCTCCCTACATTTAATCCATTAGGAAATCCTTAAATAAGACCCATCACAATTTGCAGAAATGGTCATTCCCCTTTTTTTAAGATTTATTTATTTATTTTAGAGGGGGGTAAGAGGGGCAGAGGGAGAGAGAGAATCCCAAGCAGACCCCACGCTGAGCATGGAACCTGACCTCGGACTTGATCCCATGACCCTGAGATCACAACCTGAACCAAAACCAAAAGTCAGACACTCAACCAACTGCGTCACCCAAGTGCCCCAGAAATGGTCACTTCTTATGTCCTCCAGCCATGGTCCACCTCTGCCATGACAGGGTTTTGGTATATTCTTTTTTTTCTGGAAAACACTCCCCCTGTACCTCTTCAGCCCTCTTCCCTCACACAAACATCCCCCATCCTGCCACTCAACATAATTAACTACTGCTCATAACCTCAATCATGGCTCTCTCAGAAAGACTTCACTATTATATGCTTTTATAAAACCATGAACCCATGCTCCATAGTACTTATCATCAGTGTCGTACTTCTACAATTTTTTTTTGGCATGTGATTATTTGATTAGTATCTATGCTACCTCTAGACAGTAAGTTCCATGCATACAGGCTCCACATATGCTACTTTTTTTTCTTCTCTCATTTGTATTATTTATTTATCAACTGATTGCCAACCATGTCCCTAGTACCCAGTGCAGTGTCTGCCTTGTACATAAGTTTTATGAATGTTCCTGAATGAGGAAGAATGTCTCCATTGCGTTTACATTCTAGAGAAAGATCATACAAGGCTCATACAAGATCATACAAGGCCATGGTAAGGAGTTTGGGATTTTAGCTGAGTGCCATGGGAAGTAACTAAAGGACTTTGGGGGTGAGGGGGATATGATCTAATCTTAAATTTTTAAAATTTTACTCCTTCATTGTATAAAGAATACACAAATACAGGAAGAGGGGAAGGAAGGTATACTTGCTAAAAGCAACTGCAATGGTCCAGAAGAAGAATCATCACAGCCTGGCAGGGGCAAATGTACAAGCAGTAGAGCTAGAAAGATGGAATAGATTGGGCACATAATGGCGATAAAATGGCGAGATCTTGAAAATGGTAATGAACTGCACATGGGGAATGAGCAAGAAGAAAATAGGAAAACTTAGTTTTAGGTTTGAGGTACTAAAAAGACAAATAATAAAATTCAGTATGAGTATAGAAAAAAAAGAAGTCTGAGCTCTTTTGAAAGAGTCATCAAAAGAAAGATTCTAAAGGGGCGCCTGGGTGGCTCAGTTGGTTAAGCATCTGACTCTTGATCTTAGCTCAGGTCATGATCTCAGGGTCATGAGTTCAAGCCCTATGTTGGGCTCCATGCTGGGTGTGGAGGAAAGAAAGAGAGAGAAAGAAGAAAGAAAAGAAAAGAAAAGAAAGAAAGAAAGAAAAAGAAAGAAAGATAGATTGATTCTAAGAAATGGAAATTTTGAAATATGTGATCTTCTAGGAATCTAACATAAAGGAGATTTCAAAGATAAAAATTGCAGTTGCTTCCGACAAAATTAATGTTAGCCATTGGATTTTTTAATCATTCTAACATGTTCATATTCAAGAATCTATTTTTGAATTTTGAATTTGGCTAAACACTAGACATCTAAATCACAAGATTTTGTTATAATCTGGGATGCTTCACATCTTTTTTCATGGTGGTTCACATTTATTTTTCCTCAGGACTCCTCTAAATATATTTTAGAGTCATTAAAGTCTTGAAATCAATGAAAAAACTGTTAGCCAAATCTCAGTGCCACATCTAAGTTCTTAAGTCCTCAGCAAACTATCAACAAGTATGGGATAACCATTTTCCATGTCAACTACAAGCTACCATTTTGCTTTACAATGGCAACTAATGGTTCACTCAAAGTTGGAAAAAATATATGAAAATTCAAACAAACCAGTTTATTTCCTATCATACTGTATTAAAATTATGTTTAACAACCAATGGATTGGGGGAGGGAGCAGGAGATCCTCGTTGCAGTAACGGGTTGATGGAGATAAATCAAGAACTCCTCAGAATCACAAATATTTATTTATATAAAGTTAATTGTTTTCAAGTCAGAATTAGACAACAGATAAATAGTTGAGAAATAACAATGCACTGCAATCCCTGTTCGCCAGTAAATATTCTGCTACAAAAAAAGTTTTTTCCCTTCTAGAAGGGGAAATTATTGAAGGCCCCATAAGGCAGGAATTATCAAAACACAGCACAGTGTTTTCACACAGGCTTCCCACTTTAAGTCACCAAATAAGTAAAATGTACTCCTCACTTTCCAGGCTGTGTGGCCTCTGAGGCTCCCTTACTCATTATCATAAAACCTCACCCTGAAGGAAGATTCTCCGCTTAAGACTTGCTAATTGTCAGCAAATCATAGAGGCTTTCCCAGATACACCCTTTTTTTCTCCTCTCCTACAAATCCCCAAAACCTTCTTCCTGCTACTTTCCTCACTGATAAAGGATACAGTAACATAACCAAAAGAATTAGAGGAAGTTCTCGCCCCAGAGATCATATATTACCACGGGGTTTGACTGTGCAGATTTCTTCCTACAGGCTACCCTCACTTGGCTTCTTTGTGCCAGAGAACACTAAGATTGACCAGTTTCAAACCAGAAAAAGAGATCTGGTTTCAAAGCAAATAGGCATGTTAGTGCATTATCTTACTGTGGTACCTGGTTTTACTACTCTTGTATTGTGGAAAGGATGCAAGAATGGTACGATTAATAGCAAATTAATGAAAACCACTCCCAAGTATTCTGGAATAGGACTACCTTAATCAGAATGGGGAACAAAGATATGTTTGAAAATGTCTGCAGGGCTTTCAAACAGAACATTTTTATGAAGAAAAAAAAAAACTATGTCTATCACATCTGCATATACATATATGAAGATATAATTATCTAGTAAGTTAAATCTGAATATTTTAAGAGTATTTATTATTGCAATGTCACTGCTCAGTTTATTTTAAAATCTCATAAAACTTCAAGGCTCTGGCCTGAAATTACTGCAATTCTGGATCACCATATAATTATTATCAGACTCACTTAAACTCTAATATACCGAAATTTATTTCCTAAAAACAAGTGTAGTATTTCCATTAAATCTCAATTTAAATATCTTTGATTTCCACAATTTGATGATTTTTTTCATTGCCTATAAAAGGACATTATATTGTCTTAATAAAAGCAAAAAAAATATATTTTAGCATAGCTACTAAAAGAATTTATATTATACTGGATATTGTAAGAAAACTATACTTATGTCTCTTCAACCAATACCTAACATGCTTTTGTGAGCATGTTTTTTGCTACGTTTTAAGGGTGTACATTTCCAGTACAACTAGAAAGTTTAGTAGCTACAGAAAATCATATCCATAATTACGATCTTATATCATCTCCGATTTGATTTAGATAAAAAACTCTAAAAACCTCTCTGAATAAAAAAAAATATTTTAAATTATACATTAAACTTATTTTAAATATTTTACACATGTGCATTAAAGTTTAGGGGCACCTGGGTGGCTCAGTCGTTAAGCTTCCACCTTCGGCTCAGGTCATGATCCCAGGGTCCTGGGATCAAGCCCCGCATCGGGCTCCCTGCTCAGTGGGAGGCCTGCTTCTCCCTCTCCCACTCCCCCTGCTTGTGTTCCCTCTCTCGCTGTCTCTCTCTCTCTGTCAAATAAATAAAATCTTCAAAAAAAATTTTTTTAAAAATTAAAAAAAATAAGTTTATATGTACAAAAATATCAAGTTATTGAAAGCGAGACAACATGTTTTCATCTAAAATTACTGAATTTGGAATCAGAAACCCTGGATCCGACTCCTGCTTTTTCCATGTATTAGATCGATGATTTGGGAGAGCTGCTTAACTCCTCGCATCCTAGTTATATCATCTGAGAGAACAGAGACAGCCCCTGCATTGTCCTGAGGGATGATTTAGAAGGCTAGCACTTACTGGCCACGTAACCTTGGGCAAGCGACATAGTTGTGCAGGTCCTCAGCTTCCTTATAAGTCACAGAATGGTGATTATAAATACATCTGCTTCATAAGACTTTCATGAATAAATGTGACCATTTATATAAAGTGCTGAAGACTTGCTCTGTACATAGTAAGGACCCAGTAACTATCACTATTTGTGCTGTCATCCTTATGTGGGATAAATGCAACAAACACAGCGTCCCAAAAGGAACACACTCAGGCAGGCTAGAAAGCCCGTCAGACCTGGAGCAGAATGCATGACCAGTATTCCGGTCTGAAATGCCTCCCGCCCACAGCACTAAGGGGTACTTGATTAAATAGCTACGTGTTCCTATGGCAGCAGATTCTCAATTCAGATGAGTCAAGTCTACACAGCAAGACTGCTCCTTCCCAACTGTCAAATCCCAGTAAGACTTTTTCTCATCAGATGGGACATTCTGCTGAAGCTTTGAAGACACAAGCCTGAACTCTCTCTCTCTCTAGACTAAAAGAAATCTGAACACAGTAACATTTAACTTCATTGATTTAGTTCTTTATGAGGCCAGAAAAAAAAAATGTCATGATCTATTAAAAATACTCGAAACCTCTGGGAGCTAGGACGGATGTTGGAATCCTTTCAAACCGTGGAAGAAATGATTCAGGATGCAGAGACATGCTAGGAGTCTCCTAATGAAACTCGGCTCACATTCATCATGTGCTGGATCCTGGAACGGCTTTTGCTTTGTCCCATATGGTAGTTTAAATACATTTCAAACTATTGTTGGTTTATATAGTACATGACAGAAGATAATTTAAACACAACGTCCCAACTGTATATTTGTTTTGGTTATAACACTTACTGTGTGTACAATAAATGCCCCACTACAAAAATAATACAAAATGTTTTTCTTACACATAAATCATCCCCTGCTTGTTGCAGTGAAAGTGTGGATTAAATACATGTGATGCTTTTTTTTTTAAGTTCCTACTGAGGATCTTTGTCCAGTTCAGTTCTTTTATGATTTAAATTTATGTACATTATAAATAAGGCATATTTTACCCCTTATATTTGATTTATAGAAATAACTACTTAAACATGGTGATAGTATCAGTTTTTAAAATGTTAAATATTATAAACTGATACGCAAAAAAACGAGAGATTCTGAACATGCTAATTTTCAGCATAACTAAACATACAACATAACGGAAAGATATGAGCCTGGATTTCAAATTAAATATTCCATTTATAATAAATGTCCACAATAAAATGAAGCTGCTCAGAAGCTTTGAGAGTTTAAGTGTTAGTTTTTCCACTTGGAGAATATACTTTTCACCCAGGGCAGCCGCTGATCATGTTCAAGCGGTGTAGGGTACCAGAAGAGGGAGGAGCAGTCTACAGAGCAGGGACAGCGGGACAGGACCCGCGTGCCCAGCCACTGGCCACAGGAAGTCATTCCACTATCAGAAGCCACTTTCTTTACATGTAAAATGAGGAACTCTGTCTATGAGGTCCCTTCTAACACCATATGCGTATGTCTATGCCTTCTGGTACTCTACTCCATAGGAACAATCTGTTCTACTGCATCTGGAGCCCATCTGTTCAGTCCTAATCTAAACTCTGCCACTTACCTAGGCAAGTGTCTTCACCAAGGCATTTAACCTCCCTTTGCCCTAATTTCCTTGCTTTTGTAATTTGTGATAATAATTGTGCAATATTAATACACTGCCTACCTGGCAGAGAAAGGTCCTAAAAAATCACAGAATTTTACAACATCATTACAACTGCCAAGCCAAGTGTTTCTATTTCGCCCAATGTTTACTGAGATTATATAAGACATACATCTACAAGAATAAATACACACACCCATATACACACACTCACACACACATAATAATATTTATTAAGCACATAATCATTATTATTTAAGAGTTATGAATAATGACAGAAATTTGGATATGTCCTCCCTCTTTTTATTTACTTACATATTTTACTCTTTTGTATAAGCTACTTGAATTTTTGAATAGGTATGAAGCAACCTAACCTAGTTGAAAAAGACGGGCCTGGTTTCCAAACCCAAGTCTGCCACTTACCCATTCTCTGGTCTTGAATAGGACACTCAACTTCCTCAACAGCCTAATCTGAAGCATAGATCCTGGTGTAACAATAGCTGCCATGTTAGGTTACAGGGAAAATGAAAGAGAAAATACGTTGAAAGAGCCCATATAACACCAGCTCACTGTGTGTGTTCCGTAGACTGTAGCAACTACCTTCTTGGTCTGCTCAGTCCCTATGCTTATCTCCTCCTGGCAAGTGCTTATAGGTCAGGCTACCATGTTTCAGCTGCTAATGGAGGATGTTTTCTCACTCAAAACTTCAAAAAAGGACATGTTCATTATGCTCAACCACTCATGGAGGGCACAATGCTCAGCAGTGGAAAGTCAAAGAAGACCATGCATTGAGCCCCCTTTGCTGAATGTCATTACAAGTTTTAACAACCAACCAGTAGCTAGCATGCATTGTTTGCTTATCCTATGCCAGGTACTATCTGAAGTGAGTTATAAGTTGTTTAATCCTTACAAGGAGCACTTCTCACTACTCCTTTCCTATCACACTGGCCTCTTAACTGGTCTTCCTACTTCTGACCTTGTCCTACGTGGTCTATTCTCAAAATGGCAGCCAAAGTGTTCTTGTTAAAACAGTCAGATGCTGTTACTGCTTACCCAAAACCCACCAATGCTTCATCTCACTACAAGTCATAATAATGATCAACAAAGACCTACAAACTCTGGGCCACACTACCACTCTGAACTTATCTCCTACTTACTTGCCCTGTTCCAACAGTAGTAACTCCTTACGTTCCTTAAACATATCAAGCACTTTCCATCTTGAGGCCCTGCATTTGCTGTTCCCTCTGCCAGGAATGTTTTCCCCCCAGATATCCTCACTGATCGGACCCCTACCTCTTTCAGGTCTTTACTAAACTGTCATCTTCTCAAAGAGGTCTTCCCTGACAATTTTATTTCTCCACTCTTAACCTGACCCCAGGATTCTCTATCCTCCTTCTACCATTTACCACACCATCTATTTTACTTACACTATTTGTTGTCTATCTTCCCCACTCCACTGCACCCAGAATATAAACCTAGGGACAGGAATTTTAGTTTATTCATTTAGTGCTATTTTCCCAGTGCCTAGAAAGTCCTGAAACACAGGAAGTATTCATAAATTAATTCTTGAATTAATGAACAAACTCTAAAAGATAGATCAATTTTATCCCTACTTTACAGGTGAGAAAAATGGGCAGGTATATGAACTTGCAGTAAGATACAGAAGCAGGATTAAAATTCACACTCTAGAATGCACACTTGAAGACTATGCCCTTCTACCTCTCAAGATAAAGTTCATGACCCCCTACCATGATGTACACAACCCTCCATAATCTGGCCTGGCCTAGTTCTCCAGACCCATCTCCCAGCCCACCAACAGCACAGAGCTGCTTGTGGTGCCCAGGGCATGCCACCATGTGTCACCCACCTCAGCGTTCGCAACGCTAGCTCTTCCCAGTTAGCTCTTCAGCCTAAATGTTCTTCTTTTCTTCTTCCCGCTATTTCCCTAGCTTGCCTACACTCACATCTCAGGATCTGGTTGGGAATATAAGAGAAGGAACATCTGCAGAAGTTTCTGTGTTCAAGGTGTGGGAGAGGTATCAGTGCTACCAACAATATCATATAAACCACTCTTGTTCCTTCAAGGAGAATATACATTCATTCATTCATTCAGCCAACACATTTACCTGAACCTTCTATACGAGGTATCGTGTTAGACTCCATGGACCCCATGAAAATGAAGGAGATAAGTCTTCCCCCACCTGAACCCTGCACCCACTCCACCCCACCTCTGACTAGGAGTTAACGATCTTGTACTAAATTTAGTGCCACATAAATTTCACAGGAGTGTTATGAACAAAATATTACCAGAGCTGTGACACATGAGCGACCACTTCAGGATGCAGTGATAAGGAAAGACAACAGAAGGAAGTCATATTTAGTTTAACCTAAAAAAACAGATTGTACTGTAACATTTATATTTTATATTAAATGAGAAGAATATTCCTCCTAAGCCAGATCTTAAAAGATGGAATAAAGTGAAATATGCTCTTTTCTCTCCAATTATAGAAACTCAAATAATTTACCGTTTCTAAGCAAAAATTTTATCATAGCCCAGTAAAACATTCAAAATCTCTATAACTGACCCCAGGAATGGGGAAAGGCAGAAAGGATAGGAAGAATGGAGCCCGGTCATAGTTACCATCTTGGAAGCAGTACAAAGGGAGCCTACAAACACTGACCTCTCCAGTCTTATAACACTGGTGAGAAAACACAGGTCTAGCTTTGGCACTGGCCTCCAACCTGGACTTTTGATGCAACTGGATTGTCTCTGTTTAAGTGAGTATCTGAAATAATTAAACTCAACAAGCCATAGTCAAATCACCATGAAGAACTGCTTCACTGGCTCCAAACAGAAGAGATTACAAAAAACAAAACAAAAAATTAATATATCTAGTTCTACCAAATATAAAAGTAATCTATGTTGCTAAGAAAAAAAAAAATCACTGAAAAAACACTGAATACCAATATGCTTACACTAAGCACGTACTAGGACCAAATGCAACATCGTGCAGTGCAAGCCTGCATCTTATAATAAAATTAAGAATCTAAAGCAAACACATAAAAGCAAATAAAACTATAGAGCGGCAATCTGCAAACTATGCCTTGTGAGCCCAATCTGTCCCACCTCTTGTTTTTGTAAAATAAAGTTTTGTTGGGGGTGCCCGGGTGGCTCCATCAGTTAAGCATCTGCCTTCAGCTCAGGTCATGATCCCAGTGTTCTGGGATGGAGTCCTACAATGAGTCCTGCATCAGGCTCCCTGCTCAGTGGGGAGTCTGCTTCTCTCTCTGCCCCTCCCCCTGCTTGTGCATGCACTCTCTCACCCCACCCCTCTCCCTCACAAAAATAAATAAATAACCTTTAAAAAAAAAATAAAGCTTTGTTGGAACACAGCCATATTCATCCATTTACATACTGGTTAGGACTGCTTCCACCCAACAACAGCAGAGTGAATTTAGCTGCAACGCAGAACATATGGCCTACAAAGACTGAAATATTTACTAACCAGCCCCTTATAGAAAGAGTCTGCAGATCCCTGGATCAAGCTAATAATATAAATCTTTTATCTGTAACTGGTATAGCTGATATAATACTTCTTGACTATAGAAGACTTTTAATTCTACAAACTTTCATAAAGCTTTTGATTTAATAAATATAAACTTATTATCATCATATGGTGATAGTGTTGTCATCTGTTCAGAAAGATTCAAGATCTTAGTTTTTAAAATCTATAGCTACTTGGGATTTACTATAAACAAGTACATAGTAAGTTGCCATGTAAAAGTATGCATTCGTGTGTTGTATGTATGTATGTTCTTAAAAGTTTCAACTTCATTGCGGCAGCTAACATCCAGGCTAAAAAATTAAAACAAGCCAACTAACCATTTTTTATGAGCAATTTGTTTCTAGAATGTCAAGGTTTCTAGTTGAATAAAGTCCACATTCATTCAGTTGTGAAACAATTATTTAATGAATAAGCTGTAAAATATCTTATAAATTTTGGTGCATGAGAATACACAGTCTCAACTCCAAAAACCAACTCACAATGCACTACAACTCTAGTACTAAACTGAAATCTCAGGAGCTCAGATATTTTTATTTCTGCCCTGTTCCAAGAAGAATTGGGCCATGGAGTCCTGACAGTCTTTAGTCTGGTCTCCCTCCCTGCAAACTCCCCACTGTAACAAAACTTCCACACAGCTGCTAGAGAAAGTTTTGTAAACAACCAAACAAAAATTCTAATTCTATTACAGTTAAAACTCATTTCATTGTTCTCCACAGTTCACACATAAAAAGGTGAAAACTCCTTCGCCAGCCATCCAAACCCTTTCAAACTTTGGCCTCTGAGTCATCTGCAAAACCATCATTTTGCACATATCCTCAATTTCTGGAATATTCCCCTCCCATCCTACGCCAGCTAAGTCTTAATATTACTCCTCCAAGAAGTAAACCTAATGCCTCACCCCGTCTTTCTTGCCGGAAGTTTTGGTCATGCTCTTCTGTATTCACATGGTTCTCTGCACTTGGAGCTCCATGAATGCAGACAGGGTTACAACCCGGTGGACTGCATGCTCCTTCAGAACAACAGACATGTCCTAATCATCTGTCTGCTTCTGAAGTCCAGCAATCTCCTCACCTAAAGTGCAAACTGACCAAAAATCTGTTACACAAATGAATGTGTCAATGACAATCAACACAATAAGTCAAGTAGAACATACTGGATAAGAACTTGAATTCTGAAGGCAGGTCCAAATCCCAGCTCCACCACTTACTGGCTTCCACATAATGCAGGTTATTTAACACCTCCAAGTTCAGTTTCCCTCATACATACAACAGAGATAAAAAGAGCATCTACTTTATATGGTTGTATTAAGATTAAATAAAAGAAAGCAAGTAGAATATTTAGCATGGTGCCAGGTATGCAGTAAGATAGCTATTATTATCTCATATACAGCTGTTTTCATTCCCCTTGTATTAGGATATTGCTCTTTTCACAAAATTAAAGAACAAAAAGAACCCTGAAGGCATCCAGGAATCCACTAAAATCTTGATAATCATAAAAGTCATATTGGTGTGCTAAGGGAAAACCTGGAAATTCAGAATGTACACAAAGGAAAAAACTCACCAGCCAAAGACAACGGTGGTTAACATTTTCATCATGTGTTATTAATACAATAGTATAATGTTTAAAAGATAAACATTAATTCATCATGTTTTCCTTAAGGAATTCCTCTCTGAAGAGTTCTTTAATGAATAGTTTACATATTTAAAGTTTCTTATCAAGATGTTTTAATATACTCTTATGATTGTAATAATTGCACATGTTCCAGAACCCTCATACAGAGCATAAACACAAACACACACATCCTATTCATCAGCATGACTCACATGGATATGCCAGGCTCATTACAGTCAAAAGTGTATAAAATATGAAACATATGGTAAGAAAAGTCAAGACCCAGCAAGAGATGGCCTTCAGAAAGATGAGGTCTCTTAGAATTCTGCAAAAACTTTGCTTTTAATTTTACAAGTACTGAAAAAAAAAAATAATCAGGACATACAGAATACAGAAGGCAAACAGAGCAGTGTGGTCATAATCTATTGTGTTCATCAGAAGTTTTAAAAGGCTATTTCGTGAGAAGGTACTCATGATACTCCTCCATTCTGGCACTTCCACCAGTTAAAGCGTGTCCAAAAATGAAGCAGCTAGTACAAGAATGCATCACTCCTAAAAGAAACCAAGTTACATTTTGTACAAGTATTTGTGATTAATACTGAGATCAACCAAATACTGGCCAGGAAAAGATACTACTTCCTGAAGAATATCAGGTAGCTTCAGCCACATATTTGTATTCATTCTGTTATACTCATTACATTTACACTGAATAAGAGATGGGAAGAGAACTGAGAATAAACTATTAATATTCATCATATAAATTTCTCTTTGTGGTGCTATCGTGAAGGATATCTACCATTTCAATAATAAAAATATCACTATGGGATTGGGCTTGTGTCATATAGGAGAGATAGAATGAAAAATTTTTTGAAAAGTCAACAAATATGTAGGATTCTAATGCATATATTAATTTTTATGATATTATAGAAATAGGTTAATGATTATTAGAATTTTTTGTTTGCATAATTGCATACATTACTGCACATATGTGGTTTACTTTTTTTTTAAGATTTTATTTATTTATTTGACAGAGAGAGAGAGAGAACAAGTAGGCAGAGAGGCAGGCAGAGGGAGAGGGAGAAGCAGGCTCCCTGCCGAGCAGGGAGCCCGATGCGGAGCTTGATCCCAGGACTCTGGGATCATGACCTGAGCCGAAGGCAGCCGCTTAACTGACTGAGCCACCCAGGCGCCCCTGTGGTTTATTTTTTTAAATTTACTCCCTGACGTTATCGGAATTCACACATTCAGTCTGGGATCTCCAATCTAAAATCCCACACTTGTTATTCTCTAAGTCTTCCAGACTTTGTGCCCTGCCCAACTGATGCTGATAACCCAGGGAAGAGTCCTGCCCCACTCTCCCACTACATAGAAAGCACTGTTGAGAAACCTTGTTTATAGCTCTGTGGTTTATCTCTCACCTCCTACAGGGCAGGGATTCGTGTGTTTATCTTTAAGTGTCTACTGTATAGGCTGGTGCCTGGCCCCTAATAGGCACTCAATGAATGAAGGTGTTGATACATTTATTAGGTTGAACCAAATGAAATTATCATTTTTGTAAGTCAAAAATGATCAAATAGTGGTAGCTCCATAAAGTCCAAAATACTATCTTTTAGCAAATGGTTAATTACCAAGTGCGTACTTGGGAGGCAAGAACAGTTCTAAGTAATTTACTTATATTAATTAACACACTTTTCACAAACACGTCCTATTGCAGGTACTTTTATTTTTCTGATTTTGTAAATGTGCAATCTAAGAAACAGTGTAGATACAGTGTAGTTAAATAAACCACCCAAGGTCAAACAGCCAGTACATTTCACATGGGGATTATTAACCACTGTGCTATAGTCTTTGACATCTATTTTTTTGAGCAAATAAACAGTATATACTGAAAGTATCAGCATAAACTTAAGATATTAAAAATTAGATTTTCTAGTTGTTTCCACTGAAAGGTCCTAAACACAATGACATTCCAGTAGCAATGAGCACATCTAGAACTCTGATCTTGTTTATAAATGTCTTTTCCAACCAAAAGAAGCAGGGCTCCCTGAGAAAACTGGCTGGTTCCAGATCTAGTTGAAGGGGTAATACAAAGCAAGCCTGGGATATCTTACTCTGAAAAGTAAAGATGGACTCAAAACTTTAAGTGGGGTATGTCAAAAGGACACAGGAGTTGGCTTGAGAGGTACCCACTTAACAAATTCAGGACAGTTACAGTATCAAAAATAATGACTATAAAGGATTAAAACATGTTTAATTAGAAATAATCCATGAGACCACAGTAAGAGAAAAAAGGTAGATAGGTCAGAGAAGAAAGGTCTTCTTTACAGAAAAATGGCAAATAATATATGTAGAAGAAATAAGAGATCTTAAAAATCACTATTTTGTAGTTCTCAGGGTAATTGCTAATTCAGGCACTTACCACTAGTGGATGCAAAACCCCTGTGAAAGGCTGTTGGGTCTTCATGCAGCCTGAAGGTCTCTGCCCCCCAAAGCTGGTGAGCAGACACCATGATGCTGGGCTTGGCCTCAACCCCTCATCTGTTTACAACTTGATACGCCAGCAAGAACTTCTATGGACTAGATGTTTAGAGAAACCCTTCCTAGTAAGGCAGATGTAAAAATGTTGTACTAAAAGTTAAGTATCTTTTAAAGCATGGCTGAGATGGCAGGAAAGTAAGGGAATTCCTCAGAGGACAAAAATGAAGACTGGAAAATTTGGAAGGGTTAATGACCACAGGCTAGGGTTTGCCTTGGAGTCAGTCAATCCCCAGTGGACTCAAACTTGGGTTTAAATGAGGCAAAGCTAGGAGTCCAAACAGAATGAGATATTAAGATCTAGGACACTCACATCAAGGTGGGATCCTTGAATGGCTGCCTCAGTGATGTAGTAGGAAAAGCCTCATCTTGCAGAGGGCAGTGATAGGGCCACATGCCTATCCTGACCTTGACTTAGATGGGAAAATAAGATAAAACTTTCTTGAGAATTCCTAACCACAAGCTCACAATCACTCAATTTGAGAATCAAAGTTCATGCTACATGGGTTGCCAAAAGAGCCTAAATCAAAATTTAGTTTAAATTAACCCCAGATGATAGAGCTTCTAGGCATCTGGCAAGAGCAAATTCTAATTCTGTGAAGGAACATATTTTAAATTCAGGTCCCACAGGATTCTCACAGATAAAGTTCAAAACAACATGAGCTCAAAAACAAGAACACAAACACTAACCAAAAGAAAGCTGGTTATAGCTAGACTAATAAAACCAAACAGACCTCAGGGCAAAAGGCATTTGATAAAGATATTAACATATACTGATATAAATTAACTTTTATTAACTTAATTTACCAGAAAGAATTAACAATTCTAAATATGCATGGACCCGGTAAAATAACTTTTTTTTTTAAAGATTTTATTTATTTATTTATTTGAGAGAGAGAGAGAGAGAGAGAGAGAGAGAAACAGCATGAGAGGGGATAGGGTCAGAGGGAGAAGCAGGCTCCCTGCTGAGCCGGGAGCCTGATGTGGGACTCAATCCCAGGACTCCGGGATCATGTCCTGAGCCGAAGGCAGTCGCTTAACCAACTGAGCCACCCAGGCGCCCCCCCGGTAAAATAACTTTAACATGTATAAAGCCAAAGTAGAATTGTAAGATAAACCGATAAATCTACCATCACAATGAGAGATTGAAACACACCCATCTCAGTAATGAAGAGAATCAATGACACACTACACACCCACCTGCCAAAAAAATTGATAAGTTAATCACTAAAAACCAGTAACATGGAAGCTGTGAGCAACATAATATGTCTACTTTAATGGACATACATGGATACATATTAGATTACAAATGAAAAAGAAAAAAAGCCAATCAAAGTGCTGAGAATGGTTAGTCACTTAGGGGAGATAAAAAACCTACCCCGTATCATATAAATACTGGACTCCTGATTTCCTTCCAATCTTTCCTCTTGAAGATTTTCTTATCTTAGTGCTTAGGGTCACAAAACTTATAGTCATCACTGACCTTCTCTTTTCCTCCCACCCCACACCCTATCCATTAGCTTATCTTATGGGCTCTGTTTGAAATAGATTTAGAATCCTAACACTTTTCATCACTTCCACATCTACTACCCCAATCCAAGCCATCATCATCTCCTGTCTGAATGACTGTAATACTCTCCTAACTCGTCCCTCAGATCCTTTCCTGTTCTCCTATGGTCTATTCTCTATCTAAAATATAAATCACAGTATGTCAAAAATATATGCTCACATCTTTCCAAAGACTCCTCATCTTCCTCAGAGTAAAGCCAAAGTCATGACCAAGGCCTACAGATTTTTGGCCCCATACTACCTCTCTTGATATCACGTCTGATCTCCTCCCTGTACTCATTCTGCTTCAAGCACCATGGCCTCATTTTGTTCTATGATCATGCCAAGCAAGTCCCCATCTTCAGAGTGTTGCATGTGTTGTTTCCTCAGTCTAAGGGTGTAATAGCATATTCTAGCATATACTCCCATGGCTCATCTTTTCACTTCCTTTAGACCTCTGCAAGGAGGTCTTCTCCTAGAGACTTCTTTGATCATCAACCTATGGAAAAATGTATGCACACCTCTTTTCCCATCACTTTCTATCCTATTACTCATCCTTGCTCTTTTTCCAATAGCTGTAGGACACATGTATATATTTATTTTCTTCCTTCTTTCCTTCTTTCTTTCTTTCTTTAGAATATGAAATATTTGAAAGCAAGATCTTGAGGTGTATTTTTTCCACTGGAGTATTTTCAGTGCTTGTAACAGTGTCTAGCACATAGTAAGTCCTCAGTTAATCTTTGTTTAATCAAGTCATCAGTAAATAATAAATACAATATAGCAGAATAAACAAAAACCATAGGTTCAGACAGACTTGGATTTGGATCCTGTCTTTGCCACTTGCTATGTGAATTTGGGCAAAATCCTAACCTCATGAAGACTCCATTTTCTCATTTTAAAAGGGGAATATAAATACCTAAATTGTAATTATAACTTTTTCAAGGATAAAAACTGCATGTATATACAAATATTTAATGTATATGAAAAATTATATATCATATATAAAGCCCTGTGATTTATAATTAGTAAATGCTCAAGAAGCAAACATTAATTTTATGTAACTTGGAAAAATCTCTTTGATCACAAGTTTTCCATGCATGGCGTATTACAACTGAAAATATTAACTTTGACTTAACAATAAGGAAACAAATAAGTAGATTAAAAATTAGGCCAAAAACCTCAACAGACACCTTACCAAAGAAGCAATACAGATGGCAAATAAGGATAGGTCATTAGAGAAATGGAAATTAAAAAGAGATGCTACTACACACCCACTAGAATGACCAAAATCTTGTAACACCAAAATCAAATCTTATAATACCAAATGCTGGTGAGGATGTAGAGCAATAGGAACTTTCTCATTCACCATTAGTGAGAATGCAAAGTGGTACAGCCACTTTGGAAGACAGTATGGCAGTCTCTTACAAAACTAAACATGTTCTTACCATACATTCCAGCAGTCATGCCCCTTGGTATTAACCCAAAGGAGTTGAAAACTTATGTCCACCCAAAAACCTGCATTTAGATGTTTACAGCAGCTTTATTCATAATCGCCAAACTTGGAGGCAACCAAGATGTCTTTAAGTAGGTGAACGGATAAATATGCTGTGGTACAAGCAGATAATAAAATATTATTCAGGGTTAAAAAGAAATGAGCTATCAAGCCATGAAAAAACATGAAGGAACCTTAAATGCAATTACTAAGTGAAAGAAACCAATCTGAAAATCCTACATACCATGTGATTCCAATCATATGACATTCTGGAAAATACAAAATTATGGCGACAGTAAAAAGATCAGCAGTTGCCAGGAGCTGGGAAGAAAGGGACAAACAAGTGGGGCACAGAGGACTTCCAGGGCAGTGACAAAACTCTGTATAATATTATGAAGGATACATGTCATTATACATTTGTCCAAAACTACAGAATGTACCACTACAAGAGTGAACCATAATGACCCCAAACTATGGACTTGGGGCAATTCTGATGTGCCAGTGTGGGTTCATCAATTCTAAGAAATGTACCCTCTGGTGAGGGATGCAAATGATGTGGGAGGCTATGCGTGTGCCAGGGTAGGGGGTATGTGGAAAATCTCTGTACCTTCCTCTCAATTTTGCTGTGAACTTAAAACTCAAAAAATAAGTCTTAATAAAATAAAAATGTTAAAATATTAACTTTGAAACCATTAAAAACCCTTAAATATATTTAGAATTATACTTACTATCTGGTGGAGGATGAGAAATGTTCACTCACACTGTCTAGGTATATTATGCAAGAGCAGAAAAAAATTTACCCTGGATATTCAAATAAGTGAAAAAGTTAAGTAATGTTTAATCAATGCAATGCTGAATAGTCTTTTTTAAATGGCAAGACTGACCTCTTTTTTAATAATAGGCAGTTTATTTCAATGCTGAGTGACAATATAAAATGCAAGTGACCAAAAATATCCTCTTCTTATTCTCTAGCAGACTAAAGCATAGTGTGGGTTCCACATTGCTAATTCGAGTACATGTAAATCACTTGCAAGGATTAGCTTGTGAATAGCCTACCTATGAATACTTTACAGGTAAAAAGGACCTTTCTAGTTTAGATGATGACAATGATAAAGGTGATCCCCACAATGCCATAACAGTTATATTTACAGAAAAATTTATGGCTTAGAAAGCAGTCTCACTCTGCCCCCCTTGGGACAGGCAGGGATGAACATTACAGGTGAGGAAGGAGGCTCAGGGGAGTCAAGGTGCTACAGACAAAGTGACAGGTTAACTGGAATACTGAGATGGGGGCTAGGAACCATTTTTCCACCCCGAAGTCAGTGTCCCTCCTAAAACACTGTTGTCTTTTCTTGTTCTTTCATAAATTATAACCATAGTATTCCATCATCAAGCATTTCTGAGAGATTCTTGGTAACAGAAAATTTACCTATATCTCAAGTATTTTACATATAAAAAATGGAAAATAAAGTCAATAAAATACATTTATATTATATATGTATATGTATTATATACATACATGCATTTCATTATGTATATTATATACACTCTACTAAGTCCATATGCATATTTGTGTGTGGATTATAATAGAAAAAAATAGTGCTACAGGTGATATGGCCTCATAAAAGACGGTATTATTCCCTTTCAGGGCATATATTTTTTTAAATAAGTAAAAACCTTCACATCTTTTAATGGACTTTTAGATAAAAAAAAAATAGCATAGTTCTCTGATCACAGATTGGAAGTGAGGTCATGACAAAGACAGAACTGAATTTCTACAAAATAAAGTGAGAGAAACTGAGGACACTGTGGACAAAGAGAAATCCAGAATACCTAGAGAAGATGTGGAGATGCAACAGGGATGAGAGAGAGACCATGGGAATCTGGAGCAGGACAGAGACCTCCAGGGAGAGATGACCAGTGACCACTGATGACCACTGAATTTCTATAAATTGGGTTGTGTGACAGGAGGTCTCAAGTTCTTTATTAAATTTATTTCACTGTACTCACTCTAAAACCTCCTCCAGTTCATAAGTATCTGCCACCGAAACTGCCTTATGATCATTGGAATAGAGCAGCAGTAACTCAAAAATTTGTGGGCAGTGTGAGGCAAAGCTATGTGGGAGAGAACAGTGCCCTCCTGGTCTAAGAGCCATGTTAAAGATCCAGACAAGAGCAGAGAAGAAGGCAGCTGTGTGGACTGACTTATGAGCACAGTGGCTCCAACCTGCTGATTTGGGAAAGCTGGAAGATTCGGGGGAATAGAAGGCATTGAAGCTACAAACATGTGGGGTACCACTCCATTGTCTTGTCCGCCCTGTTCTGTTCACTGACCTGAATATGTGTTTCTCAGACTCTAAGATCTGTAAGAGTATGATCTGCAGATTCTAATTTGAGAAATATTAAGTAATTAGGTTAAATAAATAAATGTTGACACTTGTGGATCAGTTGGCACTAATAAAATATAATTAAAAATGCAAACCACAGTACTAAAATTTCAGAGAGGTACTTAGTTATAAGGTCATGGGTCATTCACAGGACCCAAAAATGTGCACAGTAATTGTTTGCTCAAATATATAATACTTTAGAAGTTTTTCTAAAGAACTTGAGCCCCACTCCCTCAAGAAATATACCTACAGATCCCTAGGTGAACAGATCCCACCATGAGAAACACCGTTCTGTATCATTTTTCAGTCATAATGGACATAGAGTCATTTCCATTTCAGAGGCATCCTGTCCTCCAATCCAACCATGACCCAAAACTCACATATACTTCTCTTTCTTCTAACCTGATTTCTAACCTAATCACTTTAGTAGAATCATACTCTTACCTATTCCCAGGATCTCTACATATGCATGTCAAGTAAGCACCTGTGAAACAGTCATTCTATAAATTCTATAGAAGGCACCATCCTACAGGCTGTGATAGATAAAGAGTAAGGCATGGGCGTGCCTTAAAGAAACTTAAAATTTGGGTGTGAAGGCCTAAGAGTCACAAATTAATATACAGTCTACCATATAACTCAGTACAGTGTTCTACAACTTGCACTCATTCTTACATTGCTTTGCATTTCTAGGATATATTTTACAGTGACTCGTATTTTATGATGTTACCTTGCTTCTCAAATTAGGGTTTAGGAAACATGCTCAAAAAAAATCACAGGATTAAATACAGCACCTCTTCTTGGGGCATGAGTTTCACCTATGTTTGGGGCTAGGGGAGAGGCAATGCTTGAGTGAGAATTTAACTATTAAGTTTTTTAAATTTTACTTTATATTTTCCCCTATAAAGATATAATACAGAGAAGAATACAAAATGTGAATGATTTTTTTCAAAATCAATCATAAGCCTTCCATGAAGTTTCCTTTGAGATTTTCTATGGACCCCTATAGATTCCATCCTCAACTTAATGTAAAGAGGGTAAGTGGGATCTACTCTCTCAGTTGCTATTCAACATTGTACTAGAGGTCCTAGCCACTGCAATAAGGTGGTAGAGAAATAAAAGGCATTTTGATTGAGGAATAAAAAAGTAAAACTATTCACAGACAATATGACTGTCTACACAAGAAAATCCAATACATTAGAACTAATAATTATTTGGCAAGGTTGCATAATAAAAGATCAATATGCAAAGATCAACCTATTTCCATATACAAGGGATGAACAATCAGAAATTGAAATAAAAAACTTTCACAATAGCATCAAAAATATGAAAGACTAAGGCATGCATCTGAGCTGTGCAAGACCTATATGCTGAAAACTGTTAAGACACTGTTGAGAGCAGTTAAAGAAGACATATAAACGGGTCAGAAGACTCAGCATTCATTGTTAAGATGTCAATTCTCCTCAACTAATATATAGATTCAATGCAATGTCAATCAAAGGGTTTTTTTTTCTTTTTTTAATTAATAAACTACTAAGACCAAGAAAATGCAGGACTTAGGCTGGAGAAAAATACCTGCAAAGTACATATTTGATAAAGAATTTGCATCTAGAATATAGACATACCTACACACACACACACACACACACACACACACACATTCACACAGAAAGTTTGCTATCTATAAAATATACCCCAATAAAAACTTAAAAATTAAAACAAATAAGGCAATCTCTAGTTTCAGAAGGATTCTTATCTCACTTAAAAAAATCAGTTTTGAGAAGCATGAGATTATGTGATCCTTAAGGTCAGGAACTAAAACTTCTATTTTTTTCTTTCCCTTCCACCAGGGACTGAAACCACACGCACAAGGCTTAACAGATATAACTGAATAACTCAATTCAGAAATATAATTATCTCACGAGCAAGCAGCCTGGAAGGAGGATGTGTCAGGCTTGGCAGCTCAATAATTTCCTCAAGGATGTAAGTTCTCTCTGTCCTTCTGCTTGGCCATCTTTAGCATTCTGGCTTTTCATTCTTAGGCTTATCACCTCATTGTCAGAGAATGGCTAACGCATCACATTTTCCTGCCACAGCCTCCAGAGCAGTAAGCGATGCAGGATGAGAGAAAGAGTCCTTCCTGTGGCTCTCTATTTAGATGAAATAAGATCTTTCCCAGAAGTCCCTTGGGTCACTTGCCCAAGAGCAGACCAATCATTGTCAAAGAAGACTAAGATTACCATAAATCTGGCTTCAACCAATTAGACATCTAGGACAGTGAGTGGCCCTCAACAAAATCAGGATTCTGTTAACAGAGAAGAAAAGAGGTAAATGACTGGCAGGCAACTGAAAATGTCTTCTACAATTGTTGACTAGTAAACAGAAATCCTGAACAGCTTTTTACATTACTTAACTCTCTACTCTTCATATTCTACTAAAGAAGCACGAATATGAACGTTTGTTTATTCAGAGTCTCCCTCCTCTCAAAACAAGCATTTCTGGTGGTTTATAAAACTAATGATGTAATGTATGGTGATTAACATAACATAAAAAAACAAGTTAAAAGACATAAAAAAAACAAAATAAAATAAGGGTAAATAACCTAAGCCCAACTGAAAGAAAAAGAGAGCGAAGTATGGCATCCTTGCTGGTAATTGTGAAGTGTGCCAGAACACAGTGTTTGAAAACCCACCACTGCCACTGAGCACATAATGATTTCTGAATCTTAAATAAAAATGGAAAGGAAAACATGCTTAATCAAATAGGTCTTGATGTGGACAGTACAGAATATGACACAGTCACTTCCATTGCAATGCTTATCATTTCACTTTTTATTAGTGACATTTTCTTCAGAAACAATGGAAGTTAGTTCACACTCCCTGTGCAGTAGGGCCCGATAGTTGGGTTTAGTGTGAGAAGCCTCAGATATATTTTATTGAGATGAGACATCCTGGCTAACCATTTTCTATGTATTATAAAATACTGGAAAATGAATATGACAGGGATTCATGTGGACTCAAATTGGTCTGAAATTTTTAGTGAAGGTTTCTCCTGCGTGACTTTGAAAAAAATTCATCAATAAGAGTTCCCTACGCTCAAAACTTCAACAAATGTTGTAGCTGAAAGCTCTGGGACATGAAAAAATCAAGTATGCTGGAACACAGCCTGAGACTCAAAAACCTAGCTTGAATCATTGTTCTACCACCAACCAGCTATGGGTTCCTGAGCAACCTCTTTAATGCTGTTTGTCCTTAGCTTACTCTGATTACACCTATGAAATAATAGAGTCAGACAATTTGGTCTCTGCAGTCTATTCAAGCTTTAACAAGCAAAGAATCTGCCAAAGGGGCAACATTTAGAAAAAGGACAAAACTATTTAAATAATTATACTTAAATTCCTAAGAGCTTTTTAATATACATCCAGACACCAAAGGATATTTTATAATAATGTTTCAGAGTAAAAAAAAAAAAAAATCTTAACAAAAAAATTTTCCTTTTCCCTCAATTCCTAAATTTGTTACTTGTCCCAGAGACAGAGAAAACCAGGCACTGGGAGTACACTTTCCTCCCAATTCCTTGCATAGGTTGATACACTCAACCTAACAGAATCTAACAGCAAAGCAACTTCCAGTTTAAGATTCCAATATTAACATTCAATCCATGTTCATGTGACAAACAATATCCCAAAGTCTTTCCATTAATTCCTTTAAATCTCAAGCTTGACATTAAAGCTTCAAAAATGAAAATAACCCAAATACATTTCCAATGTCAGTGCAATAAACAATAAATGAAGGGAAAAAAATAAGTCTAGTATCCAAATATTTAACCTATTATAAACCAGAGGTACTCCTGGGTGGCTCAGTCGTTAAGCATCCGCCTCCGGCTCAGGTCATGATCCCAGGGTCCTGGGATTGAGCTCCACATCGGGCTCCCTGCTCGGGGCGGGGAGCCTTCTCCCTCTCCCACTCCCCCTGTTTGTGTTCCCTCTCTTGCTGTCTCTCTCTGTCAAAAAATAAATAAAATCTTAAAAAAAAAAAAACTATTAAACCAGAAATGTTCAGTGTAAAGTTTACTCCCTTGAAGATTAGCAAATTCCTTCAACATTCTAAAATAATTATACATAAACTGAAGTTATTATTAATGATTCCTGATTTACTTCTGCACAGTAACTTAGGCACAACAGAACGCGTCTGAATCGACCACAAAGTGAGCAGATACCATTACTGTAAGTCCCATGCAAATGTTCAGCAGATGGCATTCCAGAAAGACCTCTGAGCACCGATGGTAAGTTACTTAAATATTAAATACTTCTTCTGATTTTTCACAAAGGGTTTCAAATCATAAACTCTTTTCCTAGGATAATATAGAAGTTCTTTAATTTTGAGTGACTTTCAAAATCTAAGATATTAAACAAACAAACAAAATGAGAAAAAGGAAAAAAAAACAGCCTAGCTGGGATCCCAGCCAATGAAAACTAAATTTCATAGAAAAAAAATAAGAAGTCCACAATCTCACAATGAGGATGGAAACAACCACCCCAAACATGGATCAGTGCAGATATTATTATACAAATCGGAGTACTGGAGAAAGGAGGTATAGTCAGTCTTGGGGTGACTGGAAGAGTCTCATGAAAGATACACAGGCACACAGACTTAATAGTACTCTGACATTATTTGTCTCTCTCATCTCATGCAAATGCTCTCAAAACTGAAGTTGTAAAGGCTTTTTATTTTATTTTTTACTTTATTTTATGGACATTCAAGCTCACTTCCCTTAGTACTGATATCTGAAACACTGTTAGAACCTGTGACATTTACTCTGTATTTTTCATTACTGAATGCCCTAACTAACTATGGCTATATATAGTTAAGCAATATAGAAAAACATATAATGTTATAATGTCTATCAACCTGGCAAAGTTCTGCATTTAAAAACCACTGATCACACATATGGTAGTTACTAAATACCTATATTTTATAAAATTTGTGAAGTAAGAAAATTTTGAGGGAGACAAGAGTTAGGTAAAATAAGAGTATGAAACTATAAAGTATAAAGACATCCTGAGCAATATGAAAAACAACCATAATATATTTTTCAATCTTTGTTAAGTATTTTAACTTCCTGTGCACAACTTTAATCTATTGTTTAATTCCGGGTCAAAATGAAGTAACCCAAATATGCACTCTGTTATATAAAAGGCCCAGAGGATGAAATTACATCTCTCTCTAATAAGGTCCTTTGAAATCCTATACTTAAGTAACTTTGCAGCCAAATTATTTTTCTTCTGTTAATGCTGATTGAGCAATAAATAATAACTAGGAGAAAAACAAACATGTAAAATAAAGTGTTTCACACCTTTGCTTGAGCTTTCTTAATTGACCCCCATCTACCAACTTTCATACAGGCTCAAAGGAAGGCAATTATTTCCTCAGCCTCTAAATAAAGCAATAATTCAACTGTAGTTTTCAGGGGGGCAGACTTTAATTTCAACATGTTAAAAAGCTGTATACGAAAGTATGCAAATTTTAGTGTTGAGGTTGAAACAAACCAAAAAATCTCATTTCACAACACAGTGCTGTTGTGATGGCTTAGCTTGATAAGGTGCTCAAGCTTCTTAGCCTCCATTTTTGCATCTGTAAAACAAAGGATTTGACCAGTGTAACCTCTAAAGGTCCCACCACCTGTAGAACAAGTCCGCAGTCTTCCCTAACAAGCATGGTAATATGAAAAGGAGATAAACTGGGCAGGACACAGTGCAAAAGAAGTGTGAGTGTGCTTTTGAATCTTCCTACAGATCCTGGTGTAGAAAAACCAGCAGAGACCCTCAAATCCACCTAAGCCATTTTTTAATGAAAAATAACTGATATGCAATATTTTATTTGTTTTGGTGCACAACACAGTGATTTGATATTTATATGCATTATGAAATAGTCACCACAATAAGTCTAGTTATCACCTGTCACCATACAAGGTTGTTACAACCCCTTTTTAAATCAGTAGATTGAAAAATAAATACCATCTATTTTATCGTCTTCAGTCTACCCCTTCATATTATTTCTGGTGTAACAGATCTGTGAATTAAGGATAAATGTTAATAGAAAATAAATGGACACAGATCAAAGTTTTTTTCTTCTTATGTATGAAAACTTGTAACATTTCAAAATTTTGTTGTTGTTGAAAGCATGAGTCAGGGAGGAAGACTAAAAAATATAGAGCATTTTCCCAGCAGATACACCTCATGGTTTATATTGTTGGCTCAGGAGCCAGACTGCCCAGTTAAAATCCTGCTCCCCCACCTGCTAGCTGGGTGACCCCTCCCCTATAAACTGGCAGATAATGATAGTGCCCACCTCATCAAGCCATGAGAATTAATTGAGTTGATATACATAAAGCACTTAGAAAGCCCAAGTGAGGACTACTTAAGGGTTAGCTGTGAGCCTCTGGGGCTCACAATCCAGTTATAATCCACTGGCCATGTGTGTCCACTGTAGCACTTTGGGCAAAATAATGAAAGCCAAGGAAAGTAAGTAGGCAATGTTTGTCCTTCCTTTTTTAACTCTTGTTTATTGTTTTTGCAGACCTTCTACCCTGCTCTCCTGGTTCCTGCCAAGAGAATTAACGTAAACTTAACATATTAACTCTTGTAGGGGTATTTACATTCTACAGAAGTCTGGGAGAGAAATCAATCCTCAACCCAAGAAGATATGAAACGGTAGAATTTCATGTACTTTGAGACAAGTACTTTTTCAGTCTGACTCTATTGTCAAATTTGACACAATCACATCTAAATAATAGGCTCTTCTTTTCATTGGAAATACTGATATCCAAAGAAAACACAGCAAGCAGTTTCTTCCAGAGATGAGAGGCATTTTCATTAACCACAAAAGTGTTTGTTTTCTCTTGTCTCTTTTTAATGGTTTCAATGTAAAAAAAAAATAAACTTCCAATGCTAACAACACATAGTCTTTAGTCCTAGCCAATGTGACCTACTTTGCTAAAGGAAAACTGAAAATATCTCTCAATAATCTATGTAATTGAGTTCTAAGAGATCCTCTACCACTTTTTAAAGTAATAGCTATTGCTAATCTTTTTTATACCACTTAAGTATTTAATCCTACCATGCTTCCATCCACTTCCTGATCTTGTCTGAACAAATGCACTTCCCTCCTGTGTTACTAAAAAACAACAAATGTCAGCAAAGGAGAGCACCTTGGAATATTCAAAACTACAGGTATTCTCTACCATTTTCAGAGTCAGAGAGTGCTCTCCCTCCCCCATCCCAACGTTATCTTCTTCATTCTGACCCCTGCTGGGTTCCATTGTCGCTTCTGCAACCACCTGAGCCCACTGTGCCTTTGCCCATGTCAGCAACCACACACAAGCTTCCTCTTGTTTGGAAAAAGGTGCTCCCTTCAATTACTGTTCTGTTTCTCTTTAAACACACAAGCTTTCTCTTACTTCCTCCTCTTCTCTGGACTGAGCCTCTGAGATGTCTCTTCTTACCACAACTCAAGTGAGACTGTATTTCAAAGTGCCCCCAATGACCTTCTAATCAACCAATGAGAGAGCTTTTTTCTCAGTCCCCATTCTGCTTGACCTCTCAAAATGTCAGATAGTGATGACCAATTCCTCCTAAAAATTATCTTGGTCCTTAGCTCTGAAAACAGTATTATCCTGATCTTCCTTCTGTTACCCTATCCCTTCTGTCTCTCCTGACCCATCTTCCTCCTTCTGCTTCAGAAACATGGTATTCTTCCAGGTTAATCCTCATAAACCAGACATCATTTCCTCCTATGTACAGCACCTCAAGGAAAATACTGTTCTGCTCAACATGGCCAGCCCAGACATCTCTTCCATGGTACAACAGAGCCTCCCTGGTTGCTAGTTTGACACGTTCTCTACAGTTCTAAATTCAAACACATCTTTCTTTTTCCTTAAGTCACTGACACTTACTCGTGAACCCTCTTACTAGTATCTCCTAAACTTGAAACTCCAGGATAATCCTTGCCTTTCTTTTCCTTCTCCACATCCACCATTCACCATTCCTCTTATTCACTCTGTTTGGCTGGTTACCAAGTTCAGCAAAGCTTTCTCTTCAAGCTCTCTTCCTTGATTCTCTCCTTGCTTTCTTTCCACTGTCACAGCATTAGTTTACACCAGGAGTTGGCCAAGTATGGGCCACAGCCTGCCACATGTTGATGTAAATAAAGTTTTATTAGAACACAGACATGACCATTCATGTATGCATTGTTTATGGCGGCTCTCACACTCCACCAGCAGAAATAAGTAGTACGGAGACTTGATGGCCAGAAAACCCAAAATTATTTCCTGTCCTGCCTTTTACAAAAAAATTTGCTCCCCTGATTTAGGCCCTTCTCAGCTCACACGTAAACTGCTTTAAGATCTCCCAAACCATCTTCCATGCCCAGTTTCACACCTTGACTAATCTTCCCACCATCCGCTTAATTTTCCTAAAACATCATTTAAAAATATTACTCTCTTGCTCAAAAATTATGTAACTTTCCATTACATCCAACATAAGAGTCCCAAAAGACAGTGCAGTATCTTACACATCTCTATACTTCATATAGTGACAAGCATCATGCTGGACACGAAGCAACATGTAAATATCTAAGCTTGACTTCAAAGATCTTTTTTTAGTCTGGTCTGAGGATTTCTCAGCTAGATTTCCCACCACTCTCCATCTTCATTCCCACAAAGCTTCTGATTCAGAAATTCTAATTCATCCACAGTTTTTGTACAGAACTTATTGTCTTCTATTTTACACTTCGGAGTCTTCACTCCTGCTATCTGACAGGCCAGGATAGGTCTTCTTGTGTCCAAACAATTCTTTCCTCTTTCAAGATCCAGTTAAGGTATAACAGCCTATCATAATTCTTTTCTTTACCTTTCTTAAACTGCATAGTACTTATTATTCTCCACTGCTAGCTTGGCAATATTGTTTTGCTTTCTTACCTAAATTCTGTATGAATGCGTTTGCTTTTTCATCCCAGTTCCTTCAACAGTTTAGTATAGCATATCACAGTAAATGTTCAGATAAACTTCCTCAAATATTTTGCAGGGAACAAATACATAAGCAAATAACTCACTGAAAGCAGACATAACAAAGACCAGTGATTCTTGCCTCCACCCAGAAGACATTTGTCTACATCTATAGCCATTTTTGATTGTCGCTAAAGGGAGAAAGTAGGGGAGGGAAATGGGAGCTACTGACACCTAGCGGGCAGATACCAGAAAAGCTTCTGCACATTACACAATGCACAGGACAGTCCCCCACTGCAAAGAACCATCTGGCCCAAATTGTCGATAATGCTGAAACTGAGAAACCCTGAGGTAAGTCAATTCTTTGCTAATTCGTAATGCCTAGAAGCCTCATATCTACAAACACAGCAATCAGAAAATAATAAATATTTGTTGACTGATTTCTAAATATTTATGGCATTGTTACTTGGATCGAAGCGCAAAGAAGTGAATGACGTCTCAATACTTATTTAGCTGTGTCTCTTCCTTGAGAGAGGCCAACCCAGTAACCAGTAATGCAGATATAATATGTGATTTTTGGAAAATTTGGAAGAATCATATCGAAAGAAAACTTACTAATTGTGGCAACATGCAAGTATGGCATAACTCAGTATTTATAGGTATTATGATAGTAAGATCAAGCAACCACCTTAAGTACACTGTTGTCTCTTTAACCTCTAAACGTGTGTGCCCCAGAATTCAGTCCTTTTAGTTTGTCTCTATCTAGGCTTACTCTCTTGGTGATCTCAACCAATATTATTTCTTTAAATATCACAGATACACTGAAGCCTCCCAAATTTATATTTTGAGTCCAACCTTCTCTCCTGAACTCCAAATGGTTACATCTAACTGACTTCTTAACATTTCCACTCTTATGTCCAGTATCAGGTCAAACTTAATATGTCTCTATGAACTCAGTTTCTTAATATACTCCCAGAAATCTGTCCTCCACACAGTGTCTCAGTGTCTCAGCCATCCAGCATCATTCGATCTTAGGGTTCCGCCATCTTGATCTGAAGCGTCCTCCTCATTCTTCATGCTAGGGGAACATACGGACCAAAGAATCATGCAGCAGCTTCTCACTGCTTCCACCTGGAAATGATACACACATCACTTCCCTTTGCATTTCATTTGCCAAAGTCCTATGGCCCTATCTAAATGTAAGGAGGCTAGAAAGTGTAGTTCCCAATGCACCAGAAAAGAGGAGTATGAAACAGCATTGGTGAAAACACAGTAATGTCTCTGCTTCCATGCCTAAAACTGAACTCCTGGATCTCCACCCTCAATCAGTTCCTTCTAAGTTAACCTATCTCAGTAAATGCCATGTCATCCTTCCCATTGCTCAGGATGAAGACCTTGAAGCCATCTTTGACTCCTTTCTCTCACAACTGACATCTAACCCATCAGCAAGTCCTCTGGCTCCACCTTCAAGACATACCCTGAATCCAATCACTTCACACCACCTCCCCACTACTATCCTGTCCATTTCACATCTGGATACTTCCAACAGCCCAGTTTCTACTCTTGTAATCACATACTGTTAATTTTTAACACAGCAGGCCGGGTGATCTTTTAAAAACTTAAGTTACATCATGCTGTCCCTAAGCTCAAAACCCTCCAACTACTTCACAAGTCGCTGAGGTTAAAATTCAAGCTCTTAAAATGGCCTAAGAACCCCTACGTAATCTGTACTCCTCTATTTCACACTTCCAACCCGATTACTTCTTTATTTCCACCTTGTTTTCTCCACCACTGCCACCAACATCAGCCTCTTTCTGTTCTTTGAACATATGAGCTATGCTGCCACCTCACAGTTTCATAGTTGCTGTCTCCTCTAACCACAAACCCACTTTCCCCACATACCCACAGGGCTCATTCCTTCACCTTCTCCAAATCTTTGCACAAATGCCATTTTCTCAGTAAGATCCCCCTGACTCCTCTTCCAAAACTGCAGCCTTCCCTACCCACCTAACTTGCCCCCAGATCTTCCTATCCTCCTCCCTACTTTATCTGGTTTTCCTCCTTACACTTACTATTACCCAACATACTCTACTTGTTTACTATTCATCTCCCCTAACTAGAATATAAGCTCCATGTGAATAATATTTGTCCATTTTGTCCACCATGGATTTCTAACATCTAAAACTATGCTTCAAATATAGCCGTTCTTCACAAGTATTCACTAAATAAATTAGTTGCCACTGTCCAAAACTCATTTTAAGATAACTTTAGAAGCCAGGGGCCTGGGTGGCTCAGTCAGTTAAGCATCTGACTCTTGGTTTCGGCTCAAGTCACGCTCTCATGGGTTGTGAGATCAAGGCGCACATCAGGCTCAGCGCTCAGCAAGAGGCTGCTTAAAGATTCTCTCCCTCTGTTCCTCTCCCTACTTGTGCACCCACGGGCATGCTCTCTCTCCCTCTCTAATAAATAAACCTTTAAGCAAAAATAAAATAACTTCAGAAGTCGACATAACATCTTACAATCTTATATTAAACTAAAACTGGGGGGAAGACAGAAATGGTGTTATATTTATCTTTTAATCCTCAGTTCAGCAAATTTCCTGAAAGAGAACAAGGAATCTTTAAATATTTCTTTAACTGAATTCGTCGAATTGTCCTTCAATTTTCATACATTCTGCTATCTTATGACTGTCTGTTCAAAATATTTAGTAATGAAGATCGTACAGATTTGTACTCATGGGAGAATAACTTCTATTTCCCACCAAGACCCAGGGTATTTAAACATTTGCTCTTTATTTGAATAAGCTGAGATCAAGTTGAGTTTTAATGCATCAAATGTATTGAAGGGTCTGAAAACCATTTAAGTTGATCAAAGCAGGTAAGATAATACATTTTGCAGCATAGATTCTGGAAGAAGACTACATAAGCTCACATCCATCAGCACAGCATTCTAGCTGTCACAACCTTGAATAAGATCTCCAAGTTCACCTTCAGTGTCCTCTTCTTTATTTTTTTTTCCCTTTAACTTTATTTTTTTTATTAACATATAATGTATTATTTGTTTCAGGGGTACAGGTCTGTGATTCATCAGTCTTAACACAATTCACAGTGCTCACCATAGCACATACCCTGCCCAATGTCCATCACCCAGCCACCCCATCCCTCCCACCCCCCTCCACTCCAGCAACCCTCAGTTTGTTTCCTGAGATTAAGAGTCTCTTATGGTTTGTCTCCCTCTCTGGTTTCGTCTTGTTTCATTTTTCCCTCCCTTCCCCTATGATCCTCTGTCTTGTTTCTCAAATTCCTCATATCAGTGAGATCATATGATACTTGTCTTTCTCTGTTTGACTTATCTCGCTTAACATAATACCTTCTAGTTCCATCCATGTCACTGCAAATGGCAAGATTTCAATTTTTTGATGGCTGCATAATATTCCATTGTATATATATACCACATCTTCTTTATCCATTCATCTGTCAATAGTGTCCTCTTCTTTAGACTAGAGTTATGACAGAGCCTGCCATGTGGGGCAGTTTAATGAGATGAGTCACATAAAGCACTACCAAGGAATACAAGCTCTTTTCATTAGCCAACATTTTCCATTTGCTGTATAACTTACAGCAAAAGTTACATTACATCAATTGTCCCATTTCTCAGAATTATTAAAGCATGAAAGAAATAGATTACATTTCTATCATAGACAGTTATTTTCATTTTAATTGTTAAGATAGAATCATTGGACAATCAATAGACCATATGTAAGTTGTAAATTCAGATAAGAGACTTTTGGTACCTAAAGATGTTATGGCTCTTATTTGCACCTCTACTCTCCAAACCAAGTGCTCAAAGCTGCTGACAACTATCCAGCCCCGGATCGGTAGGTGTGAGGCTCTCTGCCACTCCTCCTCCTGACCAAGTCCATGGCAGGCTGCACTAAGTTGACAATGTTTCTCTTCCACTGAGCCAGGAGGTAGCTTTAGGTTCCTTCTCAACAGGGGCAACTGCTACCAACTGATCACAGGTGACAGAAGAAAAGCCTAACATTTACTTTCCACATCATGGCAAATAGTATGCAATCACAATCCATATTCTGTATAATATGGGGCTCTCCTTCTCTGTATACAAGTGTATTCCAAAATTTGTGGAGAGGTTTTAATAAAATTAAACTATAATTTCAGAAGGTCATAGAAGATAATTCATGGAATCTTCTTATGAATCCTTATCAACTCATGCAAAAATTTAGAGATTCAGAATTAGAAAATTATGCAAATTGAAAGAGTAAGCCTTAGTGACTAATAAAAATTAAAAATTAAATTTACTGTATCTAGTTTTTAGGTACTCTATTATATAATTGCAAAGTAAAGATATAATTGGTAATTAGGAGTTACAACAGTTTTGAAAGTGGTTTAGCATTAAGCAAAATTCGAATGAACTCTGAAACATACTGTCCAATTGGATGGTGCAAAAAATACATGCTGTGAACATGATTCCTTTGACTAGTTTAAAGGCCAAGTTCTTCCTAACAGATTTGCAGCCTCTATAATCTGATTTTGGTTAGATTAGAATAAAATACATTGTATGATAATGCTCAAACTGATTTAGAGTATCTAAGAAAAAAAAAGCAATAAAATAATGGGATTCCAGGATTTTGACAATGCCACATTATCAAAAATGAAAAATCAATTTAAACTGAAGGTAATCAAAATAATTATTTTATAGCATGGTGTTGAAACACTGACAGAAATTGGTGATTCTGAAGCTCTATATCTAAAGGATAATTTGGCTGACATATCAATTCCATACAACAGCTAAAAACTATCCAAAAGACTCAGAAAAGAGCACAGGTTTTAAAGATGGGCTAGGAGCTATAATCAAAAATGAGCCACAGAATCTCTAAGAACAGAGAGCTGAGGAATAATCTAAAGTCATTTACTATTTTAAGGGAGACAAACTGAGACAGAAAAGAGATTAATTTATTAAACTAACTCTAGAATTTTAATTTGCATTATTAAGTTAGTAGATTTGATGCAAAATTAAATACTATCAGTATCTACAAATATATATAAACTTCTAAAAACACTGCTGCAACATATATCTAAGACGGATCGAATGGATGTGAATTTAGACCTCACTAACCGAAATATGTCGTCAATAATGAGTTAAGTGATTCAAGGTAAGTGTAACAATGTTGACATTTGTAGGAATATTTAAGCCCTATTTAATGTCTAATATTAGGGAATGCTATCCTACAGTAAAAAATTCATTCTCCCTCAGTCTGCTTAGTACCCATTAATGCTTTATTCCATAACACAAGTACTTAAAATTCACAAGCAACATTTTTTTTCCCGAACTTCTAGCTTGACGATAAATTTAGGCAATACTCCCTCTCACTTTGATATGAATGAATAATGTGAGGGAAAAAAAATCTATGGGAAATCATCAAAATAGGACTTCAAGATATCTCAATGTGTAAGGATAGTATAGAAGCTATGAAAACAACAAATATTGCTCAGTCTTTATTTGAATACAGGGAATATAACATATTTCACAGTATCAAAGGAACTTGTGATTATTAGTATAGATACTGCTATGTATAATTTAGATTCATATTTATTTCTATTAACAACATTTAGTTAAAAACTGTAGTTATAATTGGATATAAAACTGCTTCTAAATAATTATGAAGTTCTAATATAGAATTTCAGACAAATATGAAAACTAAACCTTACTTTAATTGCTGACCTCTTAAAATTCCCTAGATGCTCTCAGCCAGACTGCAAAATAAGATCCAGATAAAATGCAAAAAAAAAAATTTAAGAACCACACTTTGTTTTGATTACATGCTGTTAAGTGAGTATTATATGTTATGTGCAATTTTTAAAAAATGTAAGTGAAACATGAATTCATGAGTCAGTAATCCATTTTGAGAATAACATTTTGGCTTTCTAAAATTCATCAGGCTATTCAATAACATACTTTAGCATGTAACAGTATATAAAAGCTTTTGAAGAAAACATTCATTAAATGTCAGCAAGAATTGTGCTAAGAAGTAAGGATACAAGATGAACAAGACTCGCTATTACTCTTAAGTACTTTATAATCCAGTAGAGAGGTAAATAAACAGATAAGATTTCAGTTCTGTGGGGTAAGTCCGGGATGGAGGTAAATGTCATTGGCAGCACCTCGTAGAGGCCCCTGACCCAGCAAGGCTGACAGCCTGGGGAATAAAGAGGCACTCCAGAGGAACTGTAACCCACACTGAGTCTTCCAGATTTACGAGGTACCTCGGTGGAGCAGAGACCCATCTGGGAAGAGGTTACAGCGCTAGCAAAGACACAGAAACCTCAGAGAACCTGCAAGATTCCGGGAACCAAAAGAACCCAGAAAGAATACCGAAGAGATAGAGGTAAGCAATCAGTTGCTTCTGTGGGCTTCACTGCATGCTTGGGACTTTCTCTTGAGGGCAAGAAAGGGCCTGTGAAAGATATTAAGTAGAACAGCAACATGAGCAGGTATGTATTTCAGGAAGACCACTCTAGAAGCAACTTAAAGCAGAAAAAGACAGTCAAGAGATAAAACAGAGATCCAAAATAAGAGCTGGAGCAGAGAGAACAGCTTTGAGAGATAGTAAAATTTAAGAAGAGACAGGAGTTTGAAATAGGGATGAAGGAGAGAAGGATGAGTCCCTGCTTTCTGATTTAATCCACTCTGTAGCTGAGGACGTCATCCTCAGAGGAGATGAGAAGAACTGAAACAGAAGAGAAAGGGAGAAAAATTGGGAGAGGAGAGCTTGTGAGCTCAGTTGTCATATGCTGAGTTTATAAACCTATGCACTTCCAGGCAGGGCTATCTGCCAGAAGGTAACTGGATATGCAAGAATGAATGCATACTCTTTAAAGTCCATCTGAATATGTCAGGTAATTGTAATAACAGCTAACATTTACCAAGTTTCTACTCTAAGCAGGGCATATGCTAAGCCTTTCATATAACTTCTTTTTATTATCCTCCCCACACTACATATGAAGAAGAGTTTAAGTAATTTCCTAATGGTTACAAAGTATTTAAGTGTCAGGGATTTCTGATTTCAAGTCCTTACCCACTACACTATGCTGTATCATGCAAAATCCATTACAGGTTTTAGGACCAGATAGACATGGGTTCAGTTCTAATCACTGCTACTTAACAGCCAAGTGACCTTGACGCTCTCCAAGCCATAGCTTATACCCCATCTGTATAATGTATAATGGTGACCATAACAATTACATCACACGATGTTAAGGATTAGAGAGAAAATATGGAAAATGCTAGATTCAATCTATATGTGCAATAACTGGTACCCACTGTTATGTCTATGCCTAGAGAAAGAATTCCTCTATGATCTGAGAAAATTTCCTTTCATCTTATTATGAACTTTCTTTTAATTCTACTCTATTTTTTCTATATCTTAATAAAGGCTAAGTATCATTTCTCAAAATATTTGAAACATACTTTATAAAATTTAATGTCATTTAAAGATTTCACTCAAATAGAAATCATTTCAATGGAAAGGGGCTGATTCAATTTTTTTGACATTTCTTATAGTGATGAATGTCAAAATAAGAAAACCCCAAAGCCATAAGTCATGTCGATGTTCTGGAAAGAGCTTTGGACTTGGAGTCAGAAGACCTGTGTGAAGTCCCAACTCTGCCGTTTACTAGCCATGGCATCATGGGCAAGTCATTAACAGTCCCAAGGGTCCCTCAGTACATGTACAAGATGCACAGATTGGCCTATATGTTCTTTTAAGTCTATGGATGCTGAAGGAGAAAGGCTTTAGGATCTTTATAAAACCAAAGCCCTTAAGTCATTAACACCTGACACAAACTTCAGGCTTCCTGTGTTTTAAACCAAAAGTGCCCACTCTTTGATGGCCTATCAAACCACACTATAGATCAGGAGCTCCCAATCTGACTCTGACCAGATGATAACCCTCAGCTGGAGAGTTCAATGTGAGGTGCCGGCGGCAGGGGGGGGAGTGGGAGGGGAGGAGTGGAGAGCATTCTTTCCTTTTCTCAAAATCTCCCCCATTCTCACCAAAAGTTCAGTAGCTGAGTTTGAGCTGAGAAGCCAGAAGGTGACACTAGATTTCTGGTTTTCAAACCTGGATGCACATTAGCAACACCAGGAACTTAAAAAAAAATTGTTTTTAAATGTTGAGCTCCGTAACCCTAAAATAACATTGGAGGAAACTATGTATGATTTACAAATGCTCGGTTTCACTTTGTAAAACGTCATATGAAGCATCTTGTGTAATAACCTCACTCTAATGTTAAACATAAGAACATAGTCTCTTTAACCTCCACTACACTGAAAACAAATATTCTTGAGGATACACACATAAGTAGATCACCCACTCCAGTCTGCAGGGACTGCACCTGCATTATCTCTGAAAGTTCCATGTCCCGAGCAACCCCAGGGTCTCTGGAAAACAGGGGTAGTTGGTCAATATCTCTCTCTCACACACACACACACACTCAGGCACACATGCACGCAGGCACACATGCACGCATGCACACGTAGGCACACACGCACACGTGCACACAAACATTTAAGTAACCTTCAGTGTGTCAGAACAAAGTATAGATCAACAGTGGCTCTCTCATGAAGCAGCACCACTAAAATGACATTATTCAATCAGGTACATACATGGTCTCACTTACAGACCTCTGACGCTACTGGGATCCATAAACAGGCAATCGCGTGGGTGACATCATCATGCTATCATCCATTTTGTTAGAGTCCACACTACGATAACCAGCATTCAAAAAAATAACTCCTTGGAAGCCCCTGCCTCCTAATTGCTATTTGTCTAGTCAGGAAATTTTTGAAGAATAACATCTCTACCATTTGACAGACTTTTTTTTATACTTTTATAGTTTTGTATTTTTTGTTACATTTTTCTATAATGATGCCATGGAAAATTAAATAATTTTACTTTATTTAAGATAATATACAATGAAATTAGGCAATGGTTGTGTCTGTTTGGAAATTAAAGACTTGGTTATCATCTTTTCTTTTAAATGAAATATTTTTAAAAACAAATTAACTTGAAATGGCATGTATTCACCAGAACATATACTCCTCTGTATTTCAAAACCAAGCTCATCACGGAAGTATTTTCTAGAACCACATTATTATACACAAATGCACTCTCTTCTGTTGCCTCTAGGAACATCAGATCCTAAGATCAAGTCATGATCATACAAGCTACGAAAGAATAGCATCGATCTGCATAACACACCCTTGGTAGGTTCCCATGTCTCCTTACTTGTGACATCGCTGGTTGTCTATGAGAGGAAGGGCTTGGGCCATGGTTGGCTGTGGTGTGCGAGTGTGAGGAAAGACCTCGCACTGACTTCAGTTCCACCCACTAAAGCATTAGTGCCATGGAGACCCTACTAGTGAGTTAGGAGCAAAGGCCCTGGAAACCCTTTCCCTTTGAGAAAAGCAGAATCTTAGAGTGACTGCCACCAATCTTGTGCGTTCTTCACTCTGCAGAGAACTAGCAAAATGAGGAAGCCCGTGAAAGCACAGGAGGACTGTGGCTGCCATCCCTAAAATGAACAAGAGGCATGCTGGTAACACACCTTCTCCTGTTATGCTTCTGACATTCAACACTACATGCGCTATCTAAGCACCTTGGCAATAAAACCAAATAAAGAGGGTGTGCAAAATTGTTTAGACCGTCGAAAACACTTGAAACGATTTAAATGCCCTAGTCTTTCTACCACTGGCTTTCCAAGCAGACAATCAAGGGAGACCTCAAAATGTGACATCATTAAGCAGGAATGGCATACATTTCCAAAGGTCTGTTTTATGGCCTTAGAAGAGAATTCAAAACTCAACTAAAATATATACTTTTAACAAAACTCTTGATTTTTATGATATATTCCTTTTAGTATGATTTTGAGTGGGTTTGCCACAACTTTTTTCAGCAAACTTGAGACTGAATAAGACTTACTGATTGCTCATTTAAGTCCTGGGAGTCTTCCATGTGGTTTTCTCACTTCTCCAGCCACCTCCAAACAGAAGCAACTTCCTTCAATTAAAAGTGGACGATCTAAAACAAAAAGATAGAAACAAAGAGGAAAAATGAAAAAGTTATTTTTTTATTTATTTGCAAATTACCAAAGCACAATATGATTTATGTGATAATGGATAATCCATGAGAGCATTATTTTCAAAGAACAAAACTCATTAATGTTATCTCCGTATCTTATAGACCTAATGATCTTGAAAATCACATCACGGTAAAATTGGAGTATGTGAACAGCTACTCAGGAATACTATAAACAAAAACATCTGAGGACAATTTTGGAGACACGGTCTATAATAAACTATTTTGCTGAAAGAGATCTGTCATTAAGCAATGACAGATTAAAAATTAAGAGTCTGTATTAATTGATCACCTTCTGAAGCACATGAATTGAGAAAATACAATGTGTATCTTAATATGACAGCCTGCTATAAAGGAAAATTTGCCTGAATTACCAGATGACCATTATTCAGTTTTAAAGAATAGAAGGTCATAAAATACATGGTCAATTTTAATTAGCAATAATCACGCCTCAGATAAACCTCATTGGCTATAATACCGCCACTGTGCAAAGCTTACATGGTCAATTTTAAATAGAGAATAAAAATAACACTATTACAGTAAAAAAAGGTATTACAAACATATATGGGAAGGACAATTCATTAATAAACCATAGTGAGACAATCAGTTAATTATTCAAAAAAAGTTCATCTTTACTCCATACCATATATTTAAAACCTTCCAGGCAAACTGAAGTATAAAAAAGCTCCAAGAAAAACAGGCATAATTTCTTTTAATTCCCAGATGGAGAAAGATTTTGTAACACAAACAATGGAATACAAAACAAAAAAGCCAAATAACCTCTTGAATCCCCTCACACCTACATCAAAAAAAAAAATGATAAAAATGAAAAGATATGTGAAAATATAAAAAGAAATATCTGCACAAATATCAAACACAATAGGCTAATGTCCTTAACATATAAAGAGTTCTTACAATGCAAACAGAAATGCACACACACCTCTACAGAAAAATGGTCCATCACCACTAACTAATGCTCAAACTCATTAATAAATAAAATGCAATTTAAAATAGCAATGATGCATCTGTAGCCCTTCAAGTCCTCATTTTAAAAATAAAAAGTTTAGAAAAAGATTTCTCACTGGCATAAATTAGATATAAAGTGCTAAACCCAAGGAATATTTAGTGCCATCGAAATTCTCTGAAGATATAATTTAAGTGAAAGATAAGTATTCCAATAAGTGTTCTGCAGAAACATTTTCCCCAGTTTATTGAAATTCAACATATGCAGGTGTTTTGCTCCATTTTAGAAACATCCATTCATACATTCCCTACTACAACCAGGCAGCTGTGGCTTTAATTTCTTTTCTTTTCCACGTTGCAATATTTTCTACAACAAACCTATTACTTTCCTTATGAGAATACATTTTAAAAATTACAAAGGAAATTTAACATATAGCTTGTAAATTGTTTTATGCATATAAGACCCAGAGATACAGATTAAAGATTTTTTTTTTCAATCTTAAGAGTTAAAAGTCATAAAATAGGAATGTAACTTGTATGTATGTAATGTGACAGTCTCCATAAGACACGGATTAAGTATACTCCAAAACTAGGGAACTATCCCTTTAAAGAACAACACAGTTTTACAGCATATATGACAGGAAGGAGGAAGAGTAAGTATGAAGCACACTGAAAGCTGGGGCAGCATGTATTTGGATTCAGAAAGATAAGCAGGCAGGGAGTTCAAGATGTACAGATGTGACTTTTTTGTGTTGGGGGTGGGCGTGGGAAATGGTGACTGGAAAACCTGGGCTTCCTCCCTCTTTTGTCTCCCACTCTCCCTTTCTCCTTAAGGACTGATTCACGGCATCTAATCTGGGTCATTCATCTTCATTCTTACTGATCTCTTGCTTGCTCCTCCTATCCTTGAAGACCTCCATCCCAATCCTCAGCCCTGTGTACTGCTCCCTCCCCTCGTGACCAAGACCACCCAGGTCAGGCTCGCCTTGGGTATGGGCCCACCACAGTAAGTGCAGGCCACTAGTCCCGCTGATGCTGACCTTGCTAAGACTGACACCTGCCGACCTCATGCGCCCTTCCTCCATCTTCCCAGATGGAGGTGTGGCAGATCATCTCCTTTAGAGGCATATTCTCCTCACTACCTGGATGACAGACTGGCCAATTACTCCTAAGCCTGCTGTTTAAAAAAAGTACCACAAACTGGGTGGCTCTGACCAATAGAAATTTATTCTCTCTTAGTTCTGACAGCAAGAAGTCCTAAATTAAGGTGCTGGCAGGTCCAGGCTCCTTCTGGAGACCCTAGAAAAGGATCATTCCTTGTCTCTTCCTAGTTTCTAGTGTTGCCCACAATCCTTGGCATCTCTTGGCTTGTAGATACATCACTCCAACTCTGCTTCCATACTCAACAGTATTCTCCCCGCCCATCTCTTGACTTGGACTTCTTCTGTGTGTGTGCCTCCGTGTCCAAATTTTCCTATTCCCAAAAGTACACCAGTCACTGGATTAGAACCTACCCTAATGCAGTAAAACCTCATCTTAACTTGATTCCTTCTGCAAAGACACTACTTCCATATAAGGTGACATCCACAGGTAATGGGGTTAGAATTTGAACATATCTTTTAAGGGATCCAATTCAACCCACAACATACATATGGTTACCACACTAAAATGATTTTTAAGATGTCATCAAGGTTTCAATGTAGTATTTCCAGAAAGGATACCTAGCAATTAAAATAAGGATATGGATCATTAGGAAAGAAGTAATCATTTTCTAGAAGGACCACCATCTCAGGACAAGGTAATAACTCAAGTGAAATTAAAAATTAAGACTTCAGAAAAGATGTTGGAACATAAAAGAATTAAGAAAAAAACAGCCTTTTTTTTTGTTAACCGCCCATTGAGAATCTATTTAAGGTTCCAGTTGGGGAGCTATTTGCATTAATGTTCCATGTTACAACATAATACTTTGCTTTATGTTTCCTTAAAATTGAGATTGTTACTTAGTTTAACTTCTTTATGGTAACATGAATTTCTTTTTTTGCCAAACACGTTAAGGTACTAAAACATTATGAGCCCAGTGATTTTATATTATTGAACCAAGTAAAACTACCTAGGCTAATTGCAGACACAGTATTATTTTACATCATAATTTAGCAGTGGTTGTTATGCTAAATCTTTTAACATTTCATTTTCACAAATATATGAGAAAAAGACAGGAACACTCTTCAAATCAAGTAAGAGAAGTATTACTTCATAATAAAGATATAAAATTAAAGAATAAATAAAACCTCTTGCTGTTTTATGAGGCAATAATCTAGTTTCCAGCTCTCTTTCAAGGCCATTCCCCCAGAAAAGGTGAATTTAAAAAGGAGTAATAGCAACCTCACCCATTCCATGTTAGATTTTTTTCTCCTGCAGTCAGGTTCTCAATACATAGTAAATGGATGATATCCTTTTCTTCAACTCTGCTTTAGAAAAAGTGAGCTATCAACTCTTATGTCTTAGAAAATTAGAATTTAAAAGAACAATCCTCCTGGTTTAAATATATAAAGAGATTCTGATATCAAGTTACAAAACAATTCTCAGAAATGGAACACGGTACTGAGGCCTGGTCCAGGCAGTGGAGAGAGCAAAGAGAAAAAGATGTTGAGAGATGTTTGAGAAATTTGTAGAGTTTGCGTGGTGCAGCCCTCAGCCTCTGGACTGATCTTTCTATCTAATCCAACCTTCAGTGAAAACGAGATTGTCCAGGCAGGCTTTGCTCTGGCTGAACAAACATGAACGTGGAGGGGGGCGGCTCCCCGTGCCAGGGCTGGCACGGGACGAGGACAGAAGCTGCACATGGGAATACTACACCTCTGGATGATGCACACCCATGGCACAGCCTTCCACCAGCCATTAAAGCCAGGCACCTGGGCTTTGTCACTGACTCCTTGCCCACTCCTCTCCAGTTCCGGAAGCTACCAAGTGCTATCAGTACGTCATAGTGCTCATTCAAATCTCTCCATGCTTCTCTCCTCGCTGCTGCGACAGTAGTTCAAGCCATCAGGGGCCCTCGCCCAGATGGGAAGCAAGAGCTTCATGAGGGGCGCCTTTCCTCCAGAGCGGCTCCCTGGACTTGACTTTTCACAGTGCAGCCAGAGTGATACTTTAGAGATCTAGCTGGATTCTCTTAAAGCAAATCAGAGCTTTACGCCACGTGTAGGATGAGCCAGAAATTCTTTAGTCTGTCCTACTTGAAGCTGGGGCAGTGCCTAGCAGAATCCCATGAAGGATAACCACGAGTCCACGGCCTTTGCTCCCTGGGGCCATGGCCTGTCCCCAGCGGGAGTTCTGAGGGAGAGCTCCACCTTCCTTCTCCCCCTGGCTGTGTTCCACTGTGCTCTCTATTCCCTCCTCCTATCACCCCCGACGCACTCACCACAGTGCCCTGCAGCCAAGGATGGGACTGCAGCAGTCTCCTGAGAGGATGTGTGCACAGTCCAGACTCTGCCGCAGTACCAAGGAAGAAGGAGTGGGGAAAAGACTACAACCCCCCACCCACGTGACAAATGCCTACTGTATCCTGAGGGAAAGGTGGAAGACGACCTTGTACAGGGTTGTCCATACCACTGCCAGGTGCCAGCCCCTGTGCAGACCCTGAGATGTGGAGGGAGGCACATGGATAAGGACTATCCCATAACCACCATCAAGGCCCCCTTTAAACTTAGGTGGGGGCTTTGAAGAATCTATGTACATGTGCAGAATTTCCTGGGCCAGGGGATGGTGGCCTTCCATTACATTCTACCATTCAGAACAGCTAACGTGTTGTTTGACTTTCAGATTTTCAAACGGCAGGTACATTTTCGGAGACATATTATGGACAAAATGACACTTTGCCCACATGGGGCTATATTATAAATATACTGATCCATATCCAGCAGTCAGCTCCTAATCCATTAGACTGCACAGTTCTTCCCCAGTTACACCAAATTGCTTGTATCTAACGATGCATCACAATCCCTTCCTGTTGCTTAGGATGGGTATGTGGGAAGGTATCAGGCTAGTCCTCTTTCAGTGGCAAAATCTCTGGGATATAAAACTTGGGCATGCTTGGGGTGCCTGGGTGGCTCACTTGGTTAAGCCTCTGACTCTTGGTTTCGGTTCCTGTCATGATCTCGGGGTCGTGGGATCGAGCCCCACATTGGGCTCCGTGCTCAGCATAGAGTCTGCTTGAGATTGTCCCTTGACCTCTCCCTCTGTCCCTCCACCTTCTTGTGCTCTAAATAAATAAATAAATAAATAAAAAGAATCTTAAAAAAAAAATCTTGAGCCCTCTTTACAGACATGTGGACAAACCTGGGTCTGCTAAGGAGAGACAGAAGAGAGGTGACCCAGAAAGAGTCGCAAAAGAGAGGATGGCAAGAAAGTCCTGGCAGAATTTAAGGACCTGGATCTATTTCTCCTGAAGTCTCCACTGTTTCCGTGCCCTTCCTGCTGCTTGGCTGTTCAATTCTTCCTTGGATTCCATGAGCTATCCTCAGAGCCTTCAACTAAATTCCCTCCCTTATAGAGCATACTGCCTAACATAAAACTGCAGTTGTAGAGAAAGTCTAACAACTTATATTTGGATATTATAGCTGGACTCCCAACTGTCAAGAGGGCATTGCTTTCACATCCTGCACACCGAGTCACCTACACTCCCCTCCAAATTTCACGAATGGGTCTGTGAAGCTGGGACAGGCACTGGCTGGTTCCAACAGCTCAGGCAGCATGCCAGAGAGGGAAGCCAACAGCACAAAGAACATCTAGCTCCAATTCTATGGCCAAATGTTCAGAGGTGGACATGGGCATTCTTTGACCATGCACGTGATGCTCCTCCCTACCTGTGCAAAAGGAAAACAGCAAAAGTGTCCAAGAAACAGATCTGGGTGAGCAGTAATGAGCACTTTGCTTCGCTTCACTCTCCTTAAATGAAACCAAACTAAAAACTAGATGTCAAGCTATTTTGGTCTATAGAGCATGAACTTTGCAAAATAGTCCATGTAACACAAAATGTTTCCTACAAATGGGGTTAATGTCTCATGCTAAAATTATAACAGCTCAATTTCATGATAATCACCTGGGTCATTAGTGATAGGTTCATTTTTTGGCAATCATCTTCCTAGAATTATAAATTATGACCCCTTGATTTTTGACAAGCAAGGCCAGCCAAGTTTTTTCTATGTTGTTTGTGTTTGTTAATTGTTGTTGGTTGGCTAGTTATCCTAGAAAATGCAGACCCAGTTATATAACTGGATGATCCCAGAGAAACCTCTGAAGGAATTCTGAGCCTGGGCAACTTCTGTTACCCTACAGATACTCAGGCAGACTCTGCAGGCTCATGTGCTTCCTCTGTCTCTCCTCCCAACCTAGATTTCACAATTACTCTGCTGAGCTTTCTGTGACCCTGGGATGGTTCATCTAGCTCTGCTTGTCCTGTAGCTTGGCAGGAAAACTATTTGAGCCCTTTCTCCTAAATAGTCTGTTTTCTCAGCCATAAACCTCTCTTCCATACCTGGGAAATTTTTTTGATGAAGAATATACTGACCCTATGTATTACTTAACACACATCTGATGACTTTATGCCCCTCTTGAGGAAAAATTGTTTCACTTTGAGAGACTTTAAAAATACATCTCCTAAATTTAGTATTCCCCTCTTGAAACCCTAGAGGTATAAAAGATAGTTTTGCTAGAGGGAATATAAATTTAGTGATTCCGAATAAAGACTTCTGAATAAAGCAGTTCTGTATGTGAGTCCTTGCTTTACCACTGGATAATGGTATAGCCTTCCGATAGTTCATGAATGCCTCTAAATAACATTCTCTTCACACATAAAATAGGAACAATAATGATATCTGTGTTGTATTATGTTGAGATTAAATAAAATCATGTATTTCAAAAATACAAGCCATTTGATTACTCATGACAGAGTGGACCAAGATCTCTGCTTCTTTATTTTCCTTTCTATATAATGAATTAAAACATTTTAACATTTTTACTGTACAGTAAAGTATTATCTATGCAATTTCTTATGGAAATGTAAGGATTTTTAATTCTGCTCTACTAAGAATATTATATTAATCAGTGATCTCTAGAAGGTGCATTAACTACCTATGTTTAGATAGTAGCCAAAGTCACCAGTCTTTGACCAATTCTCTGAACTTACGTAAAGTTTGTAAAAATGAACAATATCTTAATTACATTATTACCATTTACCCCTTTTTAGTTTGCCATTCTACATAACATCAAAGTTGTCACTGGTTTCTTTAGCATTGAGAGACTGATGCTGTCAGCAACAGAATTATAGATGGGTGTGTGAAAGAGAATGGAATATATTTTCAGAAAAGAAGTTTTAAATTGGTAAAAGCAGGAGTGAGGAGCTAGATATTAGTAAATAAATACAATTTGTTATTACTATATTTTGATACCACTAAAATGCGAACAAAGGATGACATGTGTCATAAAATTGCAACAACTACATCTACTCTGGATTTCTGAAAAACAAGATGAACAGTAACCAAAATTAAGGGACAACTTGAAGACTGTTGCAGTGATCTAGGTAAAAAAATCAAGGGAATCTGAACTGATGTGATGGCTGAAAGACACTCAGAAAAAAGGTAGATACGCAGTATGACATTAAAGACAAATCAACAGGACACAGAAAATATGTGAATATAACTCCTAAGGCAAATACGACTTGCAGGTGTCACGTTGTGGCTCCTGAAAAATGTGTCATATGGAAAAGTTGAAAGGAAAAGATATTTTTTGTTTGTATGTTATTGTTTTAGTTGTCATTAATTTCATTTATGGGCATGGGCAGGAAACAAAAGCAAGAGGCAATGTATAAAAAGAAAGTGAGAATTCTGTCTCTTTTATTGAAGGAGGGCTAGAAAACTCAGCCCACCATCTGACTCAGCAAGGAAGCCTGTCATATGATGGAGCCATTGGGAAGAGAGTAAAAGAAAATAATTACTTGAAATAAATCAAAACCTCAGTCTTGCTCAAATGTAAATTCTAAATTGTTACTGCATCTCTGGTATGGAAACCTCAAACCAAAAAACTAAAATCAAGACTGATCCAGAGGCCTGAAATCCCTAGACTCCAGGGGAAGTAAATGCAAAATTACCCCACAGGGCAGAAAGAATTCTGAGAGAGAAATTAATCAAAAATGATAAGCTACATAAGGAAACAAAATGCCACAGAGACAGCAGCTGCAACAAGAGGGAAACTAGGATCCAAAATCTGAGATTATAGGACAATCTGAAAAATATAAGTATTCTTTTTTTTTTTTAAGATTTTATTTATTTATTTGAGAGAGAGAGAATGAGAGACAGAGAGCATGAGAGGGAGGAGGGTCAGAGGGAGAAGCAGACTCCCTGCCAAGCAGGGAGCCCGATGCGGGACTCGATCCCGGGACTCCAGGATCATGACCTGAGCCGAAGGCAGTCGCTTAACCAACTGAGCCACCCAGGCGCCCCAAAATATAAGTATTCTTAAAGAGACAGGAGGAATAGAAACAATATTGAAGGAAACCCCCCCCAACTATGAAAAATAAATACACAAATTTGGGGGAGAACCATAAAAATGTTTTTTTTTAAACTATATGCACTGAAATCTTAAAAAAGAAATGAATTAATTAAATAGAAAATTAGATTTAGCTAAAGAAACAATTTGCAAAGTAGAAGATAGAAACAAATAAATTAACAAAAATACTAAGTATCCAGCCCCTTGAGTGAAATTAATGGTAACAAAAAACAATAACAACGCAAACATGTATTTTTCTCTCAAATTTTCCATATCACCAATTTCTCAGGAATCAAGGTGTGACAACTGAGAGTTATCCTTTTGTGGGGGAGGGTGCAGAATCCAATATATAACAAAGTAAACATGAGAGATATAAAATATAACAATAAATTTGACTTACCTATAGCCAAGTTACTTGCTTAAATTCTGTCTACAGTGAATATTAGTTAGGGATTTAATTATATATGATGCTTTTGCCTTCCTAAAATTTCGGACACTTGAAATTTTTTTATCCAGAGTTTTAATTAGGGCTGGATCCAAAGTTTGAATACCTTCTTCCCTCTCAATAAATCCCCCTCTAGCATCAGAGAATAAAAGCATTCCACTGACTTTATAACTGCATTCAAAGTAGAATCATATTAACAAAAAACTGTCATTATTGCTTCTAAAAACCCAAGGACTTTTTAAGGGCTAAAGATATAAGAATTCAGAAAATAGTATCTCAAATAAATTTGGTGTTGTTCAATTCTATATTGTGCTTCCTTGTTGTATGTTCTGACTTCAAGAGAAACTTAGAGAATATAAGTGGAATCTACAGAGTCTTATTTCTTTGTCTCGGGATCATGAGGAATATAGAAATAAGTGGGGTTTATTTACAGAGTGATCATATGAGTCTGTAGATAGAATATTTGAAGCTTCTTAGCTCCAGGGAATTGAACCACACCTCTTTCTCCACTTTCTTTCATTTTTTCCTTACATATTAGTTTATAAATCTACCTTTCAGAATTTCCACTCTAGTCTACCCACCAGAGCCACAAAGTATAAGCTGAATCCTGCTTTAATATACATGGCAGGCTGTTAGATATTGAGAGTGCTATCATTCATGTCACCCCTAAATCTTTTTTCCTCAAGTTAAGTACCCCTAGTTAATAAAACCACGTCTTTAACTAAAAAAAAAAAAAAAAAGTCCTTGTTTCCTAACAGGGATTATGGGAGAATTCACTCAGCCACAATTGCTGGGAATGCATAATTGCCTAGGAAATGCATTAAAGGGAAGATAGATATGAACTAGGTCATAGTGCATCATTATTTTTAAACCATTAAATTATAAATTGACATTAAATTATTACAGATCAGCATTAATGTATACCAAATATCACATTCATACCCAGTCAAAAATGAAAAGGAAACCCAATTAGCTGAAATGGAAATTAATGGCAATAAATTTTCAAAGCAGTGAGAATGAACAACCTTAGGATTCTGTTTGTTTGCTGGTTTGTTGAAGACTGAATTATTCTCCAGGAAAATTAAAGAAGAGAAAAGACTAATGTTTAAGCTGCTGGAAGGTCTGGTTTGCCCAGGACTTGAACGTGCCTGAGCTTGTTTGTAGAATCTATGGGTTAGGCTCCCAGGGCTCTAAGTGCTCTTGGGCCTGAGGAGCCTCCTGGGAAAGAACTCTTCCAAGGAAAGAGCTGGTGAGCCATAAAGCTGGAGAAGAGTCTGAGTCCTAAGTCTCAGGGCTGCAAGCAAAGAATAAAAAAACAAACAAACCAACCAAAAAAATTGTCCACTAAACTCTGTAGAAGAGGTTGAGGGCAGATGGCAACCCTGTATTCTTTGGATTCTCTCTTATAGGGTACTGTGCTGGGGGAAGGGACTGGATACTTTCCTCCTTTGAAGTTACTTGTGGCACCAGCTGTTCAATCAAGGAGAAGTGAGGTCTGACCCAGAGAAATACTATTTTCTTTAAATAAGACTCTTAGAGCTTGGAGAAAAAAAGGGTGAAGAAAGCTTGGGAAAAAACTGGTTAAACTAGTAAGAAAAAGATCACAATAAGAATTAAAAATGTGAGATGTGAAACTCCAGAAAATGACAGAGAAGCAGAATAATTTGCCCCCTCCTGATCAAACCAAATGTGAGAGATCGCAGAGATGCGGACACCAGTCCTTTCCATACTCTTGATGGGTAGTGTGGTTTCTTCTGGCCAGCACTTGGCGCTCCAGGCCCAACTAGGGCTGTAGCCAAGTTCTTGTTCAAGCCCTGAACAAACTATATTAGCTCCTAAAGAAGCTTCAGTGCTTCTCGTAGATACTTCTGTGGCATGCACCTGGACGATCCAACTTATTGTTTAATGCCTTACTTTTCTTTGATGGTCGTGAAAAAAAAAATACAATAAGTTTCTTTAAAGAAAACATCTAAGATGCATAAATTCAAATATTATTCACACTCCCTACGTCAAGACTATATCTTGCAAAAACATGGATTCCTATATAACGTATAAATTAATGAGTGAATGAATGGACAAGCAAATGAACAAATAAGTAAATAAGGAAACACTCCTAAGGCACATGTCAGGAAATAGATAACTTCAATTTCATGAAGTTGCAGGTTGAATCAGGCAAACAGAATCGTAGATTTCCATGCCTGCCATGACTCAATGTATGGCTTTGGGAAAACCTTGTAATTTCTCCATACTTCAGTTTCTCACCCTATAAAAGGAGTATATTGCTTGAAATTCAATTCCCTCACTGCAGTGAAGGTTTTGATTCAACATTTATAAAACGCTTTTTAGCTTCCCTGATTAATAGGCAAAATACTGTGGTAGTTGCATAATACGCTTTCCAAAAAGTATAAAGGTAACTAGTCAAATCTAATGTAAAATGATACTTGAGAAATAAATACCAGTCATATTTATTACTTCTCCATTCCATTTGCTAAGTCATAAAAATTACTTCTAACAGAAAAAGTATCAAATTAATATTCAAGCCAGTTGAAGTGTTATCATCATAGGTTTACCTATATTTGGGGGGTGGGGAGTTGTTTTGTTTTTCCAGGCTGCCCCACATGTTTATATGGTACAGTCAGGAATGTTGGGCATGGTTTTGAAGGCCTCTAGTGTATTCGTTGGTTTCTGGCATTCTAATGCACTCTACTCTTATAACCATAAAAGTACTCTTGAGTGCTTCTGGAAATATATAACAAATCCTTAATCAATTTAAGAGTGTTTTAACTGCATACATGAAATTTCTTGGGAGGAAAATGTTAGCTATTCTACACACATATAGTACTTAAGTTAGCAAGAGAGTTCCTTCTCAAAGGCACAAGGCAGTTTCCCCATAGTAATATAATTTTCAGTTTTATGTGCATAAGTCCTATTGAATCCCTTAGAATAACAGGAAATTCTGCAGGAAAAAAACCCACAAAAATTGATAGCCATATTTATCCAATGCTGGAGGAATAAGTTAGCTATTTTGAGTAGGATTACTCTTAAGGCAATAGATAACCATTAAAGGTTAACCAGAATCTTCATTAACCAGAAATTGTAAGACCCAAATATTCTAGAGACAAAATTTTCTACATAGAAGACTCTAACGATAAAGTCAACTAATTAATACATTTCATTTGAACATTACTTTAGCCAGGACTTGAGTAGCTATTCTCTGGATTTTGATACATTAAATTTCACATTAAACAGATTATAACATTTCACAGATTTACAAATTAGTACATTGATAAGACAGCCAATATTTTGATCTATAGTAATAATTATCAACATATATTCAAGATGGAGTAATCTCTTTTATAATAACAATACAATGTCTAAACCTTTCACCTACATGTTAGAAAACTATAGTAATATATGTAAGGTGCTTAGAATCGTGCCTGACACATAGTTGGGTCTTAATAGAATAAAAATGCATAATTCCTCATAAATTTTCATCAACAACATCTGAGTTAGAGCCATCTCTCCTAATAATTCCTATAAATATTTTATGGCACTCAGTGAAAACATGTCATAAATATGACATATACTGTTTTTATCCTTCCTACCAATTAGTTTAAGAACTACGAACATATATAATAATTATTCTTATAATTCAGTTCTAACGACTCTTAAATGAGATATTAACCATATATAACATAGATTTGATATATATGGGGTTAATAAATTGTTTTCATCAGTGAACTCTTCCAATTAGTGTATGAGTCTCAAGGAATTTTACCATAAGCCTTCTTATGAATCAGAGCACAAATACTTCTCATGTTCAATTGAGCATAAAATTTTGCACTTGGCTTTTATGAGAAACATGCAAGCATCATCACAGGGATGCAAGGTGTTACAACTTTTGTGAAAAATATTTTGGCACCATCTATGCAATATACACATATTCTTTCACCTATTAATGCTATGTCTAAAGTATTACGTACAGGAATTTTGGATAAATACAGAGAGAGTTATATAAAAATCATCACTGCAACACTCCTTGTAATAGTAAAAAACTGCAAGCAACCTAAATATACACCAAGAAGGGAACAGTTAAATTATAAAACACAGGTATAAATTAAATAGGATTATCCAAAATGATATGTACTCATGTGGGAAAGTATTTAAGATACACCATATCAAAATAAAAACAAATGTAAAATAAAAATAAATTACAACCTCACATAGTTCTTACATTTACACATGTACAAAAACAAGAGTCTGAAAGGAAGCGCACTAAAGTATAATGATTAACTCTGATTTGTGGAATATGGACAAAATGAATAAAGTGAGGGACATCCACTTTTTACTTAAAATAAATCTGTGTTTTTTATCTTTTTATTACTGTAAAACATACACACATACACAAATCAAAAGTAGACAGCTGACAAATATGAAATAAGCACCCCCCATGTCACCAATCAGACCAAGATAAAGGCTATTAATCAGCATTCCAGAAGCCTCTCTCCTTTCCTCTTGCAGTCATTCCCCTCAGGTTAATTTCTATCATATCTGTTTTAATATGTTACACAACGTATGGATTACCTTTTCTTTAAAAAAAATTGATTAAAAAAATCTTGCTTCAGCAGCATGAAGGCTTCTTTTTTGAATATTAAATACACTCAGCAGGTTATTCAAAGAAATCAATTTAAAATATATTCTGAGCATTTTCAGTGTCTTTCCTGCACGAACTGAGTTATTCCTTACAATTCCACGAGGCAAGAGGCAAGCATAATTATTACTCCCCGTGTCCACACCCTGGAGCTGTGGCCTACGGCAGTTCAGTCAATAAGTGCCCCAAGGTTACACTGCGGAGGAACGAGGAACGGCAGCAGGGCCTGGACGCACACAGAGGTAGTGTGATTCCTGTATTTGCCACTCCTTGTGAGACACACACAAAGGAAAGTAAAGGCAACAAAGACGGAGAGTTGGGAGCGCTAGGGTGTCTCCAGAACAAGGTCCTCTTTTTCGCTTCCTTTTGAATACATCACTTAAGGTCTCTAATCCAGCCCCCAGCTGCAAAATGAAGACTTAAGGTAAATTTCTCTTCTGATCTGATTCTCTGATAAATAATGTGACCTACTAAACTACAGAGCAAATATGTTTCCTCATGATGTAGTGCAATTACATACTGCATTCAGAATTGACTCATACAAGGAAATAAAACCACAATTTTTGAAACTATTGGAAACAATAATTTTAATTTAATGTTATTTTTGGACACCGGAGGGTTTTTTTTTTTCCCCCTAAACAAGCAAGTTGGTGGTTTTGAAGGGTCTTGCTCATCTTTTTGTGGAAAATGCCTAAAAACAAACCACTAAAAACTAAACAAAAAATTTTCCTTCCTCAATTGTGCCTGAAAAAAGACCTAATTCCTCTCGCCAAAAGGCCACACATACTTTAACAGACACATCTGGGATTTCTGGCCCCCATATTTTGAAACATTGACATAAACAAATACAGAACATGCTTCCTCTCAGATGAAATCCGTAATTCTGAGGGTTAAAAATTCTTCTAAATAACATGAAGTGTGTCTCCGCAGAAAGCAACCAGAGCGGCCAAAGTTTGTTTCAGGAGAAAAGTAGAAGTACAAAGACTATAAACCTCGACTAGAATCTGTCTTTTTAATTTGGTTATTCAAAATGCCAGTTCACGCTGGAAATATCTTTTCTTCTTCTAGAAAATCAAGAATATCTTAGTACAAATGAACCTTTAAGTAAATGAGAATAAAAAATAATCAATAAGCTTGCTTCTGTGACCATAAGGAAAAGAGAATCAGTTTCCAAACTGTAAACAGGATTTTCTTTGTAGTTATCTGGCTTTGGATGTGCGTCCTTTGAAGACACGCATGGAATAGAGCAGTTAGTGAATTTCCATCAAGATGCCCAAGCACTGGAGTACAGAGGGGGAAAGACAGGATCTCTACCCTCAGCGAGTTCAAGTCTCTCTAGAAGACAGATTCACATATAATTAGCCTGAGCACAATGTGCTTTTATATTAAGAGCCCCAAAAAGGTGCTATGGTATTACAGAGAGAGAAGAATGAATTCTGCCTGAGCCTTAGGGAAGGCTTCCCAGAGGAGGTGACATCTGAGCTAAGCCTTGAAAGGTAAGTAGATTTTTTGTCCAGGTAAGCAGCAAAAGAGTAAGAAGCAAATAGGTCAAGGGAGCTGGAGCAGTGGAAGACAAAGGTGGTGAGAGTATCCCAGGGAGAAAAAAAGGAAGTGCCTAATTGTGTTTTATAACATAGAGCATTCATAAAAATAGCTAAGTCTTACATTAAGATCCACTATACAAAGAATCAACCTGAGAAAGTAGATATGTGACCTGAATTCTTAGAGGAGGGCAATTCGCTAATTTATGAACCCAAGAAGTGTTCCTTTGGAAAAACCCCAGAACCTCTGGTTTGCTGGCTATTCTCCAATGAACAGGCTTCCTGTTCAACATCAGGCATAAAGTGTCTGGATGGACTTGAGTTTTGCTATGCCTTCTTTGGACTTCTTGTCAATGCACAGAGCAGAACTCTCCTCCATGGTCTGAAAACTCATGATGTAAGTTCCTGACTTGCAACCCCCCCCCACAACTTCCCTGGAATGGCCCCCATCTGTCACGGGGTTGCCCAGAACCTTCATCTCTCTGCTAACATGTAGTTGTGCAAGGTTCATTTCCTCTTAGAAAACAGAAAGACATTTTGATCACATACAATAGGCTACATTTGTAGCCACTTTCCCCTCTTAAAAGTACATTTCCGGGCACCTGGGTGGCTCAGTCGGTTAAGCGACTGCCTTCAGCTCAGGTCATGATCCCAGGGTCCTGGGATCGAGTCCCACATCGGGCTCCCTGCTCTGCGGGGAACCTGCTTCTCCCTCTCCCACTCCCCCTGCTTGTGTTCCCTCTCTCGCTGTGTCTCTCTGTCAAATAAATAATAATAATAAAAAAAGTACATTTCCAAAATTAAAGCATAAACCAAAGGAGAGGCATGAGAGAAAGAGACAGACACATAGACAGAGTACGTTTTTAAGTACCTCTGCCCTGCTTGCTTGAGCATCAACCAGTAAATGATATGAAATCTCTAGGTCAGCTGACTGCTTCCAGGTAACATGACTGCCTGCCTAATATAACTAAAGTAAAACCATTAAATCAGACAATGTGTAGGAGTGGAGTTTCAAGTATCTTTGCAATTCCTAATGAGATGACAAAAGTTATATACTGTTTAGACCTCATGAGTATTAGTACAAGCATATATTTATAATACTAATTATTTAATACTTCAAAATAACTTTCACATTCAACCCAAAACTCATGTAGGTAAAGTTACCCTCTCCCACTGTATGTTAACGTTATGTGTTCCCATTTTGTTCCTACAGGTAATCTTCAAACATCTTTCATATAGGCCTAAACTAGGCAGAGGTCAGAGATGGTGCTCAGACCAGTCACATTTACTTAACAATCAACTACAGATCAAGTCGTAGATAAAATGGCTATCAAAATTAAACCTCAAGAATTAGAACCTAAGTTTGGATTTGGTAATTCATCACAGGAGTGCTTTCATGCAATATTCTCATTTTTATTTTCTTCAGATTGTACCACTGTTACTGGACTCAAGATCCTGAAATTGTGGTACACACTGAAAGCTAAGACATATTTCATCTGAAAATTTCTTATCACGAATGAACAAATGATTTTATTAAGTATTTTAATCTTAGGCAGTTGTGATTATAGGTAACTTTACTTTTTCTGACACTACAGACTACAAATAAAAGTTTCTTATTACTGAATTATTTGTCTATGGAAAAATAAGTAATTGTCATTATTAAAAATGAATCAAAAGTATCTACTAATAAATAACAGTAAAAAAATAGAAAAAATAGATACTAAGGTGAGTCAAACAAATACCTACTTCCTATATACTTTCCTAGGTATTCTGCTCTCCCTTGGAGAAAAAATATGCTGAAAATAGTCAATCTGTGTGAAGCTTATCTGTAAATCCCCTCTATGTAAAGTTTATCTATCAATAGAGACCGATGAGAGTTGTTTGATTTTGTATTTAAACTTAGGAGGAAGGTATGAAGATTCTCCACACTTGCCTGAAAATAGAACAATTCCCTCATGCAGATGCCTGGGAATCTTTTGACTCTCTCAAGTGATCTTAAGATCTACTTTGGTCATGGGTTCTCAACTGGGGGCAGTTTTGCTTCCAGAGGATGTCTGGCGATGTCTGGAGACAGTCATTCCTCGGGGGAGGATGCTACTGGCATCTAGTGGGTGCAGACTAGGGATGCTACCTCGCACTCTACAATACACCAGACAGCCACACACACACACAGCCCAACAGAGAATTACTGAGCCCAGGGCGCCTGGGTGGTTCAGTCAGTTAAGTATCTGCTTTCTGCTCAGGTCATGATCTGGGGTCTTGGGATGGAGCAGAGCCCCACATGGGGCTCCCTGCTCAGTGGGGAGTCTGCTTGTCCCTCTCCCTCGGCCCCTCCCCCTCACTCTCATGCTCTCTCTCGCACTCTCTCTCAAATAAATAGATCAAATCTTTTAAAAAAAGAAATATTGAGCCCAAAATATCAATAATAAGAGCTTGAAAACACCTAAAACTAATATAACACTGTGTATCAACTATTGGGAAACACTGGTCTATATATACTGCGGGATTCAAGCACAGCATCAATATTAGTATAATATTTTTTATTACAGGTGCATCTGGCAGTTCCAGGTAAGTCATAAAAACAGGACCTTAACAATTATATTAACTTCCTTTCCTCCCTCAGTCCCACTCTGCTATACAGTCATTACAACTGAATCCAAGGACTGAGTGATAAATTCTAGAAACAGAGGAGCTTATAACCCCCTGTTGTCTCTGCAGAGATGAGAATCATAGCAATATTTAAAGTTATCTTATTAAGTTTATATTAAGTTCATCAAGCCCACTGTCAATTGAAAAGTATACAAATTCTTATAATTGGTACCTTCAGGCTGAGAAAAGCAACCAAGGATTATAAAATAAGAGTACCATTATAGAATGTGCTTAAAATTGCTGAGGGAAGTTGAGGAACCCCATAAATCAAAGCCTTAAAAAAATTCTAGATTATTGCATGTGGAAGTATTTGTTAAAATACTGTGCAACATAAATGGCCAAAGCTGAGTTTAGAGCACCTCTAATGTCTTCACTTAGGGTTCCAAATACAGCCTCAGATTTCCCAAGATCACCCAAGAAAGCCAAATTTGTACTTGGATCACTGGAGACTCAGTTTATAGTCCCCAGTCTATGGCCTCAAAAAATTACTTCCAGCTCTAAAAATCTGTGAACATTTTCGGTAAACTAATAGAGACTAACAATTATAATCATACTAGCTAATACTCATATCAGACACTCTTCTAAATACTTCACATATATTTACTTATTGAATTCTAAAAAGAGCCTCATAAAGTATGTTCTATTATATATGAGAAAACTGAAACAAAATCAGTCTAAGTAACATGCTTATCATTACAGAGTCTAGTGTCAGAGCGGGGGTTTGAACACAAGCAGCCTGGCTCCATATTCTTTGTACTTAACCACTATGCTATAAAAAAGAATCAGGTCCCTTAGATTTCAAGTGCTATGAAATACTCGTATCTTCAGAGATCTTCAGGATACTTGGCTTATCCACTGGATCACTGACTTCTCAATGGTCATATGGGAAATAAATACATTTCTACATACATATACACATACATATAAGCTGGGCCTAGATTCAGAGCTGTAATTCTACTGAGTTAATACAAAAATCCCCGAGGTTGTTCTCAAGGCTGTCCTGCAGTCTAATGGTCACAGCTATCCCCGCTGTTCCCAATCTCATGGCAGAGGATGTCCAGGGCCACCATCAGTGTCCTCGTCCCCATTTTCTTTATTCATTCACTCAAGAGAAACCTACTCACCCCTACTCACTGAAGATATGGAGATGACAAATGCCAGTAATCATGTCAGTAAATTCTCAGTCTAGAGCAGGATTTAAATTCATGTAATCTATTACGCATCAATGTGGCAAGTACTGTGCTGAAGGTAGAAACTGGGTGCTCTGGCAGCAAAAAGGAAAGAAACATCCAACTCAGCCTCTGGAGGACAGATGAACTTACTAGTAGAGGTGACATTTTATGACTGCAGTCTTGTAAAAGAAGTCAAAGAAAGTTTCAGGGGCAGAAGAGATGTCTGACAGGTAGAAAGAATCCCATGCACAAAGAAATGTGGTGGAAATGATGAGGATGTACTTATTTGTACTTATCCATACGGCTAGAGATTCTTGTGACCCAGTGGTGACAGATGAGAACGGCAACCTGGGCAATGTTCTCAGCACAGAAGGCCCTGTGCTCCCTGCTAAAAATTCTGGAATTGTCCTAGAGGCAAGAGAACATTTTTTGAAGAATTTTAAGTCAAGGAGGGACCTGATAAAAATTGTGAATAATGTGATTGAACATCCCTGGGATGGGGAGGAGAGTTTTGGAGACAGTTCCAGCATAGTCCAGGGTGGTCCCTCAGAACTAAACCAAAGACAATATGACCTAGTATGTATAGGACACACGTCCACCCAAAGCTAATGTGATAATCTGAGAATTAAACCTGTGATCTTGGTTATCATGGTTAATTCACTTACTATTGTTAACCATTCCTTGTGAATGGTATATGCCAAGAAAAAGTAAAACTTATTGTTAAGAGACTAAGAGCCCCAAAGTCCTCAAAATTAACACAGAGAAGTGAAAACCTATTCATCTCACTCTAAATTTTGCACGTCTTTAGCAACACTGAATATGAAAAAGCACTGAAAAAGCATGTATGTGTACCCAGAATTTTGCTAGGTCTTTTCACAAATGAAGCCTGGAAAATCTAAAAACAATGATTAAGGAGACAAAACGGACCTACATTAAACTTCTTCTTGGGTCAACTAAGAAAAATAAAACAGTAGCCTCATCTGAACACCTGAAAGTTAATGTAAAAAATTTAATAGTGTTGCTGTTCTTGACAGAATTTTTGAGATTTGCATTCTTAAGTTACCTACTAGAAGCAAAGTTTGAGATTACAGAAAACCTGCCAAAGGGAATCTGAAAATGACTCACCGAATTTGTGATTAAATTCGGCTAGCGTTACCTGAGTCATAATCATACATGAATATACATCTGCATTTAGATATAAACTTTTAAGTGAAAAGCATTAGCCAATTCAGAGACCTGTTGACTCCCCAAGTCATCACCACTTTTCAACACATTGGACACATTAGGTTAGAAGTATTCAATCTCTGAGTCAGAACATTTAGGTGTTTTCAAATCCTTGAACATTGGGGAGTTCAGAGCCAGAGGTAAACTGTAATGAATAGATCAGTCCACGGGGTATATGCAGGGTCTGTGAATTGTGTACATGACCTTCTGGAGAATAAGCTCTCCCAGTATGTGGTACACCTACTTGATTAAGGATAGAATTTCAAATCGAATGCTATTGCTTTTGTGAGTAGAATTAAACTTAATGGCATATGAATGTAAATTTTTATGATTTAATTGTAGCCTTCACTAGAAACACCCCTTTCATTTTAGAAAGAAAAGAGGAAAGAATCATAGAAACAGCAGCAAAAAAATTATATGAAAATCCAAGGTCATGTCCATTTAGGCCACTGCTGATGTCCTTCATAAAGTCTTTAAAGGGAAAAAGATACTCTCATAAAACAAATCTTTACATGTAAAAAATGTGGTGGGCCTCATTCAGACCTGTACCTCTATGTAGGAAACATACTGATCACTTTTATTTTCTAAGTACTAATTGAAATAAAGTTGCAGATTGGTTAATAAGAATATTCAAGTAATACTAGGGTGAGCAGACGTACCTTTGGCCCACATATTACTCTGGAGATAGTTTATGGTAGTTGAGAGTTGTTTTGTTTTGTTTTTTAGCGGAGGGCAGGCTAACATACTACAGCAGGTACTGTGAATGGACCCCCTCCTCCGAGGACCCTTTTGCAGTGATTTTCGCACACCAGAAGTCCCTTACAGACACTCTGGGAGCCAGCAATGGCCGGAGGACAGTGTTGGTGAGTGATTCACGGGCCACCCATGTTCTGCTTCACTCAGAACAGTGAATATTTCTCCAGTGGGCACAGTGTCAGTTTTCACTTGGATAAAGGGGTCTGTGGCTCAATACATAAATAAATTAAAAATGAAAACCACTGTTTCAGTGAAAAAAAAACACATTCAAGTTATAAAACAGATGATCGGCAGCAAAACAAAAGTGTTCACCTAGAGAAAACCTTAAAGATGTAAAGTCTGAAAGGATATCCATGCAAACTGAAAGTGTTTCCAAAATATGGGTGACCCCGTTATAATTTAAACTTGCCTCTAGAAATGCAGTATGCAGTCCTTATTAGTTGGTTCAACATAAATGCGTAGATTTGAGAGTCATACCCAGCATTCAGGCTTAAAACAACAGCAAAAGTAACAACAGCAACCAAAACCCTGTAAAATCCATAGCATCTAACCAATAGATAAGGCCTGAAAAACAAAGGAAAATTCTACGTATATGTGAAATATTAAAAAGATCTAGTCATAAGTTCCTGACATTTGGGAAGCATTCTAAAGTAATAGTTTCTCCAAATTCAGTCATTTGCCACCAACCTTCATGATTTTGGCTATTTTAGCCAAGCATTTACTCACTGTTACTTCATCTGCTTCTTTAAATAGGCGCTTTCTAAAATTTAATTTGTTTTACTTCAATACTTCTTTTTGGACTTTTCTTAAACAATATTATCTGTGGGGGCGCCTGGGTGGCTCAGTCGTTAAGCGTCTGTCTTCGGCTCAGGTCATGATCCCAGGGTCCTGGGATCGAGCCCCGCATCGGGCTCCCTGCTTGGCGGGAAGCCTGCTTCTCCCTCTCCTGCTCCCCCTGCTTGTGTTCCCTCTCTCGCTGTGTCTCTCTCTGTCAAATAAATAAATAAAATCTTTAAAAAAAAAAAAAAAAACAATATTATCTGTGAAATTATAGGTTTAATGTGAAATTTAACGTATCTTTCTAATATCCTTAGAAATAAATACATAACCAGTAATAGAAAAAGGAAATGTTCAGAGAGCACCTACAATGAACTCATATCTGGCTGGTGGGAGCAACTGCCTAGAGCAACCGTTAAGGATAAGGACTCTGAGGTCAGACTACAGAGTTGGAATCCTGGCTCCACTCCACTGCATAACTGGTCTCAGTTTCCTCACCTGTAAAATGGGAATGCTAAAAGTAACGCATTTATGGCATAGTTGAAAAGATAAAATGAGCTAATCCACATAAACACCTTCAGGTGTTTCGCATGAAGTAAAGCCTCAGGAAATGTCAGCTGGGATGTTATGATGATGATAATGATTGATGATGGCAATGACTGATGACAAGAATGGTGATGACTTACACGGACATAAAATTACAACTGTATAAAAACAGATCTGACAATTTCTATTTAAAAATAGACTTTGAGATATGAACATATTTAAGAAAAAATGCTTTCAGTGTAAAATCTCAAGATGGCTACTCAATTTGGGGGGTTTTGGTGGGGGTTGTTTTTTTTTTTAAAGATTTTATTTATTTGACCGAGAGAGAACATAAGCAGGGGGGACAGACAGGCAGAGAGAGAGGGAGAAGCAGGCTCCTCCCTGAGCAGGGAGCCCAATGTTGGGCTCGATTCCAGGACCCTGGGATCATGACCTGACCGAGGCACCCCTTCAATATTGGTTTAATGCAACTTCACTTTGAAAGTATTCCAATGTGATGACAGCAATCAAACTTTCAATATAAAAATATCTACCTGTGAAAAAATAATATTTAAAAAAATCCATGGGGTGCGTGGATGGCTCAGTCGGTTAAGCATCTGCCTTTGGCTCAGGTCATGAATCCCAGGGTCCTGGGATCAACCCCAAATGGGGTTCTCTGCTCAGCGGGGAGCCTGCTTCTCCCTCTCCCTCTGCCTGCCGCTCTGCCTACTTGTGCACGCTCTCTCTCTCTCCCTCTCTCTCTCTGTGTCAAATAAATAAATAAAATCTTAAAAAAAAAAATCCTAACATAATAATATAGGTCTTTATCCCATGGCCCCAAAGTACACCAAAATAAATGTACTTATTGTATATAAATAAAAGTTTTAAAAATATGAGCATGTCCTCTTAAAATGTTTCATATGAAGAAAAAAATTAGAATTCCTGACATTTTAATATGGTGTTATTCATCAGCCATGGACTGAAATCTCAGGGTGAGAAAAGGGCCAGGCCAATGCTGAAAGGTTTCAAATATCAAACCATACTATTATGTCAGTGACCTAAGATCAATTAGCACCTTTCAATGACAGAAAAGGTTACCGTGAGACTCAGAGGTGCACTCTCTGAAACTATTTTAAACCACCATAAAAATGTGGTATTGATAACTCAAAATGCTTTCTATTTTTAAAATAATCCATTTCATCTCTTTTTCTGAAAGACAGCAAAGGAGTTAGGGCAGTAAGGATAGTGGCATTCATTTTCAGTACCTCTCTACTAGTAGAAACATAGCTGGATACACGAAAGAATCACAAAGTTCAAGAGTAAAATGGCGTATCACCAAGGCATATACTAATGTGTAGTGCCAAGAGCAATATTAGGTGACAGTAATGTTTACAAAGTCTTCAAACCTCTTAAAAGCAATCAAAATTGCTTGTACTGTGCTTGAATATGTGATTCTTGTTTATTTTCTTCCACTCAAGTTCAAACTAAATGATGCCAAGTTTGGCTCCATGTACAATTTAATGAATATTCTAGTGCCCCCCGTGTTAAAACACATCTAACTGAATGCAGCATTACACATACTGCAATTAAATACACTGCTGCATCTCATCCATCTCTACAACAAATGCCTGAAAGATCATGTCATTTCTTAGTTCACTGGAGAAAATTCACCAGAGAAGCAGGTACATTGCAATGTCATCCATTTGTTCTCGTGTTGATTTCATGTACCTAGTAACCATTGTAATAAAATCCCCCAACTACATTTCTGAATACAATTAGTCTAAGATACTCTATAGGAAGACACATTTTAAGAGCTTAGAATGTGTAAAAATAATATTCATTTAAAAAAGAAACTGTCGTGATTATATTCTCACTGAAAGAATAAGGTGTTTGATAGAGGTTTGTTCAGTTCTTCAATGAAAAGATTCAAAACAACTTCTGCTTTTGATACTACGCTTTTCTGTTTGTTTCTTAAATGAGTGATCTGAAATATTTACAACCAGACAGCACCTAATTTTAGGTTTTAAGTGCTTTAACAGCTCCGTGAAATATGATCAGCAGCTGCAATACAGAACTATGGTGAATAAAGTCCTTATAAAGGGGCCTGTTTTTACTGAATGTTCAGTGTTCCTGCATTTACCTAAAGGGAAAAAAAAAAGATAATGAAAAAACATAATAAATACCCATGCTCTTAAATTACTTAACACTTCACTAAGTCTTAAAAAGGATTATCTCCCCTCTTCTTGGATTCTCTATAAAAATGTGAGGTTTCATTGGGTAAATTTAATTTTATTATTTGAAAGTTAGAATGTGAATTTTCCAACATCCTAAATCTTCATAACAATAGTTATGGCTTTTCTACCATTCTACTTTTCTAAAAGTCCTGGATAAATTAATTTCAGTGCATAGACTTTTTTAAATGAAATACCAAGCCACATAAATATATTTTTAGACATGGCATCAGTCATTTAGAGCTTGCAACAGAAATTGAAAACATGAAACTGGACACTCTATTTCCCGTGGGTATGTAAAATTTATTTACACCCCAAATCACAACATAAATAAAAAGGAAACTCTTAGAAATGGAAAACTGAGCTTTCCCTTTTTTCTAATTCAAAGAGATTTTTTGGAAGAAAAAATAAATTACAGCAAAATAACAAACTACTCATCTGCCAGCCTCCCTTCTAAAAAGAAACTTTTATGCAAAGGCAATTTTTTTTTTCAGCTAGCTTCTACAAGTCCTCTAGAATGCAGCATCTGTATTTCCTAATAAGAATAATGATTGTTCCTGAACCAATTTTTTCTTATACAAATCTTAGGGTTTACTTTTTAATTTTTAAATTTGAACACATGATTTCAATATTATCTGTGAATATATACATAAAGCTTTCCATTTTGTATAAGAGAAATTGTTTCTAATATCCAATGAATTAAATACTTCGTAATAAAAAATAAGTAAATCTTTTTATTTCCATTATAATTGTGAAACAACTTCTATGATGGCCTTAAAATGTTGAAGGGTACTCTTGTCAGGTAATTGACAAAGGAAAAGAGGCTTTTGAAAACCACATGATTTTAAACCTTCACTTGTTATGAAAGACAAAAATATGTCCCTAGCAATTAAAAAAAAAGTTTACAAATAATCTAATTATATTAGTTTCAAAGTTGTAACTGTCAAAAGTTTTAATTTTCTTTCTTGTACAGTCATTTCTAAAAATTGGTTTAACTCTGAATGACTTACAACTTTTAATCGGGTGGAACAAACTATTTTTATGGTTTATAATAACAATAAAAATGGATGCGGTTATATCTGCCTTTGGTATTGTTGCCATAAAAATCAGATTCTGGCAGTCTAGCTCCACACAAAACAGTCTGTCTCTTGTTACTACTGCTACTTATTTCTTAGGATAATGTTATTTGAAAAACACACACACAAATGCCTTTGAGTGCAGTCTCCTAAAATGCACCACACCACGTATCAAATATTTTGTTTTAGGATTCTCTCCCCGCCCCCTTTCCTCGTTCTTGGTTCTTCAGCTACAAGCTGGCCAGAAACATTATAAAAGAAGAAGAAGGAAAGGAAACATTTCTGCTTAAAATCAAGTTCTACCCAGGAAAGGTTATCAAGTACGATCCTTGTCCTGACGGGGTTTTAAAAATAAAAACAAAAACAACCCAACCAACAAAACACCATCATTGACTTTCAATACTGCCAGTCACCTATGTGTAAATGAAATTTCAGAAGCTGCTAAAGGGGAGCCCGCGGTTGTTAAACACTCCTAAGACTCCCACCTAAGTCCCGAAGGAGCGCGCACAGAAACTGACAAACGCAGGAGGGTGCAAAACGTGGCCGCTGAGAAGAGCAACAAAATGCCATATTCGAGAAGGTATGTTTCGCTACATCAATTACGTTGATCCCAGGGTGCCAAGCCAAAGGGGGTAAGGGAGAAAGAAAACTGTTAAGTATGAGCTCTTAATGTGAAACCTAACCTGTTGGTTCTCTTAGGTATCAGATTTTGGAAGTGTCTGTAATGACAGCCAGGAAAGCAAATTAATGGCCAAAGGCCCACTGGGTTTGAACACGAGACTCCTGTTACCTCCTTACAGATCAAGTACACAACACACACACACGCACACGGAGATGCTCCACGTGGAACTGCTCTGAAACCAAAACACACGCCCCGTCGCTATCCTGCACCTTGGCAGAAAGGGCCCAGGGACCTGCACCTTCCTCCACTGCCCTCAGGTTAAGGATTCATGAATGACTGCCCGCTCTGGCGTGCTGGGGAGAGAGGAGCGGGGAGCGCGGGGAGAAGAGACTGTCTCCAAACACTACCCGCCCACCCACCCCCCACACACACTCACCCGGAGCACAAACTCCACTAGCCTTCAAGGGAAGGAGGGAGAGAGGTGGCGGGGAGGACAGACACTGCCACCCCAACGAGGGATTGATTGCTTTTGGGTTTCGCTACCGCCCTGCCACGGGACGCGGTCCGCAAATTTCCTTACAGTTCCAAGCTATTCAAATCATGCTTACAAAGAAAGAGACATCTTTAAAGTGTTACTAAACGAAAAGTTCTGGCTGCTGTGTGGCGCAAAATAAAACAAGCACACACTCGGTCTTCTTCCGAATCCCGCTTAACCACGCGAAAACAGCCGTTTCCAGCGCCTCAACCAGCCCAGACCCAGCAAGCTTTGAAACGAGAGAAAACCTGCTCTCCACAGCCAGGTCCCTTCGTTTGGAGAAGTTATAATCCCTCCATGGCATCCGCGTCCCGAGCCAATGAACGCGACTCCTCTGACAAGGCGCCTCTAATTTCACGGACCCTGGCAAGCTGCAGGAAACATTCGGTCCACGCCGCATAAAAACTATTAAAGTGGGATGGCCGCAGTTTAAAAGGCCGGTTCGTGCCTCGAGATTAGAGCACATGCAGTGAACGTACACACGCATGCAGCATCGTGAAAATGCCAGGAGCCTGGGTCCTCCACCGGACCGGGTCAGCATCCCTGTGTCAGGCTTATCTAGGGGGTAGTCGCAGTAATAAATATCACTGGAAGGATGTACGGGAGCCTGGGGGGAGGTGGGGAATACAGGTAGGGAGCGGCGCTCCGCGTCCCGCCGCGGCCCTGCAGCAGCCCCGCAGGCTTGGAGAAGACCCTCGGGGCGCGGGGTGTCCTCCCGGGCAGAAGGCACCACTGCAGCCCCGGCGGCCTGGGCCTCGGGCGGGCGTGCTGCACTCCGCCTCCGCGCGCCTGCTGGGAATCGGCGCCCACACCCCGTCCCGCCGTACGTCCCCAGTCCCCGGGGCTCCGCGCCCCCGGCAGAGCCGCGCGCACTTCCCCGGAGAGAGTTCAAAGGCTCCCCGCAAACCGGACCCTACGGGCGGGGACGAGAAGGGGCACTCACCTCCCCGCAGCCCGGACTGCCTCGGGATCTGAAGTTCAAGTGTCTGTCCCAGCCGCGGACCCGTGCTTCTGTATTTAGGTATTTACTCGCGTTCCTTCCAGTGTCGGAGTTTCCCCTTCGCGTTGTGCCTCTGGTGAAAACAGGACATCCCCTTCGGCCACCCCCCCCCCAACAAATAGCGTACACTAGTGGGGGAGAAACGGGGCGGGGGGAGAAGCCGGCTCCGAGGGGGAGGAGGAAAGGAGAGAAGCCAAAACTCTGGACTAAGACAGGGGTGGGGAAAAAGTGGAAGAAAAGAAAAAGAGAGCGCGCGCACCGCCACCGCTGTCGCCTCTGCCCCGCTTTTCCAAGCTAAGCTCTTTCCCCCTCTGAACGGGAGCGACAACTTCACGTGGACAGACTCGAAGTTTTGCGCGGAAGCCGGGAGCGGCCGAGCGTGCGCCGCGCCGCGGGCAGCCTTGCACTTGCGCGCGGGGTTGGGGGCGGGGGACGCCGCCGCCGGCGTCCGCGGCCACTGGAAGCCGCCGGGGGGCCCCAGGGCGGGCGGCGCGCAGGGACCAACTCCTTTTTACTCGACCTCGCTGACTGCCTGTTGTCATCGTTCGCGGTCCCGCGTGGGGACCGCTTGGGACCCTCGGAGTCCCTGGTGGCGCCGCAGTAATCTCCGCGCCCTCCGCGCCGCCCCCACCCCGACCCCCACGGGCCTGGCGCCGGCCGCTGCCACCCGCGATTGAGGGGAGGGACCCGCGACCGCACTCCTCTCCCCGGACGAGGGAACCGCTGTCTGTCCCCCACCTGCTTCTGCGGGGCAGCTCAGGAGTTGCCTGCCACTCCGCCGCTACCCAGTCCCCGGGTGTAGGCCATTTCGGGCCCCCTGCCGGATTCCTTTCCACTTACCCCAAGGGAGAAGACAGAAGGGACTTCGCCTACTTGCAACGACGTAAAAGAAAAACCAACCCACGCCAGTCGGAAGGGACGAAATACCCTTTTGCGTGAAGATGTATGCTAGGAACGAGTAAGCAGTCTGGGGGTAGGCTTTGCTGGGAAGGGCCTGGGCCCCTTCCAGCGCTGGGCACAGGTATAGGCATCCCTTCCAGACGCCCAAAGGTCAGGCAGCGTCAGAGCTTCCCCAGGCACATTGCTGAAGTGACATTTCATGCCTAAGCCTTCTGCGCATGCATTATGCACCCACATAGAATTTAATATTCTATACGAACATATGTGTATGTCACAACCAGAGGCTGCACCAAGGTAGACAATAAACAACACATAAATTTTGCATCCGTTTAATCATCTCTCCCTGAAACCTATTGTCTATTTTAGGAGCATCTTTAATTGTCACATCGATTTTAAGTGTTTTAATTTATTGAGAATTTACTGTCAGTCATTATACCCGTCCCTTCTGGTAGGTGTATGTTCGTTTAATTTTCACAACTCTAAGGTGGTTATCGTATGGTGGTTATTTAAGCCCTTGCAAGAGATAAGGAGACCAGGCCCAAAGAAACCTAAGTAACTTCACCGAAGAGAACCCAGTGGTCTCTAACCACAAAGCCTATGATTCAACAAGCAGCTCCCCACATCACCTTAGATGTGGTGGGAGAGATTACAAGGTACCCAGTAGAATTTACTCCTATTCAAAGAAAATTTAGTTTTCATGTTTTGTCAACTTAAATTATTTTCTGTAAAAATTTCGGAAAAATATTTCCCCCTTTATTTCAGCTTGGTCTTTTGCAACTGACATCAAGACTGTCGGGTTCAAAAGCAAAAACCAGTTGAATTCTTGTAATTACAGCTTATTTTTTAAGTAGTGGGGCATTGTCCACAATTATGAACAGGCAATGGAAAAGGTGAGGTTGTAAATTTAAACTGATAAAGGCACTCACTGCCACTCTCCCCACTCACTGGGTGTCGATCTTGCCTGCAGATTTATTTTGAAGGCCTAGACCTGCCAGGCACCATGTTCCTTTTTCTGCTTCTCCAGGTGGAAAGGGTTCTGGTGGTGGATTTGGTGCAAAAAGGATTTGGAGCATGATCTGAAGCATATCGTGGCCTGAAGAGGATGTCAGTTAATATACAAGTAAGACAGAAATATCAATGGGAAGACTTAATTAACTTTGCAGATCTTATTTTCCCCCATTTTACAGGTGAGAAAATTAAGGGCTCAGAATTTTTAGCAGCGTCCTAGTAAACGGCAGACCTAAAATTCAAAGCAGCCTCTGTGCAACCCCAAAGACCACTGTTAGCCACTGTGATGCTATTATTATTAATAGAGTAGTCAGAAAAATAGCAAATATTTTTAGTACAGTGTATGCGTTTCAATGACTGTATCAAATACGTAAAAAGTAAGTGCAAATGCTGAATTTAATACTCTCCTCATATGACCACAATTTTTGAATTTCATTTTGGCATGAAACATTGTTAGTGTGACCTCTAAATAAAGGTGGGGAGATGCCCAATTTGGATACAGCAGAATTTCATACGCTAGCATACTGTTCATACAAATAACTTTTTAGCATGGTTTTTTTACACCCTTCTAAAATCAGATTTTCAGCAAGACTGACCTTGCTTTCAATTTACTTTGCTCCAATGTGATATTTTTATACATCTTCATAAGAATGTATTTATAGAAGTTATTTTAAAAAACCAGAATTAATTATATCACAGTATTCAACTTTTTATTACTATCTTTGAGTCCATCTAGTCTTAAATGTACATAGATTACATGGACACTAACAAGAGTGATATAAAATGTCATATTTCAGTCCAAGTTTGAAATAAGAAATTGAGCATAGGAAACAAAGAATTTTGAGGTTCCATAGGCAAAATATATTGCTTGTTTAAATAAGCATTATTTCCATCATATCTATTGAATACCGCTTTTATAATTACTGCTAGATCATCTGTAGTATTTTAACTTAATATTTTCCTTTAAACTATTTGTATTATAAGCTTATCTGACAAAAGAAACTTATCATCATAAATGGAAAATCAATATAATTTACCATAAATAGAAAATAACCTTGCAAATGAATCTGTATTATGTAAAATTATTTATTCTATGCCACCTAAAATTATTTCACACACCAGTCTGAGAAACACTGGTTTAAAGAATTACATTCCTTATGTCCCTCAGGCTCTCCAAAACACATTTTCAAGCCTTTCCTTTCCTTTACCGTAGAGAAATGATGTTGAGTCCAAGATGCTTTGAGGTGTTACCTTTAAAATTGTTTTTATTCAATTATTGATTTCCTTGCCTAAAATATACTTGTGTCTGAAGTTGAAGTATCTTTTTAAAATTAACTTATTGTTTACTGTTTTTCTTAGTATCTTACTTGTAAAATTCGAAGAATTCATAAGCACACAATTAGAAACCAAATTACTCTCTAGAGAGACTATACCAGTTACCCATTACCCTCCCCTTCCATCTGCCCCCTCAACACTTCATCTTAGGCCTTAACCTCTGAGAAAGAAATATTCCAACTGTTAACCTCGTGAAGTGGCAGCATCTATTGGCCCAGTCTGGTACTGCAACAAAGTTCTACAAGGCAATGAAGGGGAGAGGAAAAAGTAAAACAATGAGAGGAGGTCAAAGAGCTTGAAAAGACAGGTGGGGAAATTCTGAAATCTGCTGGAAAATTCTGGAAGTGATTCAGAAACACTAACAAACCCTACATGACACGAATACGGTCATCAGAATATCGATAACTGTCCAACTTAATTGGAGAAAAGAGATGTTTTGGGGAGCAAAAAATAATGTGACTTTATACTGAAAATCGGTGGAAATCAAAGATTCCCTTATTAGCAGTTCCTTTAGCCAACCCCTCCAGGGCCGGTTGCGTCTGCAGTTGTCATCTACTTACTATTTGTTTATTTTTCATGTGTGCATGGTACTACTGGGCATTGGGTTTTATAGAAGACAAATTAAAAAACAAAGCCCTCTAGGAGCTCATAATCCAAAAGGTAATTTTTATTTTAATTTCATTTAAAAGCAACCTTAAGGGAAGACCATTCCATCACTTTAGTAAGAACAAATTTCAGGCTAAAAAATTTTAATAAGACACTACATTCACCAACAAAAGAAAACAGAAGACTGGATGCTTATAGAAATAATCCCAAAATAGATCTTTTGAGTTACTCCATTGGTGGACCTTTGAACTCCAGCTGGAAGTATACACAGTTCTTTAAAAAAAAAAAAAAAAGTCATTCAATTGTTTCTTAGCAAATTCTAAGGAAACCCTTTGAGCTTTGGGAGAATGGCCTTTCAGAAGCCAGAACCCATATGAACTAAGTTTAACGCTGTTTTACTCAACTACTCTACCCATGACAGATTACGGGAACCAATGAGGATAAGACACAATTGCCCAGGAATCTAAAGGGCTATGCTGCTGGTTTACTAAAATCTGCAAATAAACACATATTCTGAGTAATTTTGTGCAAACAAATCAAGCTTAAAAAGGTTTCTACTGGTTTATGAAAGTGAAGAAATCGGATCTGCAGGGGACCTGTTGGGTCATTCTCTTCTGCTGGGCTCTCTACTAAACTTCCTCATTCTTGGCAGAGTCTCTAAAGAAAAAGAAATAAATGCACACTCTCTGGGAGACAGCTTCATTGTATTTACTTTTAAATTCTCTCTTGAAATTTTTTCTCAAGTTAAATCCTTTTAGTACCATATTATGCAATTCTACTCTATCTTTCATGTTTACACCCAACCTTCAGATGTTTATAAACAGATATCATGCCCACTTTTAGTCATCTGTGAGCCACGTTAAACAAATGTAAGGCCTTTTAATCTTGTTTCAGCTCAGTCTCTCCAAGCCCTTAATCATTCTTATTGCTTGTCTCTGAACTATTTACAGTTTCCTAGATGTTCATTTTTGTGTGACGGATCCCACATTGAGCGCATTGTTCCAGGTGTGGTCTCATTAGCATACTAGAATGAGTCCTTTTTTTTCCTTTTCCTTCTGTGGCCTTATGTTTTGGCTTCATTGCAAACTCCCACCAACTCATGCTACTTTACCTACTCTCACAAACTTACATGTAACTTTTTTCTCTATTTTCGCTTCAGCAGAGTTTCTTCTGGCATACTGCGACAGTCTGGAAGTACTCCAAATGCATAGTTCTAAATGATAATAGGAGTCAATATATGAACAATATCGCTTGGTTGTCCTTTTGATTTCAGGGGCTTATAACTACACTTCAAATAAGGAAAGATCTGGGTGCCTGAGTGGCTCAGTTGTTAAGTGTCTGCCTTTGGCTCAGGGCATGATCCCAGGGTCCTGGGATCGAGCCCCACATCAGGCTCCCTTTTCCATGGGGAGCCTGCTTCTTCCTCTCCCACTCCCCCTGCTTGTGTTCCTGCTCTCTCTGTCTCTGTCAAATAAATAAATAAAATCTTTAAAAAAAAAAGATCTAACCTCCTTTTTAATACAACTCTTTATTATATATACTTATGATGTTCATCTACTTATAAAACAAATCCACTGATTACAATTCCAAAGTCCCCAAAGTCCACTGATGATAATTCTGAAGTGCCCAAATTATGAAGGGCAAATAAATCAATTTGACAATTTTAAGGTAATGTATTTGGCATGGTTAACTCCATTACCTATTTATTTTATAAAATCTCAAAGTTAGGAAGACTGCTATATTGCAGATACCCATTTAGACTGAATATTTTTTAATGAAAACATTTTAATATAACTGAAAATTTAAAGGAAGCTTTCTAATGTCCATTCTTTTTAGTATGTCCTAAAGCACAAAGTTTTAGAAACCATGGCTTTATACATTTTTTTTTAAATTTTAGCTGTATATTCTCACCCCCACCCCTAACACACATTAAAATGACTTTCCTATTCACTTGATTCTTTTATTCTGACACCAACCATCTCAAAATAAGTGGTCAACCCTCAGTGCATCTACTTCTGTACCCTGTTAAATCCTAGAAACCTGACTTCGTTCTCTTTTCTTTACAGAGACTGCTCTCTTTAAAATCATCAGTGGTCATTCAAATGGTCATTTCTTCATCACCTTTGACTTCCGGGAAGCATTAGGTATTATCAACAGCCTTCTGCTATCCAGTAGCCTTCTCCTCTTTCAACTTCCATGATTCTGTGTTTATCCCTCGATTGTACTTCTCTAGTTTCTATGGCACCACCTTCATAGAGGCCCAACAGTTAGAATTCATCCTCACTCTCCTTCTTACCTTTCATATACAACGAGTCAACAGGACAAGTTTATTTTGCATTGGCAGTTCTCCTTATCTGCCCTTCCATTTCCTTCTCACTGCTGCCTCCCCAGGCAATATTCTGCATAACTGTCATCCTCCTCCCCTAGGCTCTCTTCAGCTAATCCATTACACAGAGATAGGAGTTTGTCTTTCTCTAAAGTACAGCTCTGGTCTCAGTGAAAATACACGGTAGGTTTCAAATGTCGATTTAATAAAGTGCAAACATCTAAGCCAGCAGTGAACTGCACAGAGCAGATGTGGCAAACCAGAACCTTTCATCTTCCTTACCCTCTCATGCACAGTCTCTTGTATATAGCAGGCGACTGATATTTACTTACATAAATTAATTAATCAATTGAAATTAGGTACTTAAATGAAAGCTGACCAAATACTTAGGTTGTTAACCTGCTTGCAATAGACAGAGAATAGTCAGTATAATGGGAATCCTCCTCCTATGTGTTTAATTCATTTGTAGGTAATGCCAACACATAGAGGATCCCCTTTGGGCAATTTGATACCCTTTAAGCCCAAAACGACTTCCCTCTTTTGTATTCTACTTTTTACTATTTCCCATTGGCAGAGATGAAGTGTTCTGTATGTGTCCTACAATTCGGGATCTGTGATGAATCATCCCAGCTTCGTGACCGTTTCCAAAGTGGTCTATGAGTTCAAGAAAACAGAGATTGGGATATATGGCTCAGGAGGGGAATTTGAGGACTACTCACCCAGATAGGAGGCCTGGGGCAGAAACAAGCAGGAGGAGAGGGACTCAGGATGACGGCCTTTTTTTCCCTCTATTAGTAGACCTCATGTAGTGCTGGGGACCTAAGATGTACTTATTATTATTGTACTCATTAAAAGAACTTCCCTGGGGTGCCTGGGTGGCTCAGTCAGTTAAGCATCTGCCCTAGGTTTGGGTCGTGATCTCAGGGTCCTGGCATCCAGCCCCGCATTGGGCTCCCTGCTCAGTGGCGAGCCTGCTTCTCCTTCTCCCTCTGCCCCTTCCCCTCATTCATGCCCCCCCCATAGATAAATGAATTTTTTAAAAAACTAAAAATAAAAGAACTTACTTGGCTTCAGACTCCTGCTAACTTGATATTACCTGAAAGTGCACCATAGTTACCCTATCTGAAATAAAAGGATGAGCCCACACTCCTTTGTTTCAGGATGAAATGAGCCAGTGCAAGTGAAAAATCTTTGTGGTTTCTAAAGTGCTATATACTCATATAAGACAAAGCCTTGAGGAGGTCTTCAAGCTGTTGCTCCTCATCTCTGCTTCTTTGAAACAGTTGAGTGCTTAAAATGCTGTAGCATTTTTCTCTTTAACCTTCAGATAAGAGGCAATCTAGATAATAACAATGGATCTTTTACCCCCATTGAGCCAATGAAGTTTTTTAAAAGAAAGAAACCCATAAACATTTATAATTTCTCCCCCAAATTGGCTCATTGCCAAAAAATTATTCCTAACAGCCACTACTGAAGCCACCTAGGACATCAGTCTTAAGGAACTCAAGAGCCTGGTGGTATGGCCTGGATTTCTTTCACCCTGGGTTTTAGGATATCAAATTCCTAAGCCCCTCTTCTTTCACTGTCAGATCCTTTCCCAGCCTTCCTATTCACAGACCTGTTCTTTGGTGAGTGTCCCCCACTGACAAGCTCCTCACTGGAACTTTCTTCTCCTTGGCTTCCGTGATTCAGCTCAGGCCTTGGTCACCTCCAGCCCTCTGACCCCTCCTTTATCCTTGCCTTGAATCCATTCTGGCCATTTAAATGTTGATGTCCCTTAGCATCTGCTCTTAGCATTCAAATGTGCTTACTCAATGTAAGGAGGTACAGAGATGAACCACAGTCACTGTCCTCCAGAAAATTTCACTCTAGAGCAGAAAATAGGGCATTTAAAAATAGTTATTACAGGGGCACCTGCGTGGCTCAGTCCTTAAGCGTCTGCCTTCAGCTCAGGTTATGATCCCAGGGTCCTGGGATCAAGCCCCGTGTCAGGCTCCCTGCTCTGCGGGAAGCCTGCTTCTCCCTCTCCCACTCCCCCTGCTTGTGTTCCCTCTCTCGCTGTGTCACTCTCTGTCAAATAAATAAAATCTTTTTAAAAATTTAAAAAAAATTAAAAAATAAAAATAGTTATTACATGAGAGAATGTGTCAAGCTTAAGAGAAATATTGACAAGCCTACTACTTTAGTTCAGAACAGAGAGTTTGCTTCCATCTGAGGGAATAAAGGAGGTGGCATTTGGACCTGGCCTTTAGGTCATGAAGAGTGTTTATGCCTAGGAATATGTATAATTCAAAACGAGAAAAACAGAAGCCATTGTCTCTCCATTCCAGCCTCCTCCAGAACAAGATACTCTTCTCCCCGTGTTCCCTTACCTATTAATGGCACCAATAACCCCCCAGCCACCCCGAGGTACAAATGAGTCCTTTCATTCCTTAGCCCTGGTCATCCAATCAGTTGCTGAATCCTGGAGGTCTCACTTCTGTGATAAGCTTTGCTTTATCCCTTCCTCCGTATTTTTTAATGCTAACTTAATCTCTGTTTAATTTACTCTCACATAGAGTATTTAAATAGCCATACAATTGGTTTTCCCATTTCCAATGCCTTTCCCCACTTCTATCAGATTACTCGTTTTACAACACAGTTCTGTTCATGCTACTCCTTTATTGGGGGAGGGGGGAAGGGAATCAGCTTTTAAGCTCACATTCCAGAGCTTCCACTCTCTCATCCCATGCTGTCTTTCCACCACTATTTTCCTTGCTCTCAGTGCCTCAGCCACCCTACCACAGATGTCATCACTCTTTTATGAACTCCTCCATAGTTGTGTGTTAAGTGTGGATAATAGTCTACCTAGGATGATGGTTACTTATAACATTTTATTCACCTTTGTATTCTCTGGAGCGTTTAACGTAGAATCTTATACTTGGTAGGCATGACAGAAAAATGGGCTGAATAAATCAATGATAATTCTTTAATAAATATACTACATACATACTGTCTGAGCCTCCATGTATTGCCTGGGTCTCAATGAAATATACCTTTGTATTAATTGGTAGAGGTATAATTAAAAAAGAAAGAGAGAGAAAAAAAAGAAATCCTAAAAGTGGTAATAGGTCAGTGGAAGGAAGTATTCCATCTACCTCATAGATTGTTGTTGAGAATTAATTCATGACATCACACGTTGGTTTTGTGTGTTGTGTGTGTGTGTGTGTGTGTGTGTGTGAAGACAAAGTCTTAGTATCATCAGAATTATAGACTGTTTATATCTTGAAGGCACTGAGAATTGTATAACTAACAGGTTTCTCTTTGATTTCCTTACAAAAAGTTTAAAGCCCCCTTTGGACTTCATCCCCAGCAAGGGTATAGGTTGCTACAGTATGTCTTTTTGTATTAGTCTTGTCCCCTATACCATTTAAGGCCCCATCTTATCTTTCTTCCTTCTTACCTGATTTTAATTTGCTTTTAATCATATTTTATCCATATAAGCCTCCTATATATAAAGAGCTATTAAAAGTGTTCATACTATTTTGAATGATCACGTAACAAAAAATAGGGCAAAAGTATCTTCAGGGCCAGAATTTTAGGAATCTTGAATTTTAAAAAATGCATCATTCATTTTTATGAATTCCTTCCACTGTTTCTCTAACTTGCTTACTCCACCTTTGTCAGCAACCTGCCAAAAAAGTTCCAGGTAATAGATTACTTTTTTCAGTAACAGTGTGATAATACTCATCATAGAATAACTGCTTTTATAAACCTATAAATAAGTTTGGTCATAATGTGGCCCAATCTTCTCATTCTCTAGCTCTGAAACTCTTGTTGCAGAGAGATTAAGTGATTTGTTTGCTCATTAAATGTGGGGAAATGGAAATAGAATAGAGGTCTCTCAACTCTTCCCACACTGATTGAAGTCACTGAGCATAACATGTGTGTATTATTGTGCCTGTGGATGACACATTTTTAACAGGAACGCTAAATATAATATTAGTTTTATAAAATATACAACTAATGGAGAAGTAACATAATTGACAAGACTCACTTTTTTATGTCTCCCCCACCCCCACATTCTTTCCAACTCTTTTTTTCAGATCGATTCTTTGCAGTACCCTGTATTTTCTGGATAAAATTGGAAACTCGTAAAACAATTTTTGGTATAGGTTTCCCATAGTATATAATTCAAAATATTACTAGAAAGATGGAACAATTAGATCCATTTACCATGGTTATCAAATTTCAGGAATCAAGAGACTGTGACCTACCCTTTTTATTAATAATGCTACATGTAGAAGTTGGATATTAATTCAGCAGCAAGTTGCGACCAGCAAATAAGAACAAACCAGAAGTGTTATGTGTGTATATAACAGTGTTTTTTAATTTAAAATTTATATTATTTTTGAGGTCAAGCATAACTTGAATTTACAGTTGTATTTTTAGTATCAAAACAAAACTCAAAGATGTTTATGTTTGACAATGTGACTTCTTTATCAATGTTATATAAATATTAACAATATTTACATTGTTTATATGTATATCAAATTTATTTAATATATTATTGAATTATAGTTTATAATTTAATTATAGTTTATAATATATTTTAATTATGATTTAATACTATTACTTATCAATATATTTATATTAAATAGCAAAACAATTCTAATACATTTTGAACACATTGCTGTGATACTTAACTTAAAAAACTATCAGACTGAAAATAAAGCATGATACATGTACAGCACACAAGGACTGGTAATGTAAATTGAAGACACAATTTTGCATGGCTTTAGGAACCCATTGCCAACAACTGAAAATATTTAATTTGTACCTTTGATATCAGAGCATTTAAAAATATTTTTATTAAGTGTTTTTTCATAAAACTTCGTAACATATAACATATAACCTTTAATCACTCTTTGTGCTATCATTTAAATTCTCACTGAGAAAAATATCAAACTTCAAGCTAATTTGGGGAGCCTCCATATTTTATGTTTGTGTCAATCCTCAGATGAATATGTAAAATTAAAAGTAGTTTTCTATTTCCAAATAGCAAACATCACAGCTCATCAAGACTTACATTCGTTTCACAAATTAAACCCACAACGCATTGTTTATGCATTTAGTTCAATGTGCAAACAATGCCTCATTGAGGGTTGTATTTCTAAACAAGTAAAAACTTGCTTTAGTTCCTTTTACATGTCATTGTAACTTTGAAGTGTATGCTTATATGAAATGGCTTCTCATGGCCATCTGTGGTCTGTATACTATGGGGTAACCAGCTAGATTAACTCCTAGCTTAACTTTACTGCTTGTTAGGGAGTCTACAAACTGTACCTTGGTGCCATTCTTGATCAAACATAAAAGAAAATGTTTTGTTTTTTCAGTTTTGCAATCTGTATTTCATTTAGATCCCTCAAATCATTGAACAACAAATCTGTTATTTTAATGTCATTAGCATTTCCGTTAAAGTAGTGGTGATGAATAATTTTTCATATGAAAACTCATAAAGGATTACTCAACTCAGTACCTATGGAATTATACTTTCAAATATGGTACACTCGTTTAAAAATGAATGTCTGTGGCTCTTTTCTTGTGTTTAAAATTTATGTAATGACCTAAGATTTGAGATAGCTTACAAAAAAAAGTCATTTTTGCCTATTAAGATGACCCCAAAATTCCAGTTTTTTTTTTTAAGATTTTATTTATTTATTTGAGAGAGAGAGAGAATGAGAGAGAGAACATGAGGGAGGGAGGGTCAGAGGGAGAAGCAGACTCCCCGCGGAGCAGGGAGCCTGATGTGGGACTCGATCCCAGGACTCCAGGATCATGACCTGAGCTGAAGGCAGTCGCTTAACCAACTGAGCCACCCAGGCGCCCCCAAAAATTCCAGTTATTAATAACTCATTACATATGAGTTAGTCCACACTTTAATAAAAAAAAATCCTTTCTTGCAAAGACTTTTCCCTTTTTTAAAATATTCTTAAATGCTTTTTCATAACTTCATGACTTGATGAGGTTCTATTAAGAGGCCTCTAGAATTTTCTTGTGAAGAAACTGAAGAGCCCAATCATCTTATAAAATAAAGAAAAGAACACAGAACTCAACCAGAATTGCTTTTTCTTTAGACTTTCCCGAATCACATCAGATTTTTCAGGGAGTATAGGCACCAAAACTGCAATCTCATTCCCGATGCAGATGGACCATAATTCTGGGCAAAGGTAGAACAACCATTTCTCTTACATTTCTAATATATTTCTAAATGATATCAAGAATGTAACAAAATACTTTGTGATAAGCTCACAGCATATGGGCCTATTTCTTCAGAAGTAATCTAATTATAACAGTTATCCCTCTGGGACTGTAACCTATAATTTAGAAGTCATCATCTCCAAGTATTGTTAATGGTACTTTTTGCTAAGACAATTGCCTTGCAGTTGACATCCTGAAATTCATCTCCATAGAGTTTTTCATGCACACGGCCTTAAAACATCCATCTGAATGTTTACTTGACATCTTACAAACAGGAATGGCTTAATATCATCTAAAAGATAAGATACTTAACTGAAAATTTCTCCCTCTAGATCATCTTCAAAAATATTATATGTCTGTTCTCTATTTAGTACCGTTTGGTAGTAAACCTCAAAAGTGCCATTTATCCTATTCTGTTTTCTAGCTGAAAGTCAGTTTTTCTCTACGTCAAAATAAAACCTTTTATTTGTAATGAAATCTTTGGTATAGAAATTATTTAGTTTCTAAAACAAATAAAACACAAAAACAATAGCAAAAAAAAGTATGCTTCTTTCTCCAAAATAACTCATATTTCAACATGTATTAATCCTACCAGTAATTTTCTATGCTATTTATGTTATTTTTGCTTATGTAATAAGAAATTAAGATTCATCAATCTAGGGGTGCCTGGGTGGCTCAGTCGTTAAGTGTCTGCCTTCGGCTCAGGTCATGGTCCCAGGGTCCTGGGATCGAGCCCCGCATCGGGCTCCCTGCTCGGCGGGAAGCCTGCTTCTCCCTCTCCCACTCCCCCTGCTTGTGTTCCCTCTCTCGCTGTGTCTCTCTCTGTCAAATAAATAAAATCTTTAAAAAAAAAAAAAAAAGATTCATCAATCTACTACAGATTAGAGTGTCCCTTCTGGAAACTTGAAAAATTGGGAATCCTATTGGAAATCTGGATATCCAGAGCCTTATCTCTTTGTATTGATGGATCATGTGTTGTGCTCAACAAATTGTACAATTTCATTATTAAGTTCCTTTAAATCTCTCTAATCCGTTTGATGTGGCTCTGATAACTTATTCTTAAGGGTGAACATCAAGGGAAGAATGAGTTAGACAAGAGGTTGCCTAAGTGGTAAGAAGTGGAGGGGAAGGAGGTAGGGTTAGATAAAAGAGTTATGTATTGATTCAAGTTGCAGTCATAGTTAAGAGTGTTTGTTTCCCACTCTCAGCAAGAATTCCTTTGACGTCATCCATAACCCACAGTCTCATTGCATCATTTTAGGACCTGGCAAATAATAGGTACCTAATAAATGTTTGTTGAATAAGTAAATTAATCCAATCTCAAATTTAGAGCTTAATACTAATGAGATATATATATGTGTGTGTATTTTTGTTTTGTTTTGTTTCCCTAAAACCACCTTTCCTGAGATTTTGGGCAGTCATGCCTGCATGAGTTTCGAGACTTGTACATCACAGAACAAGAACATTGCTTTGTTACACCTCAGTGTGAATGGGAATGTATCTTGTTTTTCTCTCTGTGTCTCTCTGTCTTTCGATCTTCTGTTACTGAATTTAAGTAATAGCCCTTAATTGATCTCACACAGATGATGAGAGAACAAGGGCCAGGATGATTACGGAATACACAAAAAGTAGTCGAAGTCTTAATGATACTTTCAGTTTTTCAGTAAAACATACTATTTTGAATGTGTTGATTTGGCAAAGAATGACCTTTTGGCTCTGAAAATTGTTTTTCCTGTGATGTTAAATGAGTGTCAAGAAATTAATCCTCTCACCACACTTACAGAAACAATAATAGTATGAGTTGGTCATGAGCCGCTTTGATAGGGTGCTGCAAAGCCCTTTAGTCTTTAAAGAGTCCTGGCATTAGGTAACTTTAATTGTTGGTTTCAGATGTCAGTCTCCATCAGGAACACAGCTGGAGACTGATAGGTGTCACTTGGGAATAAGCATTTTGGACTACTTTGAAGTCAATTGGACTGAACATGAAAATTTTATAGTCAGTGGCAGATTTCTTTTTAAGATATATTTAAGTAAAGTATCACTTAAACCAATTACATTAAAAACTATCCAGAAGAAGAAACCTCAAAGGAAAATTCTCCTCAGTGGCAAAGTGTTAATCAAGTAAACCAAGAAGACATTTTCCCCAAACCCATAATTTCCATGCTTTGGGTTGTTCTTGTTTGGATGTAGCCCATTTTAACTCTTTCATTTCATTCCTGAGGATCTTCCATTTTGACATGGTTATTTTTAAAAGTCATAGACATTGTAGCATACACATAGACATTGTAGCACACACCCTCATCTTTTTATTGAGCCTCCCTAGATGATGCAAGACCAATGCCCCCTGGTCCTCAGAGTTGTCTTTTTTCATACAGAGAGAGGTATAAAAGAGGTACACTTTTTATACAAAGTGACTCATATACTCTCCAGCATGTGCAAGAGGACAAGGGTATTTTCCCTAAATGATTAGAGTGTTTCAATTTTGTTTCTTACTAGAAAGTTTCCATAAATCAGTTTTTAATTGAATTGTGATTTATAACAGAATCTTAATGCCCTTGACATCAAAATGAAAAGTAACTTAATATTAAAGTCCATGGATTTCAAAGGGAGCAGGTAGGAGTCAATATGTGCCATACTAACTGTTGTGTACTGGCGTTAGCCAATGAATCCCTACTTTACAAAAAAGCAGAATAGAGAAAATTTTTTAAAAAATGATATGTACTATATAAATTGGTGGATGTTTATCCAAATGTTTATCCAAATTCTTATGGTCATTTATCCAAAGTTATTTCCACTGTGCTCTCCAGTTTTCCAGCTTTTAACTCTTATTTCAGTACAAATAACCTCATATCAAACCCAGACTAATCACTTCATGCTTTATTCCCCCAATTTTCTCATTCTTGGCATCCCCTATAACACTATTATTAGACAGCATCTTCTATTCTTTGCTTGAATCGCTGGAGAAACTTGTTCTGGACACTTCGTGTATTGTATTCTTACTGGCATATATAGCAAGCAGAACGACTGAAGGTGATGACCCTTTTACAGAAATCTCTGCCATCACAGGACATTTAGGTTTATCTCATCGCCCAGTTGTTGAGCCAGCTGCAAACAAATGAATTTGTGATTCTTTCTAGAACTAGAGATATGATTAAATACATCTGTGAGAACTCTGCAAGGGTGGAAGCTATCATAAACACAGAGTCACAGAGTCAGAGAATGAAATGTATATGAAGGTGTATATCAACAAGTGGGGTATGCTCTTCCTAACAATGGGTGATCAGACTTTACAGCTTCTGTATCATGCTGTGTTTCATGCCTTAGTTTTTCCTGTGGATGCCTAGACCAGAGATCATAATGGAAGAAACACCAGATAGGAATCCAGAGTCCTGGGTACCAGGTCCACATCTGCCACCATTTGTTGACATTTAACCTCTCTGTTCATTTTCCTAATCTGCATAAAAAGGGGATCCAGCTCAGTGGTTATTCCTAAAGGCCTGCTCCAGCTTGAGCATTGATTCTGCTTCTCCCCCTGCCTTGTTTGCCAGCCAATGAATAAGCACTTAATTGTTGCCTAATATGTACCTAGGTTGGATGAATTTCTTAGTGACTAAATAAATCTGTTTCCCAGCTGAGGCCAGGTCTATAAATGGTAAGTAAATTAAACCAATAGCATAAGGACTGCTCTACTCATATTTCTGCAGATTTTCTGTGAAGAGTAACTGAGGGTCAGGGAGCAACTGCGTGCATGGGTCTGGCTGCTTATTTAGCATCAGAGGACCTGCGCTAATCCAGGATAATTACTTTTCAGGTCCAGCTTATCATGGGTGTGTGAATATGGCCGTTATTCAGATGGTGTCCTGTAACAACTTTCAAGTGATGGGTGGAGGGGAAGAAGTGAGTCATGTTAGTAGACATAATTACATGTAGTGGAAAAAAGTACTGGGAAAATTCAGTTAAACCCCACAAATACATACACATAAGTGGATGTGTTTAATTAGGATTGGGATTGTCCACAGGGCTATATAGTCATTAATAGTCTTGATTGATGTTATCTATTAAGAACATTTGTTTTTGAAACTGGACCATTTCCTTACACCACACACAAAAATAGACTCCAAATGGTTGAAAGACCTCAATGTGAGACAGGAGTCCATCAAAATCCTAAAGGAGAACACAGGCAGCAACCTCTTTGACCTCAGCCGAAGCAACTTCTTCCTAGAAACATCGCCAAAGGCAAGGGAGGCAAGGGCAAAAATGAACTATTGGGACTTCATCAAGATAAAAAGCTTTTGCAAAGCAAAGGAAACAGTCAACAAAACCAAAAGACAACCAACAGAATGGGAGAAGATATTTGCAAATGACATATCAGATAAAGGGCTAGTATCCAAAATCTATAAAGAACTCATCAAACTCAACACCCAAAGAACAAAGAATCCAATCAAGAAATGGGCAGAAGACATGAAAAGACATTTTTCCAAAGAAGACATCCAAATGGCCAACAGACACATGAAAAAGTGCTCAGTATCGCTCGGCATCAGGGAAATCCAAATCAAAACCTCAATGAGATACCACCTCACACCTGTCAGAATGGCTAAAATTAACAAGTCAGGAAATGACAGATGTTGGCGGGGATGTGGAGAAAGGGGAACCCTCCTACACTGTTGGTGGGAATGCAAGCTGGTGCAGCCACTCTGGAAAACTGTATGGAGGTTCCTCAAAAAGTTGAAAATAGAGCTCCCATATGATCCAGCAATTGCACTACTGGGTATTTACCCCAAAGATACAAAAGTAGGGATCCGAAGGGGTACGTGCACCCCAATGTTTATAGCAGCAATGTCCACAATAGCCAAACTGTGGAAAGAGCCAAGATGTCCATCAACAGATGAATGGATAAAGAAGATCTGGTATATATATACAATGGAATATTATGCAGCCATCAAAAGGAACGAGATCTTGCCATTTGCAACGACGTGGATGGAACTGGAGGGTATTATGTTGAGTGAAATAAGTCAATCAGAGAAAGACAAGTATCATATGATCTCACTGATATGAGGAATTCTTAATCTCAGGAAACAAACTGAGGGTTGCTGGAGTGGGGGGTGGGGTGGGAAGGATGGGGTGACTGGGTGATAGACACTGGGGAGGGTATGTGCTCTGGTAAGCGCTGTGAATTGTGCAAGACTGTTGAATCTCAGATCTGTACCTCTGAAACAAATAACGCAATATATGTTAAGAAAAAAAAAAAAAAAGAAGAAGAAGAAGGTAGCGGGAGGGGAAGAATGAAGCGGGGGAAATCGGAGGGGTAGACGAACCATGAGAGACGATGGACTCTGAAAAACAAACTGAGGGTTCTAGAGGGGAGGGGGGTGGGAGGATGGGTTAGCCTGGTGGTGGGTATTGAGGAGGGCACGTTCTGCATGGAGCACTGGGTGTTATGCACAAACAATGAATCATGGAACACTTCATCTAAAACTAATGATGTAATGTATGGGGATTAACATAAGAATAAAAAAAAAAATTAAAAAAAAAAAAAAAAGAACATTTGTTTTCTCCCAAAATGTCTCATCCACAACTCTGTAAGGGATTCCTAATGTTCCACTATTAAGAACTGGTTTCTTTGAGTTAAGTCAAGGTTCACCTGTTCACATGGATATATTTTTGGATAGATGGTCCCATATGTTTTTAAGTTATCTTAGTGGAACTTTCTTTTTCCAGTGTGATAGCAAAGTGGGTCACACTTTAATTGTGTCACACAGTAAAAATGTTTTGATATGGACTAGGGAGATAACAGTATTTGAATGGCTGGGGAAGTATAGGTCTGGGAGAAGTGTCACAGTGGAGATAAATTGGAACCAGAATGGGTCAAGAGGGGAGCCTCAGACCCCAAGGGAAGAAAGTCAACAAAAGGAGAGACAGGAGAATAACATAAGATATGCTTAGTCAACGTCTTACTCTATTTGGAGCCTGTTGCTGATTTATGTTTACCTCTTGGTTATTTTTGATAATATGATGCTTCTGATTCTTAGTACTTAAAACATTATCTTTACATTTATACCACTGTGGAACTTCTGTGATGCCAAGTTTTCTTGTTAATTCTGTGCACTTCAAAAATAGAATAGCCACAGGTAAATTGATTGATTTCTCCAAATCTAACGGAGAGATAAAAAGTCACTTTTCCTAATCTCTGATTCTAGAAAGCTCAATGGCTAAAGGGCAGGTAGGGAAAGAAGAATCACTACCAAAATACTAGCAAGGTTAAAAATACTACAGAGAAATACACGTTAAAGACGTATGTAGTAATCTTTATGTAGTAAAGTATGCAGTAACATTAACCAACTTTATTTTGTGCTCACCAGATGTTTTATATGTATACTCTCCCTTAATCCTGACAACTCTGAAAGGTAGCTACTATTTTTAACCCATTTTACAGATAGAAAATGAAGGCTTAGAGAGGACAAGTCACTTAGTCAAGCTCACTCTGCTATGCAAGGAGCATAGCATTGATTCGAATCCAGATTAATGAGGCTATGGAGATGGATCTTCAAAAACTCTGGCAGATAGCTCACTATAGTCGAAGGGTGTTGGTTGGCACATACCATTGGTGAAAAGAAAACAAACAGACCAAAACCAAAACAAAAGATAGTTACCCACTGTGGCATTTACGGAATCATATAAAAATATATTCAGGCTGAACTGCAATTGTCAGTAGCCAGCATTTTTGTGTAACTTTCCAAGCAGACTGATTGACTAAGCGTTATACAAGTTGAATTAAGACGTCATTGCCAAACCTGGAAACTTATAGTAGATATGTGACTAAGTAAGAAATTTCAGAGAAAATGGAAAATACAGCTGACAGCATTAGCAATTCAGCATTATTGTTATCCTCTGCATTGCTTCTTGTGTTCTCTTAGGAGGAGCGCTGATGGGAAAATTCTTCAGGCTGGTTCAAATACTGTGGGCTAGTTAATTCTGGGTGTCTTTCAGTAATGCTGTCCTTTTGGTTACTGTGACCACATGTGTGGGATAACACCACCACAGTGGCATCCATGGCCGAGAGATACACAGCTAAGGCTAGGATGTTTATTCCATCCCACCCTCACTTGTTCTCATTCTCTGCATTTTTTTTTCCCATTGGGGTTTTGATATTTGATGTCAACTCAGCAGAATATTGACTTCAAACTGGGTTTTTCTCAGCCCCAGCTTAAGATGAAAAATAACATAAATTGTAACTTGGATGGTAAATCTCATCCATTTTCTAAGGCAGGGTATTGTTTCAAATGGTTATGTGGCTAAAGACAAGACTTGTATTCCTGTGTTACCTAGAAAGTTACACTCAAGGGCTGAGACAAATAGAAACAACGCTATGTATAGGCATCTTGCCCAAGCTTTCTACACTTCCCTTACATCCATGCTCCAATGATTAGAACTCCTTTCTCAAATATAATTATATCTATATATTAGCAAGAAAAAGACAATCATTGAAAACCAGATGAAAGTCCCTAATATCCTTTGCAAAGGATGGCATATAGAAGACCAATAAATACCTGGGAAGTTGCTCAATTTCATTGTCACAAATAGAAATGCAAATTAAAATTATGGTGAGACATTATTATAGACAAACAAGAATAATGAAAAGGAAAAGGCAAACGATAACAAGTGTTGGGGAAGATTTGGAAAAAAACCAAATTCTTAGACTCTGCTACAGGGAGTATTATCTTGGATAACGATTTTGGTAAACTTTTTGTGAGTCTCTACCAAAGCTGCACATATGTGTACTCTATGACCCAGCAATTCTACTCCTAGTTTATATCCACAAGAAACACAAAGTTACGTACACCGAAAAAATGAAACAAAAACAATAAACAAAAAACATGTGAAGAATATTCATAGCACTATTCATAATATCCAAACTGGAAACTACCCAAATGCCATCAACCATCAACAGTAGAATGAGTAAATTGTGACACCTTCACACAATAGGATTATATATACAATGAAAATGATTCACAAACATATGCAACGGTATACAGGAATTTCATAGGCATAATGTTGAGTGAAAGAAGCCAGACACAAAAGAGTGAGTATGGTATGATTCAATTCAAGTAGAGTATGAAGTGGACAATATTTATGCCAGTATTTATTGGAAGTTAGAATAGTGCAGACTCGGGGATATAGTGCTTGGTAAAGGGGTTTGGGGCTGTTGGTAATGTTCTATTTCTCGATCTGGGTGCTGGTTACATGTGTGTGTTTGCTTTCATTGAGTTGCACCCTTATGACTAGTGTACTTTTTCTGAATTTATGTTATTTCTTCAGTAAAATAATTTTTCAAAAGAGATGAAGGAAAACCTCTTCTACAATACATTACCCTAAGTATCACGTCAGTGAGGTTACATTTATCAGATTAGTTAGCAATCTCCTTGAAAAGCAGCAGTAGAGATTCAACAGGATGAAACCGAGGTCAAGAAAGTTTTGATATGGATGGGAAGGTAGCAGAGAATCTGAAAGAGTTATGAGCACAGTAGGCCCAGATGGAGAGCTAGTGTGGGTCCAGCTGCATTTAGGAGGCAGCTGTGGATACCTCAAAGGGCCTGGATCAAGGCAGGTGTGAGCAGGCAATGAAAGAAAGAGATTCTGGGATATAAAATGGAAAGCTGGAGGGTAGGACCTGAAAATAAACCTCGTATTTCACAATTTGCCTGGGGCTAGATCTAACCAAAAATAATGTTGATGTTATTCCAAGTGACATAGAATTTAATTAAACTTTCCCTAATAATTCAGAACAGTATACCTTTCTCCCTGCAAGCCTTGGTGATCTTATACGGTATTTCTTTCTTAGTTCTTCATTTACAATTCACTAGAAGAAGGCTGAAAATGGTGGGAAGGAAGTGGGATTAAACCCACATAGAACATTCATTCTGCATGGATTTCAGACAGTAAAGGTTTACCAATAAAACCATGTGATATTATACATGAATTACCACTCAGAATAGTCCCAACACTAAATACAAGGGTTTCAATTAATAACATTACTTCAGAGATAAATTTTATTTAGGGAAAATAATCTTCTGTGCTCATTCATTCACTTATTCCATAAATACCTGATGGATTCCCATCATATGCCATTATTTGGTACTTCTCTTCAAATCTATAAGAACATGAACTATAGAAACAGTCCCAGCATTAAATGCCTCGAAGAGTTGGAAATTATGACTGAAGTATAAATCATAAAAATTGGAAATAAGAGAGATGGCATGCACCCCAAATAGAATGTGTTCTTTAGAAATCTTGCTGATGAGTTAAAAAACATGGTAGAGAATTGAGAAATAAATAAAATAGTATAAAATATCCTGCACTTGAAATTCTAATGAATGTTTCTAATACCAGTTTAAAATGTTGACTTTTCCCTGTATGTTTAACAGTATTACCATGCAAATATTGAGTCCTTGTAATGGAACTCTTGTGGTGTTTATTTTTGTCTACATGTTGAAATGGCACTATTTCTACGGGGAGAACATGTAGTAGAGAAGTCACTTGTTTTCATCTCATTTTCTGGGACCTGTTACTCTCTTGGGTTGCAATAAAGACCACAGTTGCCACAGTAGTTTTCAGTCTAGGGGGATTCCTTTCTTTCTTTTGGTCAAGGATAGCAAAGATGGCCTCAAACCAAGATCTACAAAGTCAACAGGCCGTATTCAACTTCTTTCCTTTCTGAATGATTGGTTCCTCTTGGCAGTAAAAACTTTACTTTTGTCTTTCAACAAAAATGTTGCTTAATCTCCATTGGGTTTCAATCCTGTGATCCCTTTTTCCTTCCTACAGCCTATTTCCCCATTTTTAAAAGAAGATACCTGGCTCCTCATAGTTTGAAATACAACACATATCCTTAAATCAACAGGCTGTTTTAAATTTAGGAAGTGAAGCCTGATCAACCGATGTTTGCTTATGGACTTTTTATTACTTAGGAAAGAGCTGGTCCACCTTTCCTAGGCTAACCTGGCCCTGAGTCTTAGAAGCATTCTTCTGGAACACCTCTTACCCCAGAAAACTCTATAGGTATCTGCAGTTGCAATTAACAGAGCTCTGGAACAGAATTCTAAGTGAGATATAAAATTATTCTTTGAAAGTCATACATTTTTTGGTTCTAGTTTTCAAGTCATTTTTCCTTTTGAGGCTTGTCATAATCTTCCTCTTGAGGTAACTCTCATCTTCTCCATCACAAATCACAGAGGGCTTATAGATTAATAATTCCAGTGTTAATTGAATGTGGTAATTCTGCCTCATGACACTTTGTGTGATGTTACATGAATACCATAGGGGAATAATGCTGTGTAAATCTAGATTCACAAGGAGAACTTGGTGTCATTTATATCTATATCCAGTGCCTTCAGAAGGTTACTTAGCCCTCATTTTTTCTTTATCAATAAAATTAAAACAATTCTTCATTATGTTATTTGGACAGTGCTTCAGATGATTGAAATATTAATGGGAAAATCATTCAAAATTAACATTTTCCACGAATTTTCTGTTTCCCTGAAATTTGATAATATAGAAGTTTTTTTTTAAGAATTATAGGATTGATAAGGAGCTTAAAATTTCCCTAATTTACAGATGGACAAAACAGATTTGAGGAAATCTGCCACTTTCGATGTCACCAAGAACTCAATCAGGTACTTAATCATTGTTCCCCCAAAGGAGATATTCCTCACATATTCTAGAATGAACAACAATTCTGGATTTCTAAAATGACACAACTGAACACAGAAATTGCTAAACATGCAGGTTAGCCTAGATCAGACTTAGTTCTAGTAAATTACAGCTTCTTCCTCTTATTATTAAAGAACAAAATGAAAGCGATTAAGAAATATATTAAAGACTGTACTTACCAGCTCAAATAGAATGGAACACAACATGAAAGTAATTTATCATTCAAGAAATATTTGCAATAACCAAGCTCTGACTTGGGTATACTGGGGGTGGGGGATGAAATATGAGCCTTATGGGGATGCCTGTTAACATCCCTCAAGCCTTGGTTATCTCATCTAAAAAATGGAGTTGGAGCTCCTGGGTGGCTCAGTTGGTTAAGCATCTGTCTTTGGCTCAGGTCATGATCCTGGGGTTCTGGAATAGAGCCCCCCCACCCGCCGTTGGGCTCCCCGCTCAGCAGGGAGTCTGCTTCTCCCTCCCTGTCTGCCATCTGCCCTTCCCCCCACTCCTCCTCTCTCTTGCTTGAATAAATAAATTAAAATGTTTTAAAAAAATAAAAAATGGAGTCAATATGATACCTACCTCATGAATTACATGAGATAATGGGGATTAAACAAGTTAATTCCTGTAAATTATTTAGCACAATACCTGGAACATAGTTGACACTCAGTAAATATTAGTGATTTTTGTAACTGTCATTATTATTTTACATACAGAGGATTGTTGTTATTCATGGTAGTTGTGTTCCAAAAAGTCCCTTCAAACATTTAATTAACAAATACTGAATCATTACCCCTAGGGAAAATACAGGGTTAGGCTCCCACAAACCTGGTCAAAGTATTTTCATCTGCTGAACAATATATACCACTGTTTTATGTGTGCTTCCTTTTAAAGACACCTTCTTCAATATGTATTATTGATTCATTAACATTGAACTCATCCAACAACACTATAACTCATGCCTCCATACAGTTTATCTAACACACATATCTTCTCCATAAGTCCCATCACAGCTTTCTTGCACTGAGAAACACTAGACAATACTTTGGCACTACAATTGGCAACCATTTTATATTGCAAAGTCATCACCACAAAGCACAAAACGTGGAAAAAACATCACAAGAAATAGACCGTGAAAAGAGCAATTGTTCAACTTCAACTGAGAGCGTGCACTTCCGGTGACTCAAATATTTTGCTGCTGTGTGCACATGCATGTCTGCAAATCACTGCGAGACCACTGTGAGGGTTGATTTTGGAGTTACAAATAAATGTTAGCCAGTAGGTGAATTCACAAATACAGAATCCACAAAGAATGAGGATCAACCATATTGAGCGTTTGAAAAACTAAAATGAATTCCCTTTGCCTAGATAAGAGTTTCAGGAGGGAAGTGGCAGGACAAGAAGTTTGGAGACTTATACTCGTGCCAGAAAAGGCAGGATCTGGTAAGCCCTGTTAAGAAGTTATTCATTTTTCTAATAATGAGGCCCCATCACTAAAACTTTTGAATGGAAGAATGTCATAATTAGATTTGTGTTTTATAAAGAGCACTGGCTTATAAAGAACACTAGAATAGAAGCAACCCCTAGAATGGTGTCTTGTACATGGTGCACACTCAATATTTACTGAATAAATTCCATATTTACTGAATGCAATATAGAGATCAGTTTTGCTGGGGCTGGAGGCAAGGCTGGAGGTAGGGAAACTTTAAGATGCTACTGCTGTTCAGTATTGTAGTTGAGGTTCTGGCCAGGGCAGTTAGGGGGAAAAAAATGAAATAAAAGGCATTCAGATTGGGAAAGAAGTAAAACTATGTCTATTTGAAGATGACATGATATTATACATAGAAATTCCTAAAGATTCCAGTAAAAACTATCAGAATAATCAATTTCAGCAAGGTTTTAGAATACAAGATGGGTATACAAAAACCAATTGTTTTTCTATACAGGAGCAATGAGCAAACCAAAAATAAAATTAAGAAAACAACTCTATTTACAGTAGAATAAAAAATAAAATACTTAGGCGTAAACTTAACCAAAAAAGCACAAAATGTATATGCTGAAAACAATAAAACTGTTGAAAAAAAATTGAAGACCTAAATAAGTCGGAAGACTTCATATTCATAGATTAAAAGACAATACTAAGATTGCAATCATCCCCAAATTGATCTGTAGATTCAACATAATCCCTATGAAAATTGCTACTGTTTGTTATTGTTGAGAAATTGAGGCTGATGCTATAATTCATATGAAAATTATTTGACCCAGAATAGTCCAAACAATCTTGAGAAAGATCAAATTTGGAGGGCACACAGTTCCTGGTTTGAAAACTTACTGTCAAGCTACAATAACCAAGAGAGTATGGTAGTGGCATAAATACAGACATAAAGACCAAAGAATAGAACTGGGAGTCCAGAAATAGACCCTCACATTTGGGGCTGGTTGGTTTTCAACAAGGGTGCCAAGACAAGTTGTTTTTTTTTTAGGGGGTGCTGAAAATGCTTTGGGCTTAAATAGTGGTTATGGTTGCATAACTTTGTGAAAATACTAAAAGCCTCTGCAATGTACACTTTAAAAGGGTAGATTTTATGACATGTGAATTTTATCTAAAACTATTTTTTTAAGAATTCTGTAGGATTTCCAGTTCTGATCGTGATACAGTAACTGCTAAGAGAATCATCCTCCCACTGTTAATCAACACAAACATGGATAAAACTTAAAATAGACTTTTAAAGCCTCGGGTAGCAAGTGGTAAACAACTGTCACTTTTGAGAGAATGGAAAAGCATGAGATGAGCCTTATCTTTTCTGAACTTGAGCACATAAAATTGAAGCCCAAGTAGAAATAGTAACTTGGTGTAGCTGAGGAGGCAATTGCCTGATTTCAGAGGTGTAGAAGAAGGTAAAATTTGAGGGGCAGGTTCCCAGTATTGAGGGAGTTACTCAGATGAGTGAGGATAAGTAAGCATGGGGGTTCCATTGCTTCCTAGGCCATGGCATGGACTTGGCAAGCAGCAGAGAACAGCTCCTGTGAGGGAGAGCAGTGATGAATATTTCAAAGTTTTCTCTGTGTTAGGAGAGTGGGAGGGAACGAGGAAGAGAAGGAGGAAAATGAGGTGAAGAATAGAACATACAAATGGATATATTACATAGCCACAGTGACACTAACCATGGCAAGCTTTGATTTTTCAAGTGATTAAACAAAATCAAAAATGTCTTAAATAGGGATGCCTGGGTGGCTCATTTGGCTAAGCGGCTGCCTTCGGCTCAGGTCATGATCCCAGGGTCCTGGGATCGAGTCCCACATGGGGCTCCCTGCTCAGCGGGGAGCCTGCTTCTCCCTCTGCCTGCTGCTCTCCTGCTTGTGCTCTGTCTCTCTCTCTCTCTCTGACAAATAAATAAATAAAAATCTTTAAAGAAAATGTCTTAAATAATTATTAAGTGTTACTGACAATGTCACTCCATAAAAATTTAAGAAAAGTAAAAATAAAACCTGTTAAATAAATATCTACTAAGTTTCGTATCCAAAAGACCTATTAATTGCAAAGAACACCACCGTAGACTGACGATAATAAGGAAGGTAAAGTCTAAGAATTTAGTGGAATTTATTTAATTTGACAGATTCTTTTTTTGGTGGGATGATGGATTGTGAAAGGAAGAGTGATAAGGAGAAGGGAGAGAAATTCTAAGATAGTTTATACACAATAAATTATTCTCTAAAACAAAACTCTTCCAGAAATATGTTTTTCTGACAAGATCACTCCCATTAGTCCATGCAGGTAGGTGGAATCCTTGGTTTAGAGTCAAAGTAGGTTCATTTATACTAAAAGCAGTATTCAATTTTAAAATAAGGGATTAATGTCCACAAAGGTGTGAATCAATCTTTTCCAGTTAATATCTGGCCCTTGTGTCCTTTTCATTTGAGTGAAGAATACATCTGTCAGTTGCAAACATTTATCTACCTATTGGCTGGGCTGGACAAAAAAGTCAATTGAAAATGAGGCTAAGAAAAACATGAGCCTAGTCTTATCACATTAACAAGTGATTTTAAAAATTGTTTTAACCTTGTAGTACGTGGTTAGTCATCACCATGTGCACCACTAACTCAAGCTAGATACTTGTTCTTTTGCCAAATAATGTCACTTTAAATGTGCGCAAATATCAATATCACAGTGAAATTTAGGACCTAACTTCTGACAAGGTGTGACCACATGCATGGTAATGAAATTTCATCTGTTCTCTTAAAATTTCTCTTCTAAAGATGCTTTATTTTAGGAGAAATGGAACCCATTTAAGTTTAAAATATCCATTCAAGACAGCTATGAAAAAATAAACTGTACTGAAAAAAATCCTAGCTCTAAGTATATATATGGATTTGTTATTCACTGTAACTCATTGGTAATGTTTTCTAAGGGACTAAATTTTTTAATACATTATGTATGAGAAAGCAAAGTTTCACTGTGTTGTATATTAGGTTAAACCCTTTAAAATAAATACTAGACAGTGAAATTCATCACAATATGCCTTTATTTAACATTTTCCTGCAGCTAATGTTCATTTTTTAAAGGGCTGGCTAAGGGCCCAAAGAGGATCATGTAACACTGAAAAAAATCCTAGGTCCCTGGAAGACATTATAGAGACATTCCAGTGTATTTAATTTTTTTAAAATGGTATTTGTCAAATTGTTAGCCATCTATTAGACTGTGCACTCTATGAATATACCACCATTTTAGAGTGTTGATAATACATCTTATTGGACTTCCCACTAGCCAAGAGTTCCTGGTAAAATATTTTCCTACCACATAAGCCACTAGTCATCAACCATGTCAAACAACATTTTCAATACGGATAATGAAATTCTAAGTTGACTGTACTCAATAAATAACAGAGATACATAATGTTAACCATATAATATTTTAAGCATATTTAAATTAAGCTATAAAAGATACAAGAATTTAAGGCAAAACATTTATATTGATCTCATATACATAAATCTATTAACTACTATGTTTTACAAATGCATAATTTTTAACCCAGCCTTCTCCAGTATGGAATTTAATGGCATATATGGAGTAGATATATTTTAAAACTAGGAGCAGAAATCTGCTTTAAAAATATCAAATAAGTTAACATAAGCTCTGTTCTCTTTGATAGATAAATGGAGAAAATATACAAAATATAAAATTAACCATTTTCATCATTTTAAATGTACAGTTCAGTGGCATGAAGCACATTCACATTGTTGTATAACCATGGCCACCATCCATCTTCAAAATCTTTATCTTCCTAAACTGAAACTCTGTACCCCTCAAAAAATAAGTCCTCATTACCCACCCCTGCCAGTGCCAGTAAGTACATTCCATGCTTTCTGTCTCTATGATCTTGATGAATCTAGATACCTCCTAAAAGGGGAATCATATGCTATTGGTCCTTTAGTGACTGGTTTATTTGACTTAGCATGATGTCTTCAGGGTTCACCCATGTTGTACCTGTGTAGGAATTTTCTTCCTTTTTAAGCTTGAATGATGTCCCATTGGATGCATCTACCATGAATGCACACTTTATTCAGCCATCCATCAGTGGATGCTTGGGATGCTTCTAGGTTTTAGCTATTGTGAATAATGCTGCTATGAATATGGGTGAACAAATATCTATTCAAGTCCCTGCTTGCAGTTCTTTTGGGTATATACCCAGAAGTGGAATTTCTGGGTTCTTCGCATATATTTTTAATAAGTTCTCAGATATACCCACGGGCTTGTTTCATATTTTAAAGGTGATTGTTGCTCTTTTGAGGGACTCAGTATCACTATATCCCTCCCCTTAATGTCTTCACAGTCAACACAATCTCCTTGCCCAAGAAGCATTGATAAGATCTCTTATGAAACAATGGAAGGAGGTTTCTTAAGATGGTCTACCATTCTTGACCTATTTATAAATTCTGAATATTTGTTTTGCTTAGGGACACTGAAGTTTTTGCTTTTGAAGTACCAAAGCTGGAAGAAACTTAGGGAAAAAAAAAAAAAACCCACAAAACTGGTGTCCATTCCCCAGCCTTCACGTACAGCCTCATCCTGATTCAATGTAACTCTCTTTTATTGAAGGCCTCTACAAGACAAAATTTCAAAGCCTTCCTTATCAATCTCTTCCTATGTTCAAATCCGTTTCAAAAGAAGTTTCCTCATATCTAAATAAAATCTAATTTCGCTGTTACTCTCCCTGCTCTGTTCCTTTGTCAGCCCCCTCTACTCACTCCTTTCCATTCTGAACTCCACATCACTCCCAAAACGTATACACAGATCTTTGGAAATTCAGTGTTAAATGTCACCTCTTCTTGGAAGTCCTTCCTGATCTTCCAGGGTGATTATAATTTCCTTGTCTGAAAAATGGAGGGAAAAATGTCCTCCTTTCATTGATCTGTTGTGAGAACTTGATGTGAAAAAAAAAAAAAAGATATGCTTAAGCAGTATCTAACGCACATGGTAAGTTTTCAATAAACGTTGGCTGTCCTTACCAATGAAAACAACATTTAATAGAGGATGAAGAACAGTTACTTCCTATCATTATATTACATTTTTCTACATATAGAAATCATTATTACTTTACCATTTAGCCAAACCATCTTTTTGTTTTCTTTTCTACTAAATCTTATTTTCTTACCTTTTATCTATCCTAAGCTTTCTTCCCTAAATCTTTACTAAATTATTCTCATCTACTTCAGCTTCACAGTCCTAAACTAGAAATTAATTTCCAAGTCTGGGAATGAAAAATGTCAAATACAACTGGAGATGGGAAGAGGAGAGATGCTAATTTAATATTAGTTCATTGTTTGCCATCTTTATAGTGCTTGTTCTCTCATAATGTGTTGACACAATATTATGCTCTTAGCCTCTTTGGCTCACAGGCCTCCCTTGCAAATATGATGAAAACTATGGATCATTACATGCCTCCTAAAAAACACACACACAATTTTACATTAAAATTCTGGAGATGTATGAAGCCCCCTGAATGTTCCAGGAGTGTCCATAAATCCAAGATCAACACTGAGTATTGTATAATATAAACATAAAAATCTCAATTGTTCCAGTTTCCTCTGAGATACATCTCAGATTTCTTGCCCCAATATTTTATCCCATTCCACCACCTGCTGTCTATACCTCTTTACTGATTTCCAGTGGTTAAATCAAGGCTGATTTAGCCAAATGCTCCAGATACTACAGAGAGGGATTAAGGGAACAAGATAAGGGATTATGTTTATGTATCGGATATATCACTATCTCTTTTCTTTGCACTTGCATAACCAGTGTTAGGAAACTCCTCTTTAGGCAAAAAGGTAACATAGTAAAGAAATGTTAAATTCTTTAGTGTATTTGAAAATCCTAAACGCAAAAACACTTAGTTTCTGAATTCACATAGTCGCTCAGAAAATGTACTTCAATCCAGTTTCCTTCTAAAAATGGTTTTCACTAGACTACACAAAACTTTGAACTATCCTGGTAGATTTTGTAATGTTTTTGTGAGGTATTAAAATAAATTGGATAACAATCTAATTAAGGTAGACTAAACTTGATTCATCCAAGGGCTTTTACATCAGGGAATAAGATTTCTTTCTAGTCTGTAATATTCTTATACATATATTTGTGGGTAACCTGTCTCATTTGATAGCACAAACTATTACTACTAAGAACAGAAGAAACACATAGGTCAAACTTTCCCTCCAAGATGAGCAGAGCAATTTAATTCTAAGCCCAATACATTGAGTACCAAAAAAGGTCTTAACAGTGTCTTCTTCTGCTACTTTAATTTTAAACTTGGTCTATACTAAATACAACTTTAACTTCATTTTGATCATAATTTACCTTATTACATGTTTGATTGGCTATGCCTTATTCTTTGATACTCAGAAAGTGTTCCAGAGAAGTACATGCAAATGGTCAACCATCCCTATTTGTCTACTTGTGTAGATTCAGTAGTTGTAAGTTCTGCTGTGTTGTATATCAGCAGCAACCAGTCAGATGACACCACTACCCCTGAGTAATAGACATAGAGAGTGTTAGGGACACAAGGTATCAGTGAGTAGGAGCTTGACGATATGAGTGAGAATTTAAGGCAATTGCTTCCAGTCAAGTTGTGGAGTAATTGATGAGCAGAAGGGAAGGAAGAAAAAGAGTGATTGAACAGCAAACGCTGAGAGATCATCTAATTTCACCTGCATTTTCTATAAATGAAACATAAAGTAACTGATTACTCTTAGATTAGTACTGGGGACATGGTTTAGGGGGAAAAATTAGTCATTTGAGATTCAAGAAACCTGAATTCCAGACTTAAATTTGCCATTAATATTAGGCAAGATAGTTTTTCTGTGTCTCAGTTGCCACAAATGTTAAATGAGAGGATTGGGTTAGAATTCCATGATGCTAATCTTTAACGAGGCTGTTTTCATTCCCAGGCTAATACTATTTCATTTGAACATTTACATTCTAAATATGAGCACAGTAAATGGTGGTGTTTATCATCAACTTAACATCAGGAAGTCCTCATTATAATAATAGTTATAATCATTACTCAATATTAGCTATTACAAGATGGATAATATGATATATTTTAAAATATGTTAAAGTTATACTTTTTAAAGTTATTAAGCAAATTTTTTTTCATTTTTTAACAATAGATAAATTATTCATTTTTTAAAATATATGTAGCTCTTACTGAGTATCACCCACATTCCTAGGTCCTGGAGATAGATCCGTAAGCAATATAGAAAAGGACCCTGTCCTCAAAGATAGAAAATTGAGAATAAATACAAATTGAGAATAAATACAAAATCAAGATAATCTCAGAGTGTGATTAATTTCTTTTAAGGAAATAAGAGTGATTTTTATGGGGACTATTGGGTAAATGTGACTGGGGGAGGTGGGAAGATGTTGCTATCGATTGGATGGTCACTTCTAAAACGGAGAAGTTTGGGCTAAGGGAGAATATCATGAGAATAAACCATTTCTGCTGAGAGGCACAGAGATAGGAAGGTACAAAAGTTATGTAGAAGGAATGATGTTGCCCTTCAAGGAACAGCAAGAAGGCCTGTGTGGCCTAGTATGGGATAAAGTTTGAGGGACAGGCAAGGGCCAGCTTGGAGAACAAGTTAAAAGTTTCCACTGAAATATTATTAAAACCCAAGCTGACTATAGATAATGCTGCCTTCTGTGAAATGGGAATGTGGGGAGAGTGGTATGTACTCAGGTGTGTGTGTGTATGCGTGCATGTGTGTGATTTGGACATGACTATTTCTTAAGAGAGTCGAATAAAACTTTTCTGTGCATCTCACTTCCTTGTACAGAGACTGGCCAAGGACAGAGAATGGGTAGAACCTGATGTAGAAGTTCAGAAGCACACTTAGTGAGTCCTCATACATGACTGGGAAACTTAGAGCTGAGTTGGGGTTGGTTAGAGAAAGTGGAATTATCCTAAAAAGGAGAAGAGGGTGTCTGGTCCAGGTGACCTATGGCTACAGGCCAACATATTTTTAAGTAGAGAAATCACCAATATTCAAAATTTTGTGTCATCGCTAAGTAAACGACTTTAGTCTTGCCAAACTTTCAGTAAAGTCAGGGACACGGACAGATACTTTTTGTTAGAATTGCTTTTTTTGAGGGAATCAAGGAAGATGGCTGAGTTCCATGTTTGAACTGATGCAGAGCAGTAAGTATGGAAGTGATGTAGGAGTGAGAGTCGGAATCCTGTGGACTCTGGCACTTGAGGCCGGAAGAAACCATGAAAACACAAGTCCCCCAGAAATCTCAGGGAGAACATCAGCTGCATGGCTTGAGCTGGCTGTAAGTTATAGAAGTGTTCACTTGTGCATTCATTTTCAGTATCTCACCGCTATGGAGTCTCTTGAAGGAAAAGAAAGTAATTGGAAGAGGCAGAGAAAGAGAGAGAGCACGCAACTTTTTTCTTAGAAACTGTAAGCACCCACAATGCCAAAACATCAGTTTGGTGAGGAAAAACAAGTCAAGTTAGTCGTTTAATACGGAGAGTACTTAAATAATTGGCTGGTTGACTAAGTTTTCACTTCCCAGCAGCTTGCTTTGTCATAAAAGAGACAGAGCTCAAACATAAATATTTAAGAGTAGAAATACATTCATTTTATTCCCAATTCTGAGACATTCATAAACATGTTTCAGTTTTATCAGCAAGAATCCATGTGAATGACTTGTCCCATTTGCTCTGGGATTCTGGAGTTTTAAGTGGGCCAGGGTTTATCGAAGTGTTGAAAGATATTATAAAGCACTTACAAGTATTCAGCTAGTCAGACCGCTCAATTAGCTGAACATTTATAACCTCAAAATTTTGACAGAGCATGATTCATGTAGGAATGACCCCTTGGACAACAGATGGCTTTATAGTAGGTATGCTTGAGAGAAAGCACACAAAGCAATGTGATCTGAAGGAATAAAAACGGAACATATAGAGAAAGTAAAATTGAACTTAGAAGCATGGATTGTACTCTTAAATAAAGGAAATTGTTGAAAAATTTAGATGATATATTTTTAATGATGGGGTTTTTTTTAAATGTTTTATTTGAGAGTGTTTAAGACAATCATTTATGGGACATGCCACAAAAACAAAATAGACCAAAATTAATATCTAATTAGTATCTAAGCAACCCACCCTAACTCAGATTATAAATCTAAATTAATTATTTAGAAAACAATAAAAGTAACAGGGTTTGGGGAGTAAGAACCACCATGTCAACCGAAAACCTAAATCCACAGCATTTTAATTTCTTGTTTTTTTCTTTTTTTCCTGTAGTTGTTGGATGCTTATATTCTGGAAAGTATTCTGGATAAGCATTAATTCAAAGGCATATTTTAGGATGATATTTTTACCACCAAAATATATCAAGTTTTGATTAAGAGGGTTTTATCAGTTTTTAAAGGAGAATCAAAGGTGATGTAAATAAAAACATATACTTTCAAGTATCTGCAGTATTCCTTAAAACTGAAGTTAATACTATATAGAAATTCACTTTGGAGAAAGAAACATCAGATCCCCAAAAATACTTGATATGAATCCATGGAACAAATGCAAAATGTCTCTCTCATTTGGAGCCTATTATGGTACACATTATACTGGTATAACTCTCCTTTCCTTTCCTTTCCTTTCCTTTCCTTTCCTTTCCTTTCCTTTC